>NW_027279619.1:0-452500 GCF_046629955.1 Centroberyx affinis
CTTTCTTAAACTTATTTGTCATTCTTTTTGAAGCATTTCTGCTTGATTAGATTGTAAAATTAAGAGAGGCAGAAAAGATGGGGGAGAGAGAGAGAATTACATAATGTGATGCTTTTATTCCACTGAGACACCAGGGAGTCTCTAAGAATGCAACCATTTTTTCAGTTTTATTTTGCCATTTCTGCTTTATTGGACAGTTGACAGTAGAGGGGGAGAGAGAGAGAGGGAGAGAGAGAGAGAGAGAGAACGAGAGAGAGAGAGAACGAGAGAGAGAGATATTACATGCGACAAAGGTGCTGTTTCACAGTAAGAGCCTTAGCCAAAATGAGCCATCAGGATGCCCTGGGTGCAGCCATTTTGACTGTTTCATCTACAATGTAAAACACACAACAATACAAAAAGGCGAATGATAGAAGAATGACAAAAGAATAATTTCTAAATCTTCTTTTGTAGAAAGTTTTGATTTTTTGTGCCTTCCATAAATATTTATGAGATTTTAGTGTGTAGGGTGGACTGAATAATGTAGCGTGCAGTAGGTGATTCAGTTATGGGAAGTATTTGAGTCAAATTCCTTGAATTTGAAACACACAAATCCAGCCAATTTTTTTCTGATTTGTTTGCCACAACAAAATGGAGTAAAAGTCAAGTGTGTGCCTTCAGTAACTGACTATGTTTCTCATGTCTTTCACAGGAAAGTGATGGAGAGAAGAGCGATGACAACTTGGTAGTGGATGTCTCCAATGAGGTAAGACATTTTTTGGGCATGGAGTCGAATGTGTTATCTAATCAGAACAACTTGTCCCTCATTTGTCCATCTTCCTCTCTCACCTTTGCCTCCACTCACCGCAGGATCCAGTTTCTCCTAGAGGAAGTCCCGCCCACTCCCCTCGGGAAAATGGATTGGACAAGAGTCGGCTGTTAAAGAAGGACCCGCCCCTCAGTCCCTCCTCCATCGCCTCGTCCAGTAGCACACCTTCATCCAAGTCCAAAGAGATTAATATTGTGAGTCATATGGGTAATAATAGCTTTCTGGTCTTCTTTTTTCATCCTTCTTAGGGTGTTTTTATAGTTTGAGACATTGAGAAAAATGTAAAAATGAGAAGTAGTCATTGTAGCTTGTTGTGAGTATGAATGCTTTTTGCTGGTCTAGAATGAGAAGTCCAGTACGCCCGTGTCCAAGTCCAGCACTCCCACCCCACGCTCTGATGCGCCCACCCCCAGCAGCACCTCCACCCCCGGCCTGAGGCCCACACCTGTGAAACCTCCAGGAGCGGAGTCCCTGGGTGAGTCTCACCTCTCGTTCACTGTTTTGTTCAGTTTCACGGAGCACAAAAACTCCTCTGCATTCATCAATGAAATACCAGACAAATTTTAGGAAAACATTGGTCGTTTGAATTGAAATGATAAACATTTTGAATATATAAGTTGTTACAAACTCCAGTTTGTAAACTTTTAAACATTAAATATCTGTAAAATGTTATTATGAATTAAAGAATCCTGTTCCAAAATGAGATATCCACACATACCCACTAGAGAAAAACAATTGACAGCTCAAATTATGATCTGAAGAATAGTAGAGAACTTAAGTTGTTGTTGTTGTGATAACCCCTTTTACATACTGGATTAATTGAATGTTGAAGTCAAGGTGATGATTTTTTATTTTATTTTTTTCAAAATGGATTGTGTTGTAAATGAGCTCTTCAACTGAGCAGGATTAATAAATGAAGTTCTGTGAAAAATAATCATAGATCACTGTTTCGCTTTGCACCTGCACTTGATAATCATGTGCCTAGATTTAACAAGCAAACAAAAAAACGTCACTTGAAGCCACTTGACTTGAGTAGCCTAAAATCTAGAGAGAGTTAAGCAGGGAGACAGAGCAGAAAAATCTGTCTCAAGTATTGTACACGTATACACACCTAGTTAGAGAAAGTGAAAATTATGATTCCCTGACAGCTATTCAATTTGTCAATTTCTGTGCAAAACAGGAACCTGCCCATTACTGCACATCCCCCCAAATGGTATCATTGGTATGCACTAACACTAACAAGGCTGTCAAAACAGCAATCAATATTTTGATTAATACAGCGCTGCACACTTGCATCAGACAGTGTTTTGTCTTCCAGTCCCAGGTCTGCGCACGCCGCTGGCAGTTCCCTGCTCCTACCCGGGTCCGTTCGGGATGGTGCCCCATCCTGGCATGAATGGAGAGCTGAGTGGTGCGGGAGCGGCATACACCGGCCTGCATAACATTTCCCCACAGATGAGCGCAGTGGCTGCCGCTGCTGTGGCAGCTTATGGACGCACACAAGTGGTACCCATACACACACATACATATATGTATATATATATATATATATATATACTCACATATACCTACATACCTACAGCCAGGGTCAGGGTTGATTTTTGGCTCAGTAAACGAAACCAAAAAAATTTACCTGCCAATTAGGGATGTGGCGATATATCGAAATTCAATATATCGTAATACAAAAATGTGACAATACGTATCATGGGACAGCAAAATTGAATCACGATATTAGCTTCATTTTATTCTGCTGTAGCAATTACAAATGAAATGGCTTGTCCATCACAATTTCAAAAGCTCTCCATCCAGATTATATTATTTGCAATTTGTCATGACATTTTTAAATTGTTGTTTACATTCTAGCAAGCAATGCCATTGCTTGCCATTGCAAGTTTTGTGGCTCAGAAATAAACATAATTCTGCAGTCAGAATTTGTTGTCATTGAACTTTTATTTATTACATCATATCGTGGTTGTATCAAATTGTGAACCCCATGTCGCGAATCGAATTGTATCGTGAGACAAGCATATCGTCACATCCCTATTGCCCATAGTAACTTTTACCAGCCAAAGTAATTCATACTTTTTCATAGAAACTTGTCATTTTTGTCAAAGTTTGCAGAAGTTCAGATGCAACCAGTTTGTGCAGAGCCACCGTAACAGGCAGCCAGTCAACAGTTTGATACAGAGCCGGTGTTTTGCTTTGCTTTGATTAGTTAATTGTCAGGGAGAGTGTGACAAAGTCTCAGAACAGCCAAAGACCAAAGACTGTATATAACGGAGGCATACAAATGTTATCATCTCAAAAAGTTACTGGCCAGTGTAGCAGGTCACCCTTATTGATTTATCAGACAAAGACACATTTTAGCAGCATTGGGTGCTCAGTGGGAGTTATTTTTGGACCCTGCTGTCTACAGTAAAGTGTCACGATACCAGAATTTTGACTTCAATACAAATGCGAAGTTTAAGTGGGTTGGGATTTCTTCTATCTATTTGGTCATGCACAGTATTTAGTTGTTATATTTTCCATCAACTAGTGATGACTGTTTTAGGTGTTTTTAAATAGCGATAAGTAAGCCTGATCCAAAGTTATATGTTTTTTTACTCATTATCTGATTTGGTCAGAAACCTACTGGAATGAATTTATTGCAACCAGGGAGACTAGGGCTGATTGTGACGGTTTTCCAATTTTCCACAGCCTGAACACACACTCACTCCACATACAAGCACATACACAAGCGATGAGGTGCATGATTATTTTGCCTTCTGTTAAAATTTAAATATATAAATGCAGTTCGTTGCAGGCGCAGAACATAGTGCTGATAGTCATTATCACAATTAATTGGACAGTTATCTATTTAGACAAAATCCCACGAATGTTACCATTAATATTCAAATCATTAAAAAGAACTCTCGCCCGTACCATCATTGGTTTGCAGCCTTGCTTATCTGGATTCATGCTTGATAGAGTAAGGGGCTACTAGGCATATAAGCTTTGGTTAGACAGGGGCTTTGTGGTTTATGGTGTATTCAGTACAGAAAACATTGGAATTCAGGGCATGTATAAGCTGCAAAAGCCAGTGTTACTTAATCTCTTGTTTTTAAAGGTTTATATATACAGTATGTATATACGTGATTAATTTTAACTTAACTTTAAACAACTCTAGGGTTGTGTGAGTATGTGCAGGTGGATGTGTGTGTGTGTGTGTGTAGCATTTGCATATCTTTGAAATGCTTGTAAACTGTATCATTCTCTCCACTCTGCAGGTGGGATTTGATCCTCACCACCACATACGTGTCCCTGGTCTTCCTCCCAACCTGTCAGGCATTCCTGGTGGAAAACCGTATGTATCCCTCTGCTAGATGACAAAGGGTGCTAATATGCTAAGTAGATCCACAAACTGAACAAATACTGCCTCTTCTTCATTTTCACATCCTCATCTCTTGTGCAATTACCCCCCCCCCCCCTTCTCTTGCCACCCTTTCCATGCGATCCTTTTCTCACCTCCAGAGCCTACTCCTTCCATGTGAGCGCTGATGGACAAATGCAGCCTGTGCCTTTTCCCCCTGATGCATTGATAGGCCCTGGCATCCCGCGCCACGCACGCCAGATCAATACTCTTGGCCACGGGGAGGTGGTGTGTGCTGTCACCATCAGTAACCCAACACGTCATGTCTACACCGGCGGCAAGGGCTGTGTGAAGGTGTGGGACATCAGTCACCCGGGCAACAAGACCCCTGTGTCCCAGCTGGACTGCCTTGTGAGTGAAAGAGACTCTGGTTTGTCTATAGAGGTGTTGCAGTTGCGACACAAACCTCCTACCATCCGGCTGGTGCCATCATGGAGGTCCACTTTTGGTAAGAAAGATGCTCTACAAATATATTTATTGTGATTCTGTGTGTGTCTGTCACATCAGAACAGAGATAACTACATCCGCTCTTGTCGGCTACTTCCGGATGGGCGGACTCTCATTGTGGGCGGCGAGGCAAGTACTTTGTCAATCTGGGATTTGGCCACGCCTACTCCACGGATCAAGGCAGAGCTAACTTCGTCGGCACCTGCGTGCTACGCTTTGGCCATCAGCCCCGACTCCAAGGTCTGCTTTTCCTGCTGCTCCGACGGAAACATTGCTGTCTGGGATCTCCACAACCAGACTCTGGTTAGGTATGGAGCTGGGAGTACGGGAGTGTGCTTGTGCGGTATGCATGTGTGCATGCATGTGTGTGTGTGTTTGTGTGAGTGTGTGTGTGTGTGTATGTTTGGTGACAACACATACTGTAATAGTTCTCATCCTTAAACCCCAAGTCTCGACCTTATCCGGCCATGTAAAATTTCAGGCATAATCTCATAGATTCTGGAAGAATTTGACTTAAAGAAAGGAAAGTTTTTGCAAATTTTATGAACTCAAAATACAAGTTGGCTTACTTCACAAACATTAAGTTTAGGGTGTTTTGGGTGGCAGGGTGGGCTAATCAGTTCTCCTCTCTCTGGCTGAAGGTGCTAATCAGTGAAATCAGTTGCTGTAGTGTTTGGTTGGAATGTAAACCTAAACCTCTTGGGCCTCCATTGCACATGTTTGAGTACCACTGATTTAAACTCTATCTGTAAACTATATCTTATACTATACTATACTATACTATACTATACTATACTATACTATATCTTTAAACTATCTAACAGCTGAAATACAATTCCAAAACATATGAATGCGAGGTTGGTGGATGGATAAAAATCCTGGACGTTTACTTGCCAACCCAAGATGCTTTAGATGGTGACTTGGCTGACGAGAACGTAAACGACACATCACTATAGTCATTAGTACAGAGACGGTTGAAACAGCTGTAAAAATGAACAGCTGTGTGTATGAACTGATTGTGTGACATCAAGCCTAAAGCCTCCATCTCAAACTGTAAAGACATATTATCTTTGCTTGTTTTCTTGAGAATTTCGTTCTCTCCAAGACAACTTGGGAAAAACGTTTTCATCAAGGTATCGATTTGCCGTTCTTTGATTTGGTAAATACCTCTGTGGTCGGGTGTGTGTCTGCCTGCCACTGTGTTTTTCTGCAGGCAGTTCCAGGGCCACACTGATGGGGCCAGCTGTATAGACATTTCCAACGATGGGACCAAACTGTGGACTGGGGGCCTGGATAACACTGTCCGATCCTGGGACCTGAGAGAGGGACGGCAGCTCCAGCAGCACGACTTCACCTCCCAGGTATACAGCACACTAAACCAGACACACAGCAGACACACACCACTGTCATACCATCATGCACACTATTACTGCTAGTACTACTATCACTATTACTACCACCACCAGTACTACTGCTATTACTCCTGTTACCATTATTGCTAGGACTACTATGTGGAGTTTGTTCAGCCTCTCCAGTTTGTGGGTTTTATGATCAAAACCTATTTTGTGCAGGTTTTTCTGAAAAATCATGACTCACAACTTGTGTTTTTTGTGTTAATTTGCAGTTAAAGTGCACATTGCAGAGTGATGAAAATTGTAAATCAAAGGGGAAGTTGCAGTTCTCTGCAGTTGCTCTGATTCTACTTTTTCTTCAAGCGTGGGTCAGAAGATTTGACCGATGACTAAGGCGAGGGGGGCTGTGGTCTGCCGGCCTGTGCTCCAATTTTCAGGCTCATTGATGCTTTGAACACCAACTGTAATACAGCAGTTAGAATTTAAAATCTTTAGAATCCATTTTTTAGGTAAGAAAAAGAGCAGTGATAATAGACCACTACTGCAATTTTCCTGAAAAGGCCCATTTTCTAGCCTCAATGTGCAGAGGAGGTGTGTGTGCATTAGAGGCAGCTCAGAGAGGCACAGGGCAGACAGGGAGAAGCACAGAGAGGAAGAAAAACAGCTTCAGCAAATGTATTGCCAGTAGTTTTCATATTGTCACGTTTCTTGGCAAAGAAAAAGACAAGGCTTTTGGTTTTTATCATCAGGTTTATCAAGCTATCAAGTTCATGACCTGTATCGTGGTTTGGTCTTCGTCATCTGAAAAATAATTGTTGACAATTTTTTTTAAACATGAAAACTGTCATTCACCCACCTAATTTCATGAAGTATAATTGCATTTTCCAAAGTGCTGCCAGTGCTAGAAGGACTGTTTCACACTTAATACGATTTAAGAAACTGAAACAGCCTTCTGTTTCAACAGATTAGTATGTCAAGGACTGAAATGTTTATGATGGTGTTGATGGTGTTGTATACAGTGAACATTTGCCAACACCCATAGATATGGTAATGTCAGTACCCACCCACACACACTCACATGCACACACACACATGCACACAATCTGCATGTACTCAGAAAATCCTGGAGTACGCTAATATAATTGCTAGACTGTACACTATTACATATAAACTATGAATAAAATATGTAACTACCATTAAAAATGAGGCTGCTTGGTTTCATTGCAGATCTTCTCACTGGGCTACTGTCCAACGGGCGAGTGGCTGGCGGTGGGAATGGAGAACAGTAATGTGGAAGTCCTGCATGTCACCAAACCTGACAAGTACCAGCTCCACCTCCATGAAAGCTGTGTGCTCTCACTCAGATTTGCCCACTGTGGTAAGAATCTATGGCATGGGATTTATATATGTGAGGGGTTTCTTTCCAAAATGTCCATTTGGGAAAAAAAATTGCCACCTGAAATTCACTCATCAATACACAAAGAGAAACACACCGATGATTCTATCTTCAAAACATATTTTGCAGGCCAACCTCCCAAAAACTTGGTGTATTCCTTTAAGATGACTCATAACTTTAATAGTAACTCTCATTATGTGTTTTCACTTTACTTTGATGCCACCAATTATTTTGTCGGATTAGGTGTCAGTTTGTTCAAACAGTGGATATCTAATTATCTAACCACAATGTGTGACTGAAGGTTACTTCATCTACATTTAAGAAATTAGTTCCTAAACCTCAACCTATATAACTGCCACCTGAAATAATAAAAAAAACAGTTATTGATTGTTCTTCATCATTTATTGATTGTTCTTATCAAACTAGATAAATGAAAGTTGTGTATCCAACTGCATATGATAACATTATTATTAATTCCTTACCATAGCTAGGGTATTATAAATGATATAGTTGTTTTATGCCTGTACTTGTTAGGAAGTACAGAGCCAAGAGATAAGATCAAGGCAAGTTTTTTCTTGAGCCAATTGATTTGTCAATTAATAAACCATCTCTTAAATTAGCACCTGAACCCTCAGATCAGATAATGAAATACATTCTGCTTTAATATGTCCATGGCCATTAGTGTCATTCAGATGTGTTGATAAAGCTTTTATTAGCAAAAAAAAAAGTCCCTGCTTTTCAACTGTAGATATCTTTCTGAATCTGATATAAGAACCAGTTCAAATGGGAATACACGGTTCAAATCCACCATTTGAAAAGATTTTGTGGTTGTAAAAATAATATGTTGAATGTTTGTTGTTGAATCCTGTATTTCTGAATTTATGTATGATGCCAGAGCTAGTTAAACTGAGTCACTGGGGCAGCTGAGGCATGTTTCAAATTTGTGTCCTTGATGTGGCCTAATGTGGGTTGTCGTCCTCTGCAGGGAAGTGGTTTGTGAGCACAGGAAAGGACAATCTGCTCAACGCATGGAGAACACCGTACGGAGCCAGCATATTCCAGGTAATCATAGCAAAACACACCATAAAAAAAACATACGTATGACGGGGCAGCAGAGTGTCCCAGTGGCTACAGAGAGGCAGTCCCATAACCAAGAGGTTGCAGGTTAGATCCCTGCATCAGCCAATGTGTTTCCAACAAGTGTCTTAGAGTGAGACAACAAACTCCTCCCTGCTCATTCATTGTAAGCTGTTGTGGATAAGAGGGTCCGCTAAATGGTAAATTGTGAACTAGACCAAGAATCCTATCAATTGTATCATGTCTTCTCTGCAGTGCCCATTTGTTTTGTTTTTTGTTTTTTTTTCCCCCCTGTCTTTTGAAAAAACTTTTTATTATTATTACTATTAGTGAAAACTGACAGAAACAAATGGGCACACAGTGAGTTACATACAAAACCAAACATAGGGTGTACATTAAGTGATATTAACAGAGATTATAGTTACGGGTGACAAAAGGGAAGAAGCACATGAATATCTTGAAAAGAGAGAGTATGTTTTACATATATGACTTGGGTAGATATAGTATCAGATACTCATGAAAGTTCATGAATATATGTGTCCCGTTAGCCTTCATCATCTCTTCCCTTTTTCTCTTCCTGCTGAGCTCTTTTTACATTTTCACGCACCTCTATACAACAACAAATCCTCTATACAACAACAAATCAGTATCCAGCTCGAATCAACTGAGCTCATACCCACAAAGTCTGCCAGAAACTTGGGTGTCATGATTGATGACCAGCTAACCTTCAAGGAGCATGTGACTTCTGTTGCTCGGTCATGCCGATTTGCTCTATACAATATCAGGAAGATCAGACCCTACCTGTCTGAGCATGCAGCACAACTCCTGGTACAGGCTCTTGTAATATCACGCCTTGACTACTGCAACTCCTTACTGGCAGGGCTCCCGGCCTGTACTTTCAAACCTCTGCAGATGATCCAGAACGCGGCGGCGCGTCTGGTCTTCAACCAGCCCAAAAGAGCACATGTCACTCCGCTATTCATATCCCTCCACTGGCTCCCAGTTGCTGCCCGCATCAAGTTCAAGTCCTTGATGCTCGCCTACAAAACAATAACCAAAACGGCTCCGACCTACCTGAACTCCCTCATTCAGGTCTACGCTCCCTCCCGCTCACTACGCTCTGCCATGGAGCGGCGCCTGGTGCTGCCACCTCAGCAAGGCCCTAAGTCTCTAGCCAGACTCTTCTCTTCTGTGGTTCCCCGGTGGTGGAACGAGTTGCCAAACTCCATTCGATCCGCAGAATCCCTCTCTATCCTTAAGAAAAGGCTAAAGACCCAGCTCTTTAGCGAATACCTCCTTTCATAAAAAAAAAAAAAAAAAAAAAAAAAAAAATTTGATGCACTCTATGCATTACCTCATAGCACTGCCTTGTAGCACTCCCTCGTAGCACCTATGTCCTGTTGGACCAGAACTTAGCTTGTTGCACTGTCTCGTAGCACCTTTGTCCTGTTGGACCAGAACTTAGCTCTATAGCACTTACTCTCGTTGTTCTCTCCTATCTAGAAACTTGCTTGTGTTGTATGCAAATCTCATGTGTAAGTCGCTTTGGATAAAAGCGTCTGCCAAATGTGAAATTGTTGTAATTGTTCTTATTCCCCTTACAGTCCAAGGAGTCGTCCTCAGTGCTAAGCTGCGACATCTCCGTCGATGATAAGTATATTGTGACTGGCTCAGGAGACAAGAAGGCGACTGTCTACGAAGTCATCTACTAGGAGGGCTGTAATCAACAAACAACACAAACATCCTCCCACCCAAGCACTTTGTGATATCCCCATCCCTATGTACATTTTTTAATTTGTATAAAATGGATTTGTATGGAACAAACCAAACCAGTTTGATTCTTTCAAGGACCGTGACCTTTTGACCTCTTGGCTGGTCGTGGATCAAAACAAACAAGCAGAGCCAAGCACACAGATGTTTTTCTTTTTTTTTTATTGAGCGACTTTTTGTTGTTGTGAGGATGAGTGAATCTCCATCATGAATCTTCTGGAGTGGAAGGTAGCCTGCAGTAACGGATCCATTCCTTTATGTGATACTTCTTTAAAAAGCTACTTGTGGACATTTGCATAAAGATTGATGTTTTTGTGCGTTTTGGTTGTGTTGAACCGCTTTTATTGATGTGGTCTCTATTTTGTTAAAAGGGCAATACTGTCGTTTTCACATGTTGGTCTGATTCTTGCCTTGATTTAAGTTAATACCTCAGGCCAACTTTGTCATTTTTTAAAACGTTTTGACACATTTGTTGTCTATTTTAGGCTGATGATTTAAAATTCTACCATATATATTTGAAAAACACATAAACGCATAAACATTTAATACTAAACACAGACGTTTTTTCTGGAAAGTTGCTCATTTTTAGATATGGTGGTGTCTATGGCAGTAGTTACTCAACACATAATAGATGCTAAATATCTCAGTCATGGAAAAACATGTTGAACAACTGATGTGTTTCCTCCTACCAAGACTGACATAGGACCCACATGACAAAAACAGTGTCATTGCCCTTTAATGCAGCTCTTGCCTATGACCTCCTGCAGAGTGTAAAGGTTTTCTTCCTTTTACGTATTTGTTTTTGGAGTCTTTTCTCATAATCCAACTTCTTAGAGTGATAGAGCTTGGTTTTGTTGGTGTGTGTGTGCGTGCGTGTGTGTGTGTGTGTGTGTTTTCTAATGAGTCTACCCCGTAGGCATTGAACAAACAAACAAAACAAACAAGATTGCCTTCTGTGCCCTCACCCCTGACTGACCTTTGGACTCAGTTCTGCCCCTTAAATTCAGACTACACTTACTGCTCACTGGATTCTCTCAGACAGATACATATTTGATTGGTGTTGGAGATCAGTCAGCCCTCCAAATCCTGCCTAGGTTTTTCTTTTGGACCTGTTCAATTATCCATCATTTCTCAGAAATGCAAATGGTCAAAGATGTGGTAGTGGTTCTTCTTGGATCCACTTCTGTCGGCTTGTAGAAATAACACAGTGCCTTTATGCCGCTACGCTTCTAACTCCCATTTCGTCCTGCTGGGTGTTCACATCAACGACACAAAGAGCTGAAACGTTTTTAAAATTAATATTTTTGAGTGGACATGATAATGGGACATTTGAGGTTTGATTTTATTGAACAGATTAATAACAGATTAATAGAAACATGATTATCCTATCCAGTTTCTCTCCATTGTCCATTGTCCAAGTTGGAGTAATCAGGAAATGAAATATGACACATATTTTACTGTGTATCCACCAAACTCCTTTTTTAGCTTGTAGTGCTGAACAGATGCATGTGGAAAGCACTGCTCATGGCTACTGTAGTTGCAGTTTGACTGTTTGAAATATGGCAGTGTCTTGCCAAAAATTGAAATATTTTTAAAGCTACAATATGCAGCTTTTGCCTTGAGGCTGGAAGTGTTATTCCCACCCTCCTCTCTGTCACTTGGCCAAGGTCCCGCCCCAACACTTGTCACTCATCTTCAGCTGTCTGCCTTGAAGGCATCTAGCCTGAGGCTGAGGTAACCGGCATCCATAACGCCACCACAGGCGTTGAAGAAGCAGAAGGTGAACGCAGGCAGACAATAAAAAAAAGCAATGCTGATGTTCACCGTGATTTTGATCGGGTCTTGTCTGCTGCATGTTTCGCTTTGCTGTTCTTTCTCTTCTTACTGCTTTCCACTATTGTTATTGTTGTGGCTTCCTTGCTCTGTGTCTGCTAGCCTCACCTTGATCGGTACCCAGCTCACTGTTGGCCACGCCCATGAGACACACAGCCACAGCAAATGATATTTGCCCAAAAACATCATTGAAAAGCCAATTTTAGGCAAATGGGGGATTTAGGCATGTACACACAGGATCACAGACAGAAACAGACTGATAATGTATAATATATCCTATTTATTTATTGTTATTTTAGTGTCAAAAAAGTTGCATATTGTAGCTTTAACTTTGAGTGTTTGCCTGTCAGAGCGCAAAAAAACATGCTCAACGCTGTGTCAGCTGAAAATAAGGAAAAGAAGCTGGTTTTCCACTGGGAAGGGTTTCCCAGTGGATGCACAACCTGAACCTATGGGATTATTATTATTGATCATAAAAAGGCACGTCTCAGATGTATGGGAATAGTTTTTTTTAATTCTCATGTCTAGTTAAGGCACACAACACCCTCAGTCCAGTGTCCTCAAAAGTTTGTTGCGTGGAGTTATAGATAAGACTGCCTTGTAAAAGATCTACTCAGTCATCAAAAATGACAAACATGACCAAACTTTAATCTCTCTAATGGCTTATCTCGAGAGCAGTACTCGCCTCATCGTAATTGAGATGTACCTGGCTCTTACTAAGCCCTTAATACTTCTAAAATATACAGATCTTAGGATAGCCTGCCTGGGACGCTCTCGTAGAAGTATGAACTCCTCTCCAAGTTTCTAAGTACAATTTAAAACTCTTTGCAGAAGGTTAATGTACATCTGATCTGTGGAAAAAAAGTTTTTAAATAAGCTAGATACAGTAATGCACTGAGAAGAAAAAGATGGACATTGGTTTTTTTTCAACGAAATGCCAAGGAAGAGCATACTTGAAGTTGGTGGATACTTTTTGTTATTTTCTTAATGATTTCTATTGTATCTCTGCAACTGTGATCCAGACAGATCTCCATTTAGTTTGTTGAATTGCAGGCTAAAGGCATTTTGACACATTTATCAATTATGTATTTTGGCACATACATGTATGTACAAAAGTGTATGTAACAGAGTTGACGATACTAGTTAAAGTAAACCCACTGGTGTGAATGAATTGGCTCCTTTTGTAGTGTGGCCATCACTTATGCTGGTAGGCAAAAGTGCCATGGGTTTGAGAAAGGAGAGCCACCCTGAGAGAAAGATACTTGTACATGCAAACATGACTGACACCTGAAATACAGACATTTCTGTGGTTTGTGGCAGTCACATACTGATAAATTTACATTCTGAGAGACTGGTTATGATATTGATTTATTTTTCACAGTGTTCGCCTTATCCTGTATTTTGTTTCCTAATTTGTAAAAACTTTGTATTTGTTACAGTCAGCTACACTTTCAGACTAAAATGAAGACTCACCTTGCTGTCATTTACTGCTCAGCTGTGCTTTTTGCTCTTGAATGAGTCGAAATCTGGTGGCACCTGCTGTATGGAATACACATTAATATTGGAAAAATATAAAATATACTTTGGGTACACTCACTCTAATGTCAAGAAGAGTCAAATTTGCGTGTTACACATGTCTCATCTGATTGTTAAAAGTTAGCTGGCTAACATGACCTGATACAACAGAAATTATGTTACATACAATAATGATGTGTAGAACATTTAGTTTGACTGACTATAAATTTACTGTAAACATGTAATAATTCAAGCTTACAGTGGAAAGATACTTCCTGTTGCTAGTTGATCTTTTTTCTTCAATACAAAATGCCTTTGCTCTGTTTTTCTAGTCTGTGGTTGATTTTATTAAATTATTGTGTGAAGTAAGATTTGGTGTGTGATTCATTCATTTTTCCGACTAATAATCACTAAGACCTTATTTTTTTGGTACTAATTAATTCAAAATTGGAATATTTAAACAAAACAAACACAAGACCATCTGCAAAAGTTACTTCCATTTCTTACAAAATGACAGCTGACCAGAAAGAACAAAAATAACTTATACCAAATAAAAAACAAGCAATGAAATAATACGTTGAAATCCTTTCAATGATGATGAAGTCTAGGTATATCTAGATATAGCCAACAATTTTGATGATATTAGCCTTGTTAATGCATTGGATTTTTTTTTTTATTAATGCTGATGAATACAATTACTTATCAAGTATGGGATAATATGACCTCACTGATAACGTGAACAAAACTAAAATAAACTAGAATACATTTCCTGGACAAAATGTGTGGGCTTGCTGTAGAGTTGCTAGGCCTCTTCTAGGTGGTTGCTAGGGAGTACTAGGTGGTTGCTAGGGAGTTCTAGGTGGTTGCTAGAGTGTTTCTAGGTGGTTGCTAGGGTGTACTAGGTGGTTGCTAGGGCTCTTCTAGGTGGTTGCTAGGGAGTACTAGGTGGTTGCTAGGGTGTTTCTATGTGGTTGCTAGGGTGTACTGGGTGGTTGCTAGGGTGTACTAGGTGGTTGCTAGGGCTTTTCTAGGTGGTTGCTAGGGTGTTTCAACTTGGTTACTAGGGAGTTCTAGGTGGTTGCTAGGGTATACTAGATGGTTGCTAGGGTGTTTCTAGGTGCTTGCTAGGGTGTACTTGGTGGTTGCTAGGGCATTTGTAGGTGGTTGCTAGGGTGTAGTACGTGGTTGCTAGGGTGTACTAGGTGGTTGCTAGGGCTCTTCTAGGTGGTTGCTAGGGAGAAGTAGGTGGTTGCTAGGGTGTTTCTAGGTCAGTGGTTCTCAAACTTTTTCACGTCAAGGACCCCCAACTGACACAAATTAGACCACGGACCCCCATTTGATAAGATTTTGTCCCAGGGTCCCCCATCTGATAGGATTTTTGCTTTTAGATGTTTTATTACAGAAAGTGTATGAAACCCATGACCAAAAATAGTCATACATTCTGTCATTGTGTTACTTATGGATGGAATTATAGTGAAAATAAATTATTCCCCTTTTTGCTGGGGACCCCCTGGAACCCCCTCAAGGACCCCTAGGGGTCCCCAGACCCCACTTTGAGAACCACTGTTCTAGGTGGTTACTATGGTGTACTAGGTGGTTGCTAGGGCTCTTATAGGTGGTTGCTAGGGTGTTACAAGTTGGTTGCTAGGGAGTTCTAGGTGGTTGCTACGGTATACTAGGTGGTTGCTAGGGTGTTTCTAGGTGGTTGCTAGGGTGTATTAGGTGGTTGCTAGGGCGTTTGTAGGGTTAGTAGGGTGTGTGTGTGTTAGTGTGTGAGTGGGGGAAGCTGTGGTGTGAATGCGTGTGTCTCGGTGGTTGGGGTGTGTGTGTTGCTATAGCTATATCTGCAGTGTGTGTGTGTGTGTGTGTGTGTGTGTGTGTGTGTGTGTGTGTGTGTGTGTGTGGCCATCTGCTAACGACTCTGGTCAGTGAGAATAGCCCCACCTGCTCCACTGGTCTCTGAACATTCCGTCAATGATTGTGTATGTGGTTTTAATTTGCGATTAAATGTAAATAGTGCAAAAAGTAAAAGTCGGATCAAAAAGTTGAATGCAAGCATAAATCTATGTAACATATGCTACAAGATGCAACTTGAACAGAGTTTCTGGTGCAAACGGTGTGGGAGGAGATAGTGCACCAATTTTTTTTTGGGGGGGGGGTCTTTTTGCGGAATAATATTAAGAAGCGTAATAAATAATGGCAATTGTGCTTACTTGCAGCAAGCCCATTAATAAAAACAAAAAGAGTGATGCAGGCCCCACTTGGGCCAATCACTGACAAGATGCATCATCCCTCCAAGTTTCATCAAAATAAGCCTGGTTTGTATCAGTTACAGCCTTTCAAAGTTTGAAATTTTGACCTTTAATTATAGAGTCTCCATTTGTCCAATCAGTGTCACCAGAACACAGTGTCAAAGTGCACGTCCCTCCAAGCTTTGTCAAAAACAGAGCGGTGGTGTCTGAGATTTCACCTGAGATATCATGTTTGACGGACGGACAGACCCTCCACCCCCTGCCACCTACAATTTCATCACCTTTTCATCAGACAAATACACAGTTTTTTCCATGCTAGTGAAAGCAAAAAAGCATCACAACATCACCGACACTCACTGACACCCACTGCTGCAATGGCCTGCAACAAGGTCACAATTTCACAATTGTGCTTCATATAAAGGGGATTCTATGTGGCAAACCATATTTGAGGAAAACAGCAAGCCGAATTTTTGTGTGATACCTGGGTTTGTTTGGAATTTATTATACACACATACTGCATTGTGGTGTATGGATGTGTCTTGTAAGCCCATTTGGAGCTGGGTATCTTTAGTTTATAGAAAGTGAAAATGGCGCAATAAACTTCAAACACTTGAAACTAATAGGGTGCCAGGTTCAGGAAGACACAATATAACAAGGAAAAACCAGCACTCGCTATTTTACTCTTCAGCCTCTACTTGCTTATTCAAGCAGCAGCATGTCGTACGGATGTTTCAGTACCAGCCTTCTGATGCTAATGATGGCTGGTGGCAAATAAAGAAGTAGAGACTGAGGAGTGAATGAGCAAGTGCTGGTTTTTCGGTCTATAGTGTTTGACATGGTAATAAAATCAGCTAATCAGTATAGCCGCTTGGATATTGTGCAATTATTGGGTGATTTTATTTTCCAATCATCACCTAACCCACGACTTTCTCCGCCATCATCTGATGTGGATGGTCCCATTGAATCAAGAATTAATTATGAGTTAATTTAATTAATTCTCAGACCTGACCAGCCTCTGTATAACCTCATGCTACAGTCACAAAGTTTCAGGTCCTCAACAGCCTCGACCCTAGTACCTTTCCTTCATACCAAACAGGTTATAAGTTATTTAAATATATACCTTTGAACCATTACTAATCCCTGAGTTATGATATTCATTATCACTCCAGGCCACGAGAATTATCCACCCTGGATCGTCACTTCCTTGCCAGTCACAGTAATGCAGCCACTACATATTGGATCCGGTCCCACCTTTACCCTTCCCCTTCCCCATGCCTACAGGCTGAGGCAGCTACATGTGTGCATCATGTGACAACACATGAAGGTATTCACACACACACAGTTTTGGCTAAAGTGTTCAAATTTGTAAATTCCAGTAAAACTGTAGGTATCTGTACAGGAAGCTTTGCAGGGCATGAAAAAATACATCTCTGCCATATTCAGTGTCGTTCAGATTGACACAGAGGCTGACTTTGATCATTGCAAAGGCAACTGCAAACTAGGCGTTCCCTCTGTGCACTCGGCCTGGGAACTTCACTTCACAAAATTTCCCCAAATTATTTGTACCTGAAATCTCAGTACACTGATGAAAGCTGTAAAACCTCATTACCTATAGGCGATTGCATGAATCTATCCTGGGAAATTTGTCGCCTGTCATGCCTCTCTCTCTCCCCCAGTCTTTCCTGTCTCTCTCTACTCTAAACTATCTAATAAAGCAAAAATGCTAATAAAGGCAAAAATATTCTGCATTTACCTCTTGTCAGGCCAATCGTCCCACCTGCGACCTTTTATAACCTCCATTTCAATATGAATTATAGAAGTTGTCTACCTTTTTGTAAACTGTCAAGTCGTTATTTTCATAATTTGGACAGATAACGCTGAGATTTGTGTCATTAAAAAAGATTTGAATATCACTTGACAGGATAGCTTTGGTTGAACAGGCTTACTTCCATTTAGAAGCCCGCACTACCCTCATAACCTCTATATTTCTGTGAATTATAGAAGTCATCCACTATATCTGTTCTCCCATGTTTCTATCGGTATGTCCTTTGTGGCTCTTTAAAGCACTGTGTGACAGACCCGTTTCGTCCAAAATGTTTTGCATTTTGACTTGAGGTATAATGGTAGGCATACTCCATATCTAAGTTATTAAGTGAGCTGGGAAACAAGGGTTTCAAGTGTTTTAGTGTGGCGTTTCAGTGCAAGCTCACAGGTCAGCGCTAGTCTCTGTCTATCCTCCCAGCATGAACGTGCTGTGTTCATCCAGAGCACAGAGCCGGACTGTTGAAGTGGATTAAGTGATCTAAGTGAGGGCTGTGGAGGAGGAGGCTACACCATTACAGTGAATGATACTCCTGTTACAGCCCTCAAACCAGCACTTCACAGAGCCAAAAGTGGGAGAGAAGGAGAAAAGGTGGGGACGCAATGTGGGAATGAGCCACCCTACTTCAACATTTTGTATTAAGAGCACTTGCAGCTTGGAAATTGCCCACTTTCCTGACAGACGTAAAAGTTGGATTAAACAAACAGGCCACACAATAGCAAGATGGCGTCTGTTGCATGTGTTATGACATGATGCTGGAAGATCTGGCTCCACAAAGCTGTAAAGATAACGTTCATTTACTTACATAAAGAGACTGCAAATTTGTACATTAAAATTGTGTTTGTTCATGGCCGCCTCAGTCGCCTGCCCTTCCACAGACCTCCATGACCCATGTTAGCGACCTGACGTTCTTCTGGGAGTTCGTTCACAAAGTGCCGCTCTGCAGAACCATTACAATACTATTCTACATTCAGAGCACTGGCACAGTTGCTCTTAATTAATTCAGAGCATCACTGTTTTAGAGCATTGGCAGCACACACTGGACCCTCTGGGAGAGGTATAAGTGCAACAGAGTGAATATTTACATTGCAAGCAAGGTAGCTGCCAGTTCAAAACAATGAACGTGAAGGTCTCCCTCAGACCACAACTCACTTTTATTTACAAATCTGTCGAAACACCATAGAGTGGAGCAGTGGTTCTCAAACATGTGCTGTAGTAACCCAAGAGTCTGCAGCTTTTCATTCCAACTAAACACTGCACCAGCTGATTTCTGTGATTGGCACCTGCAACTGGAGAGGAGTAATCTGAACTGAAGAGGAAATAATCAGTGAAATCAGCTGGTAACAAATTAGAACAAGATCCAACAGAGACATAACTTATAATCGTGGACATTCAGTCCATTTTGAAAGTGATTACTCAGAGTCACTATATTACTACAGATTCTTACCCTCTAAGGGCCGATTAAACTGCTACTTCTTCTGACATGGTGCCAGTCATGGTTGCTAGGAGATTTTTGGCATAACGTCAAAACCTCGATAACAGGAGAGGAACTGGAAGGTTACTGCAGACCATTACTCTTTTCTAGTTGTTACTGTGCTTTGATCATAAACCCCAGCCGAATTGAATATCATTCTTAGGTTGAGATACACAAAATCCCCAGAGACAGAGGTGTGTATGCTGCACTACAACAGTGTGTATGTAACCTATCTCCACTACACCAGGCTGTTTTATTCCCCAGAACACACACAGAAGGGACAATTCAAACAACAGTATATATTTATACCTATTTAAGAAATGTCAGCATCTTGCACTTAAATAATGAACAAGGATAAATATGCATAAAACCTGACTACCAATAATAACTAGGTTTGATACCGCACACTACCACCACAATGGCTAGCACAGACAACTTATTAACCTTTGTCATGTACAAGTAACACTGAATCAGTAGACTGAAGATTGCATTACCTTGTAACTCACAATCACAGCAAACTTCAGTCTCAAACAGTAGTAAACTACATAATAAACAGTAAGCACTCCAACAGGCCTTTTCCACAATGACCAACAAGCCAGACAACAGCTCAGTCTGGCATTTCATAACATGGCTCTATACTTTGCTTTTGAAAAGAAGGTTTTGTCACAGCGATAACACTCCTGCTCACCTACGCAAATTAATAGGACATCACAATGAATGTCCATTTCTGGTGGTGCCGGGAAATAAAAATGACAGAGCCTCTCACACACTGGGAGGATAAGGTCCATAAAAGAAAATTCATCTGGATGGAGATTTGTTCCTTTGGCATTTGGGGGAACAGGTTATCCTATAGGAGGAGATCAGGCAGGCTAGCTCTGTTTCTTCTTTCAAATCTCTCTTAAAAACGCACTTTTCCAGAATTGCCTTCTCTTGATTCTGTTTCTCTCTCGTTTTATTTTATTTGTTTTATTGTGTTTTTGTAATCCATATCTCGCTTTTCATGATTACTGTATCAATTCTACTTTTTATATGGTAATTTCTCTTGTTTTTATGTCTTTGTAAGCACTTTGTAACTTGTTTTTGAAAAGTGCTATATAAATAAAGCTTACTTACTTACTTACGATAGAACTCTAATAATACTGTATTCAGAATGTATTACAGTGTATTTTTAATGGGATTACATCAGTTATGAGGCTCATAGTATTCCCTTATAATACCTTGTGTTGCACTTAAACTCACATTAATGTGTCCTTACTCAATCCCCTTGTCATATCTGATTTACTAATGTTCATTTCCTCCTAAATGTCACCTTGCCAGGCCTATCATATGTGTGAAAGAGATTAGATGATGGTAGCTTATCTGGTGGAGTAAATTTGGCAGTGATCTTGTAATGAGATGAAAGATTTGCGAGGAGCTTCGTGCTTTTGAGTGATTCAAAGGGACATTTCTCCCAACAACTGATGCTGCTAACAATTTCCTGCCCCGTAACAGGGTGGAGCGATGATTAATTCATGCCTCTGCCGTCTTAACGAGGTTGTGCCCGTTTAGGGGGGTGGGGGTGGGGGGGGGGGCGCACTCTGCAGCGCTTTGATATCCTACATTCAAGGCTGTGTCACACAGTAATGACTTCTTTGAGCTGTGAAACGAGCATCATTATCTCTTTCCAAAAAGGGAAGGATGAGAGACTGCTGCTCAGCTTGTATAAAGACAGGGGAGGAATCAGCCAGGACTGCAGTTTGTGTGTGTGTGTGTGTGTGTGTGTGTGTGTGTGAGAGAGAGAGAGAGAGAGAACGAGAGGAGGAGAGAAAGATGATGATACCCCATCACATCTTGTTTCACTATTCATTTAATACTGGACTGTGGGGGTGGGTGTGTTTTGACACTGATCTGGTGAACTGAACATAGTACTCACATTTCCCTTTCTTTCTTTCTTTCTTTCTTTTTCTTTCTTTCTTTCTTTCTTTCTTTCTTTCTTTCTTTCATTTTTCTTTCTTGCTTGCTTGCTTTCTGGGTTCCCACTGTGGCCCTGATGTAAGATTACATGAATTTTCCTTGACTTTCAGTAACTAAGTTGGAGTATTTCCATAGCCAAAACATTGTATCCCTTCCTGGTTTGTTCAGAAAAGTCCTAAAGAGCTAAACAGTGTGGTTTACACTACAGTTGGGCTGAACACTAACATTTAAGGCATCAAATGAGTGAAACAAGTTGGAAAATAAGTGACCCATTTGTAAAATTCCCAGGTATTCTCTGATTTCCTCAGAGAAATTTGCAAATCCCCTAACTTCCCCCATCTGAAATACACCTCTCAAAAGTCCATGATATTCCAGAGATTCCTGTTCTTTCTTTCTTTTTCATCCAAAGTCCATGTGCTTTGTTCAGGCACTTTATGCTCAGTCACCACAATATATAGCCCTTTTTTTTTGTACCGTGGCTCTTTGTGCCTCTACATCTCTTCTGTCACTTCATCACTGCAGCAGTGAGAAGGGTTTAAGGGTCACAGTAAAGTAGAGAGAGCTGGAAGGGTGAGAGGGTTTAAGTTCACCCAGAGAGTGGAGGATTGTATATTTCCTAAGAAAACAGGGGCAGCTATTCGAGTGGAGGTCATGGACATTTCCATGCATACTGATAGAATAGGTGGGAGTGTTGGAGGAGAAAGGCCTCTTAAAACTAAATGAACAAAAAGCTCTTGTTTTGAATGCTCTTCAGTCCATACTCTGCCAAATGTACTCTACCTCAGAATAAAGCACTTGGGTCAGAAGGGATATTTTTTTGAAGCTTTTAGGCTAACTCCAATTCCCACTTAAAACCAACTTTAGTTCCCATTTCTAAATGAGAGGCCTTTTCTCTGCGTTTTAAAGACCACATTTCAGTGTTACTATTGCATGTGTAAAATAATGAGAATTTCCTTCCACACATTGAGTCATTTCAACATTACACACCTTATATGTGTAATGTTGTCAGTCTAAAAACTCATCAAAATATACCTTGATAATGCCACTCCTCCTTCAGTAAATCTGTCAAAATAAAACAAAATACTGGTGCATGATCAAACAAATTCCTGCTTTAGGTCAAACAGAAAAAAATGTGTGAGTAGAAATCTAAATAAGGTGTCAACTTATTAACTCTCACTGATCACACTCTAATTTCAGCAGTGTAATCCTCTTAGAATCCACATGGTGGCGGCGCGGAGGTGAATAATGACTATACATGAAATTATTAATAAACTCTACCCTGTAATTATTAAGAGATTAAAATATATATATTTTAATGGGGCAGTTTATGAGAAACATACTTTTATTATTTATCACGGTAGCCTACTGTCATTACACTTAGGATCTATTGAGAAATGTCTGTTCAGTCCTGAGGGAGAATGTGATATTTAAATTTGTTGAGCAGGGCAATGAACAAGAATAGTGGCTTTGCTTAGTACATGTAATTGTACTGTTGGCAAAACTTCATATTAACAAATGAAAATTCACAAGAAAAAACAAATCTGATGTCCTTGTTATGATCAATGAACTCAATCAATATGTAAAATCTATCTCAATTAGTAAAAAAATATTGAAACCCTTCAAATGTGTGTGTAAGATCTTTACAAAAGATAACAGACCTCTGGCATGATGTTAATGTTATTTCCTATTTGTACACTGGTTTCTACAATTAGATAGATAGATAGATAGATAAGTGTAGGCCTATCGGAATAGTTTCTGCAGACAGTAGATGGCGGTATGGAACGTTACTTCTCCCATTAACCACAGAAGAAGAGTTTTGCTGGGTTAGCTTGCTAGCTAGCCACGTAAATAGTTTGACGTTTGGTTATCTGGCTGTGAGCAGCAAGATGCTTCTACGGACTGTCCAACCGTGGCTGCTTCGTTGTAGAAGTCTATCCTTGGCTAACACAAGGCCTTACTATGCCGACAAAGTAGCTCGACTCGGTTCTCAGCCTGACACGCAATCTCCTGAATATCAGGTAGGTTGGATTGTAGCTAACGTTGGCTAGCCAAAATGCATATTTCTGCACACAGCTAACGTTAGCGTTGGCTCACATTTTACCTGCCCAACAACTGTAAGTTACGTTAAGGTTAGCTAACGTTGATAAGCATATCGGTTATAACTTGTCTCTGAACCACGCACAAGCTAACACATGCCAGAGGACTTTCAATGGGAGGTCAAAACCTTGAGCGTTTCGTGCTCTTCAGCCAAGGTCTTACTGTAGCATCTCCCTCATACAGCCCAATTTGTTCACTGTGAGTCCAACTAGTAGGTTTTACCAGGTGATATTACCCAGTACACAGTCTTTGCTTTTCACATTTGTTATTGTAAGAAGGGGGACCTGGCTAGCAAGCACACGAAATGCCCGAGGTCAGTGATTGTCCACCCTGGTCTGCGAGTGTCGCAGGTTTACTATCCTACCAGCTAGTTGATTGCATTCACTTTGCACCCCAGGCGTAAAACAGTCCCTCATTTGATGGCTAGAGGGAACAGCAGCAGGGCACTGGATCACAGTCCTGGTCCTCGGGACCCTGAATACTGCTGGTTTTCTAACATACCAGATAGTTAATTGCAGTTAATTGCATTCACCTGGCATCCCAGGTGTAAAATAGTCCCTGATTAGATGGCTGGAATGAAAACCAGCACAGCTCTCGAGGACCAGGATTCAGAACCGCTGCCTTAGGTGAAACCAGACAAATGAGAAAAGTTTACATGCAAAAAGGGGGAAAGCCACCATAAACAGCACCCATTGTTTTGTATCTGATGTCGTTCATTAATTCAGTCATAATCTTTGAACAGTGACCAAATGGATACTTTATATTAATCACAGAGACAAATTAACTTAAATTAACACAAACCTAGAATAAAATATATATATATATATATATATATCTTTCAGGCCATGGCAAGAGAAAATGAAATATTAAACATTTAAAATAAAATGTTTAATTGTGGAGAACTTTAGTTAATAACAGTGATAATTGAATAGTTAGAAAATAAAGTGTACCCATATCTCCAGAAAAACACCCTCAGTACCCAGTGTCTACATGCAGTGATTCATAACCTCTTCATTGAAAGTGGTGCAACACCAAAAAGTGCCACTTGATGGCATCATAGAATTGTGATTATTTTTCCAGCTTGGGGAGAGACTTGTTTAAAAATCCACAAATTAAAACTTATGTCAAATCATAAGATCACACATGAAATCAGTTTCATTTCTAATATCTCTATTTGCTTTATATAATTGCAGCTA
The DNA here is from genome assembly GCF_046629955.1 of Centroberyx affinis. NCBI lineage: Eukaryota > Metazoa > Chordata > Actinopteri > Beryciformes > Berycidae > Centroberyx > Centroberyx affinis. The sequence continues at coordinate 24,402 of NW_027279619.1, forward strand.
GGTTGTGAAGTTTTTTCATTTCCTCTTCCAAAATTAAGTTAGATGGGACAGAATTGAGGAGGTTGTTAACTTCTCTATGTGAAATGGAACTAACCTAACCCATTACAACTTCATAAGCCGAACAATTATAGAATAGCCTATTTTCTGATGTTGAAAGAAAATTCATCTCAGTAGAAGATTAGAGCGCTACTGGCATTTATGTGATGACACACTCAGGCAATGATTGGGAAAGTAGCCTACTCTTTGTAAACGGGAGCGTCTCAACAAAAGGTGTTGCCCTTGTGCGTCCCATCAGCAGATTGTCAGACATGCTCCTGACACCCCAAATTTTCCATTAGTATTAGCTAGTATTGAAGGAGGAGAATTAAATTAATTTCCCCTGAAAAAGGTTTTGTTTGGAATCAAATAAACTAGCAGCACAAAGTAATACCTTATGTCTGACAAAGGAGCTAGCCTTAGAATTAGCTTAATAACTCTATGGCATGTGGCCATAAATTGGTCAGTGTATGGGGAAACACTGTTACTCCCACTGCTATATCTCCACAATGCTCAGGGTTCTTGACTGGAGGCTTCAAGGCTTCGTTTTATACATAGGCTTTTGCATATGCATCACTTTGAGGCTGGCCTGCCAACCTACTTAGGTCTGCATCAAGGAGCAGAACCTTTTGGCAGCCAACCTCCAAATCTGTCTTCAGGATCTTAATGTGGGGCTGTGTCTGCCAAAAAATGTCATCAATAGAAATTATAGCCATTGTAGCTCATTGACTAACAAAACAAATGTGCATGTACTCTACTTTTTTTTGTTTTTTTAGGAAAATTATGAGCGGATGCAAGTTCTTGTTGATGAATTGAAAAGCCGAACAGAGAAGATTAAATTGGGTAAGTGTTAGCACATGATGGATCACACACTACACGCCATGTTTACAAGCTCTTTGAAGTGAAATTCAACAGGGTTTGCACTGTGTTAAATAGTGACATTGTTTCCCATACGGTGACAGCCTAATGGAGAAGTGAGCTTGTGTCTTGAAGGTCACCAGTTCAAATCAGTGGACTAATTGGGACAATCTGGGTGATGAAAGTGCTGTCACAGTTCCCTTGAGCAACACACTTGATTGATGAAGGTAGAGCCCGCACACCAGATCTCCATATCAATCTCCTTTTATTTCATTAGGCTTTAGACAACGTTTCGATCCATGGTGGACTTGGTCAGGTCAAAGATTAAAAGTTTAAAATGAAAGAAGATTGATATGGAGATCTTGTGTGTGGGCTCTGCCTTTATTTACATGACCTTGCATTAGTCTTGCACCCACAGTCAATGTGCGGATCCCTAAGATTTTCTAAAAATTGTCATTTTATTTATTTGGGTTGATACAGGTGGAGGAGAAAAGGCCAGGAAACTTCATACTTCTCGTGGGAAGCTCCTGCCAAGAGAGCGCATAGACAGACTTCTGGATCCAGGGTAATGACATCCACCTCCACCCTTGGTTTTGGCCAATTCAGAAATTACAAATCAATCAAATTCAGACCAGACCAGATGCATAAAGATGGTGGCCCTCTGGTTCGATGTCGTTACTCAAACCATGGTGCAAATTTTCCTAATGTTGTTATCGTTTAACACTGGATACAGGGATGGAAGGATGCCATTGCTATCCTCTTACAATTTAGACTCCTGAAAGAAGCCATCACTTTTTTTCCCTCTCCTTTTTACAATTATCTATTACATATTGTTGTTCTTTATCTGATTTTCTTTCAGGACCCCTTTTTTGGAACTCTCCCAGTTTGCAGCATATCAGTTGTATGGAAAAGAGGAAGTCCCAGCAGGCGGTATAATTACTGGAATTGGCCGGGTTTCAGGGTAAGTTCTATGGACACTTTTGACATGGGTTTACCAGGGTGTTAGCGATACTACACGTCTTTGAAAGTGGTAAAAGTAATTCTCACAGGGTTACTGACTTTGATTGTAATGGTTAAAACATCTTGGTATTATAAGCCATTATTGTATTTGGTATGGTTTGCTCACATGCATAACCATAATTTAACTTGGCCCATGACTAAATTCCATGACTTATCAATGACTTATCATTCCCTTACTATATACAGGGAGGTAAGGCAGAAGGCTTGTTTCTTAGCCACATCTGGCCTATTATCATTAGCCGTGCTGGTGGAGATACGCACAGATGTAATATCCAGCGGCTTGATATCAGCAGACAGTGAAATAAATCTTGACAATGACAATTACATAGGACGTTAATTTCATCTCCTTGTTGTTTTCTAACTTGGCTTTTTTGCTTAATTTCTAAGCACATTTTCACATGACTGCTTCAAATGCACTCAGGCCCCGAAATAAATATCTTGTTGATTGTCTTTCATTCCTTGTAGGGTAGAGTGTGTCATCGTTGCGAATGATGCCACCGTCAAAGGGGGAACATACTATCCAGTTACAGTGAAGAAGCATCTTCGTGCACAAGAAATCGCCCAGCAAAACTACATGCCATGCATATACTTAGGTAAGTTGCTTATATTTTTTTCTTTTAGGGATTGGACGAACAAGCAAAATGAACCTATAAAAGAAAAAAGAAAACATTTTTTTTTTCTCCAATAGTTAACATGGCTGAGTTTTTAAATTGCAATTTCATCAAATCAGTATTCCTTTTTGCCTAACCTCCCACTGCCGCCCCAGCTCCTCTATATAGTACGGAGCCCGGGAGTGGCCATCGGGAGAAAAATAATATGTCGTGGCCACAATATGCAACACGATATGCAATTCGAGCTCTCATTTTCTTTTTTCATGTGCACGAGATACAATTCGTTCCCTCGATCTGGTTAAAATGAGCCCTCGTTTTGGTTTATTCATGCGCACGAGATACAATTCGTTCCCCCGATTTCCTCTTTACGTGTGCACGAATTGCCAAAACGTGCCCTCGAAATAGTGATATCGTGCTCTCAATATAATACATGCGCTCTTCACGAGCTTATAAAGAGTCAGTGCACATATTGGTGATTATGTTTAAATGTGGAGCTGTCCTGGGTGTGTTGCAGCCACCTGATTGTGTTTACATGGCTTGAAGGTTAAGTGGCTAAATTTGGGGGATATGCCTATTCAGTGTAAACAGACAATGGATATTAACATACCAGATCTGTACTAGGCCTATCTGCAATACCTAAAAGGGTACCTTTTAAGTTGCATTTTTTCCTAAAATACACAGTTTAACGAAATTGAGGGAACAAATTGTATCGCGTGCCCACGAATGAACTAAAATGTGCGCACGTTACAGTAAATCGTGGATTCGATATAACTTTTTTTCTTTCCCAATGGCCACTCCCGGGCTCCGTAATATAGCCTCACCGAAGTGAAATTTATAAAAATGAAAGGTAAACAGCAGCTCTGTAAAACCAGTTCACTAAAAGTAGAAGTTGTGTTTTAATAGGGATTTATTAGGATTCACTGACTTGGCTAGCCAGATCTCCTCTGCAGTTGTTCCAAAGTCAAAGGGCCCATTGGGAAAAGGCCTGATCCTTTTTTTTTTTTTGCTGGTATAGATTTGGAACATGCCAAAAGGCCCTGGTTGAGGGTCTCAGGCTGCACCTCAGCACATAAGGAAATATAAAATACCTGTAATATAGCCAGACATTAACAATAATCCATGAGATCTCAACATGTCCTGATGTTCTTGACTCCTTCAGTGGACTCGGGAGGAGCCAATCTACCCAGACAAGCAGATGTTTTTCCAGACAGAGATCACTTTGGACGGATTTTCTTCAACCAGGCAAGACTGTCTTCGGAGGGAATAGCACAGGTAATGCTTGGGTTTGGTCAATACTATTGTTTTTCACATGTTGATGGTATACCACTCTTACCTTGATAGGACTTAGTGCCTCAAGACCTCGGTTTCATAATTTGATCTACTTTTGGTCTCTTCTACTAGGGCTGAACGATTTTGAAAAAATATCTAATTGCGATTATTTTGACTGATATTGCAATTGCGATATGATTTGCGATATTAGAGGGAATGATAATTTTTACATCATTATTCTCATTTTCATTGAAAAACGTATTAAAATGATTATGGTTTGATTTTTGCGGGGATCTGTACCAAACAAAGATGTTTTCTTAAGTCTGTAGAATATGTGTAGGCCAGGACATCTCTGCAGCACGACAATATTTAATTTAAAATGGTATTTTGACACACATTTCGCCTTTAACAATTATTGCGCCTCCTGCGATTTGAAAATTGCAGTAGGCCATATTGTGATATAACACCACCACTATAGATTAGTCATCTTTTCATCTTTTCTTCTGTCTGCAACAGGCAACTACAATCCATCTCAGACTAGTCTGTGAATACAGTAGTCTGACCCTTTCTCACAGAATAAGATGGTTGTGAGATATCTTTTCCCTTCTGTGGTTAAAAGAAAAAAAAGGCTTGAGTGTGAGGGGCTGTTTGTGTGAAAGATGATAGATGTGGATGGCGGTACAGAGAAGTCAGATCTTCCTTGAACTTGCGTCTCTCCTGTAGACCCAAGGGTGACTCACACACCAGAATATAATCATACGGCTTCACCAAATAGAATGGCCATGAATTCATGTTAATATTGTCTCTTAAGATACGCTGATTAAAATAACCCTCCGCTGTGTTCTCCTCTATCAGTAAAAATGCTGTTTGGCAAAATTATGTTCTAAAGCGTTCGACCAACAGTCAATTGAAAACCACAGTAGGGGGATCTGTTGTTGAATCTGTTCACAAACGTGTTAAATATACGTTTTCAGGCTATTTTCGTAGCCTCATTCGAATGAATGGGAAGTAAAAATCCAAACGCTACTGTACAAACTCCGATCTTGGTGATTAGGTTATATTCTGGTTTTCATGGCAGTCAAGTGCAGAATAAGCCCCATGTTAAAATTAAGTGAAATATTGCTTTAAAAGGGGCCCCATATAGCATTGGTTATTATTTCTGAGATTTTTGACTGATTCGCTTTAATGCATAGCCACAAATTTTTCTTCAAGCCCAGTAGTCCTTAGAATAAGTGGATTTCATAATTTTGCATTTGAATTACACTATCAACAAGATCAACCATTCACCATTCGTTTGATAGCAGAGCTTTTATCGGTTGCCCTTCTTAGATGTGCATTCTTAATATCGGACCCAGAATGAGCAGCTGATGTTCTGTGAGATGTTCTGTGAGTAGACGTCTCTCTTTTTACTCTTTCAGATTGCTGTTGTGATGGGCTCTTGTACCGCTGGAGGAGCATATGTACCAGCCATGGCAGATGAGAGCATCATTGTGCGGAAGCAAGGAACCATTTTCCTTGGAGGACCTCCTTTGGTAGTCAACATAATAATTGCACTAAGTGGTTTTCAGCAAGGCTTGGGTTGCATATGCACACACACACAGACACAAAAAATATCCCTTACAATTTGGGACCGGATTTGGGAATTAACAAGTGGTTAATATTGCTAAACTTATTTTCATTCTATTACTGTAATTCCATACAAGCTGCAAATAACAAACAGGTAGCAGATACTGCTCACAAATAATAGATAAATACTGCAATGATATTGTTTCTGGTAATGCGTCTCCGTTTGGTTGAGGATCTCTGTGCCTTGTTTCTGGCAGGTCAAAGCTGCCACTGGGGAAGAAGTATCTGCAGAGGACCTTGGTGGTGCTGACCTGCACTGCAAGTATGAAATTAGTGGCATTTTTTATGACATGGCAGGTCTGGGTTTCTGATCCCAGGTTTCTGGTTTTGGGAAAGGGCTGCAGTGCTCATCAATAAAAATACTTAGTGAGCTGTTGTGGATCAGAGGAATATTGTGACTATTGTGACTGATCCTTCACCCTAAAATCCCACTGAGATGTATTGAGGTGTCAGCAAAATGGGCAGAATCTGAACGATTTTGAATGGAAAATATTGTTCAAAACCCTTGACTACAGCCTACACATGAAGGCACATTTGATATAAAATGTGGTACAAATATTGTCCAGTAAGGTAATTTAAGTCTTTTCACTTTGTGTAGATCTCAGAGAAATGCAAATTATTGCATTTGTAATTATTTTGCAGCACAGCCAAATGCACAACAAAAAGTCAGGGGTGCACAAATATGACTTTAAACATTAAATCATACATCTCTGTTAAGAGTGCTTTGGAAAAGTATCGTACATAACCATGTTATTTAACTTAATTGATGGAACACATGCTCCCATGTTATATACAGTAATTGTTTCATATATAATGGTTTATGTACCACAGTTATTCCACCAAAATTGATCTGTTGCTTATTTTACAGAAAATCTGGTGTGACCGACCACTATGCTTTAGACGATAACCACGCCCTCCATTTGGCAAGGAAGGCAGTGCGAAGCCTGAACTACAAGAAAAACATTGAGGCAAGTCCACTGATAATCACCATAAACATTCACATTTTATTGCACATCAGGTCATGTCATACTAGCAGGAAGCCAAGTTTTTTGTATGATTTCAATAAACCAAAGTTGAAAAATCAGTGATTGTATTCTCTTGACGTGGAATCTGTGCTATATTTTTCAGGTTACCACAGAACCTGTTGAACCCCCCCTCTACCCAGCAGATGAACTGTATGGCATAGTTGGAGATAACCTGAAACGCAACTTTGATGTCAGAGAGGTATTTACTCAGTTTTCTGTGTATTTCTTTAAATAGAGAGAGGAAATCAAAACTCTAATTCAAGAAAAAAATGTCCTTAAGTTTCTTAAAGAAAACGTAAAGTTTTCCTTCAAGTTTGATTTGAACACTGACACACTCCAATCTAGAATTCCTGGACAATAAGTTATGAGTATATATAAGATGGGTAGTTCTGATTTCCATTTTAAACCAATGTAAAGCTGTCAACCCCCTCTATCAAGAGCTAAGTGAAGTTGAAAATTGAAAACGGTTCAGTCTTTTTTTCCTTTCTTTGGCAGTGCTACACTTGTTCTCATTTGGATTAAAGCTCGGGCCTTTAAGTCTTGTTCTAGCCCCCGGAAGCAAGAATTTATGCTAACGCTAAACATGTCAAACTGTCAATGGTCTACAAAAGTGTTGGCAGACCTTTTTGGACACAAGATCTACTAGCAGCCTTTTTTTCATTAGATGTTTTCAGTTGCAATCGTCTGAATCGTCTGAGCCTGATACTGACTTGATACACAAGTGTTGTCCATTTTCTTTTACTGGTCTTTTCATCCGCTGTTGCATCAATTGGCTTGCATCAAATATGGCTTTCGTATATACATTTGATTGCAGGTCATTGCCAGAATCGTAGATGGCAGTAAGTTCGACGAGTTCAAGGCTTTCTACGGGGATACACTCGTCACAGGTATGTGAAATAAACATTTTTTTTCACATGAATAAATTCCTCTCGACAGCACAGAGAATTGTGTTGGTGTGGATTCTACCAATCTCACTGTTTCAACTTTGAATCTCTGCCTCTTCAGGATTTTCAAGAATATTTGGTTACCCTGTTGGAATCATTGGCAACAACGGAGTCTTGTTCTCAGAGTCTGCGAAAAAGGTAAGCAATAAAATCTCCTTTGTACCCGAGGGTAACTGAAAGACTATCGCATAGAATAATATTGTGTGCCATAGCTTCGGAGTGATCTGTGAAGACAGTGGGGGTTTTCTGATGTCTGTTCATAACAACTCTGAAGAAAACCTCAGAAAGTCTGTATGCTCCTTTGACTTTCACACAGAGTTCAGATTGAGAATGGTACAGCTTCCGTCCCATGGGCTTACGAGCTGATTCTGAAGGGAGACAGACAGACAATACCTGTGTAAATTGTATAAAGCTAAGCCTCAAGATCATGTTGAATTTGCGAAGGAATAACCATGTCTGTTTTACTGGTAATGTGCTTCTCAAAATGTCAAGGACTTTAAGGGTTTAAAAACAAGACTGAAGCAGTTCAAAGATGATCTTCCACAGAGATCTGCTGCTTACATCACTGAATACCAATATTTCACTCTTGAGGAGGCTCCAGTCTTGCACTGACCCATAAAGGCATATTTGCATTCAAGACATGAAGCTCCTCTCCCCATACAATAAGCTCTCAATTTACACTCGTCCAGGCCTTCTTGTGAATGGGCTGTAATAGCCTGATGAATGGCGTTGTAATAACATAACATTTAGAAACCAAAGACAAGTGACAACTGTAATTTTCATTTAATCTAATTCATTCAATTTGCAAGCCAATCTGATCACTGGTGCCGTGAACAGCGCTGCACTTGGCACTGGCAGAGGCAAAATGAGGTGCTGAATTTGTGATTATAGACTAAGATTTTTTTTTTTAGAACACATTTTGAATTATATTAACCCTAAAACAAGGTTTTTTTTTTATCTTGCCAGTAAGGTCTCAACATGACACTATGATATAGCATTAGTTATTTCACTAGGGCAATTACTGTAGATGGGGACTGACACAGTGCTTCAGACAGGCACAGAAGTGGGCCAGACAAATGCACAGATTGCATATCCAACAAAAATCAATACGCCACCTGTGTTTCTAGACGCATTTTTGAGCCAGCCCGTCATCACTTACGACATGCCTGGCTTTCTATCATGCTAACTGGTAAATTGTTAAATGCTGTTTTTCCTAGGTTTCTTTGTGAAGGGCAGACAAAGAACAGATACAATTTGTTGCTGTGAACACATCAGAAAACAAACTGACAGATTATTTTTGACAGAAACTGTCACTTGTTTCAGACATTTGTTTACATTTTGAAAGCAAGGCAGGCAGATTCACCAAAAGAACACCAGTAGAGGTAACAGCCAAAATAAAGAAAACACCTGAGTAATTCAGGGATGCAAAGTGTATTGAAATTAGATGGCTCCTCACAGTACACAGTCCTTTGTGCTTGTTTGCAAATGTAATGGCTTCTGGTGGTTTTGTGTTGTGGGCTGCATTTTTCTGGCGTGGTTTAAGACCATTCAGCCCCTTTGAATTCAAAGTAAATGCCAGTAAAATACAAAGCCATTCTGAGAGATGGCCTTCCTCCTGTGGTGAAACATTTCTATCCTGACTCGTCTCGTCTTAGATGACAGGTCCCTCATTCACAGGCCACAAGTGTTTCCTGAATGGTTTGATGAGCGTGAAGAAGTTGTTAGTAGTTGCTTGAGGCAACATTTTGCACCACCGTCAACCAGGGCAATATGGTGGAAATCAATATCACGATAATCATAAAGGGTTTTATTTCAATACATATCACAATATGGGTTAAGTATGCAAAATCACAAGTTAAATAATCAAGTTGATGTTCATCTCATTGAACTGCACGGTAATGTTAAGCTTAATGCAAAAAAATAAAAATCAAATAATATTCCTTAAAATGTTTCAAACTTCATTTTTTAATAAAATGTGTTTGTTATCATCAATTTAGATAACAGAATGGTATATCACAATATCAAAATATCATCACCACGTCACAATCTCAGTATGATTCCACTGAAAGATGATAAATGATAATATTGAATTATTGCCCAGCCATCAATAAGTTCCCAACTTCTCATGGAAGAATGATCTCTGAAAGAGATCCAGACCGCCTTAGAATAAATGCAAAGGCACAAACTGTTCCTGTAGTGGTGAGAAACAAGCAGCTGGGCATGTGCACCTGTGTGCTTTAAATATATTTTGAATTAGCCTACTTCTTTACTCAGGTGTTACTTATGGCAGCTCACTTAAGGCTTAAAGTACATTCATGTTTAGCTCTTGTGTCAAGAAAAATAAATCAGTACTGTCCCATCACTCTATTTTAAAATGGAGATGGTACACTTCTGTATTTAAAAAAAAATTAATTTAATAATTTAATTGTTCCTTGGAGGTCAACTGGGAATTTACATATTAATTGAATTTAAAATTCTTTTTCAGGGGACGCATTTCATCGAATTATGTTGTCAACGAAACATTCCACTTATCTTTCTCCAAAACATAACAGGTTAGTTGGGGTCATTGACATCATGGATTTTGTTCCTTTATTAATATTATATATTATTACAGGATTATATCAGTATCTTTATTTTCTTTTGCTCATTTCCTATGTTACACAGATATGGCTGCCTACTATCATTTATCATCACCAAAAGAAAGTGATAACAAAGTGATAATATGCCTAAGATCTCAATTTACATCATTTTCAGATCAAATTAGATGATGTAGTATAAATCTCTTGCTCAGCAATTTCCTAGTTTTTTTTGCTTACTTATTATTAATCCTGACAGAGGTTTTCTTCTGAGATGACGACACACACAAAGTAGTTCTCACCCACCTTACTCCAGAAATACACTGTTTTAATTTGCACTCTCTCTTCTCCTCCTACATTTCCGTCTTAGGCTTCATGGTGGGAAGGGAGTATGAAGCAGGAGGAATTGCCAAGGATGGAGCCAAGATGGTGACTGCAGTTGCCTGTGCCAATGTGCCTAAGATGACTGTTATCATTGGAGGTTCATACGGTGCAGGAAACTATGGCATGTGCGGTAGAGCCTACAGGTATGAAGACTACATTGTTAAAGATTTAATTATTATTAAAGGACCAACCCAAGAGCAAACAAAATGTTTCCCCTGCCAAGACTGCCACCAGTTCACCGTTGAGATAATTGTTGAATTGTTGACAATTTGAATTGAGTCATTTTTAATCAAATCATTTTGGAAAATCCATATTGTTGCCTATTCCTCTACTTTGTTAAGAGATTTAACAGATTTATGACCCAAATAATGCACTTGCTGCTTAAACGCTCATTGTGTTTTGCTGTATTTGTCATCACTTTCTTACTTGATCTTCATTATTACAGCTTTCTGTTTTTGTGGTATTATTATGTGGTATAGCTGGTTATTCTGACTCAAGCAAAATGATGCTTCTTGTTTCTCCTTTCACAGCCCCAGATTCCTGTACATGTGGCCAAATTCCCGAATCTCTGTAATGGGTGGTGAGCAGGCTGCCACTGTCCTGGCCACCATCACTAAGGATCAGAGGGCACGTGAGGGAAAGGAGGTAACAATTCAATTACAATATTTGCTCTCATTGGCACCGTACATAATAGGGCTACACGATATATTGTTTCAGCATCGACATCGCGATGTGCGCATGTACAATAGTCACATTGCAGGACGCGCGATGTCAAGTAAGGCAAATTAACTCACACACTTCATGCTACAACTTTTTTGCTGCTTGATACAAAAGGAAAACTCGCAAGGTTCTCATTTTCCATGACTAATCTACAAGGAAAAGTCCGTCTGATATTACATAATTTAGTCCGATTTAAGGGTTCTTGGGTACATGGAGTTTGATCAGTTCCCAATGTGCTCTGGTGAAGGGGTGCGCTTCATCAATTTATTAACAACCAAAGCAGGCCCCACTAGTCGCCTACCACAACCTGAAAATGAGCGCTGCCTGTTTTGGTTGTTTGACAAACTGATCCAGTGCACCCCTTCACCAGAGCACATAGCGAACTGTTCGCTGTGCATGCAGAGTCTACGTATCACCTGCCTGTAAACATGAATGCGACGCGGCTTCTGTCACAGATAATGTCGCCTGGATGCTAGAGGCAGGCATTCAGTTATGCGAGGCGGCTTTTGAATGCATGTATGCCCGTTATCATCGGCACCTCGTTCCGGTGCTGGAGAAAAGTTAAAAAATTACTGTCACGGGGCTGGTCCGTGCCTTAATGTAAGAAACGCATAACACACACAATATACACACAAAACTTCCAGATCTATCTGTACTTACATCTTGCCGGCAGAGAGATAAATCTGTTTGTTGCTTGAGTTTGAGAGTTTTACCATCCTCAGCCGCACTGGGAGGCCTGTTTATCTTCCACCACGCAGATTAAGCATACATTTGAACATCATTAGAAATGGTAGCTTACATGTAAATAACACAACTGCGACACACAAGTCCATTTGTAAAGTTTATTAAGAAACGTGTTGTTTTTCCCAAATACCGCTCCACCTGTTCTCTCTCCACTCCTTGTAGTGGAGGAGTCCAAGCTGATTTCTGGGTGGCAGAGGGCTGAACCAAGTGTGGTAGAAGTAGGAGGGGGGTTTGTTTTGTTAGAAGAGGATAGACATTTAAAGAACCCAAATGATGAAAATTCTGATTCTTAATTGTATATCTGTACATGAATAACACACTGCATGTATCTGGTGAAATTTCCTGTATTTTTTTATATCGCAATATATATCGCAGAAAAAATGTCAGTTTTTTCCAATATCGTGCAGCCCCAGTACATGAGCAACAAAGGCTTAAACTAGCTCCTGTGAATCTATTCTATTGCCAAAAGCATAGATGTAATGGAAGACGTTTTTCTCACAGTAATTGGTTGACATTCATGTATGTCACAGGAGTTCAGCAGGAGTTTGACATTATGTCTACAGGACATGCATATGCACTGTAGCAGTTTAATCACCAAGTATTACAGCGATGAGTCATCCAAACTGTTAATTCATCACATAGCTATAATTATATTAACAGCATCTGGTTTGCTGTTATGAGTGTATTAAGAGTGTATTTATAGTGCAGTGTGACACCTGTTTCTCATGTATCTGTACCCTGATGGCAGGGCCTTGACGAGGTGACGTAGGAGATGGTCCAATAAACAGCAGCAAAATGACTGAAAAAAATAAATAAAATAATGATAATAATTGGATGATTTTTAATAAATTTGAAATGTATTCTTTTTATTATAACAATTATTTGAAAGTATAAACCGGCCCTTGTTGCACTTATTATATTCATGGAAGAGCCCTTATAACCAAGTGATTGCAGCTTTTTTGTAAATGTGGCCAGCAGTTACATGCAAAAAAAAAAAAATGGAATGGAAATTCATGAGGCTGTCAAGTCTCTCCGTTCATTTGTTTGCCAATAAATTAATTGGAGTAGATGAGCAGCTATCAGCTAGCCGCTTTGCCAACATGCATGCTACTGTAGGTGCTGCTGTCTCTTGTCGTGGGCATCAAGCGTATGGATGTGGTAATTGCTGGTGCCTTTAAAAAAATATAATAAAGAGCTAGCTCGATTTACCTTACTCTGTAATCACCGACAAACTGTACAGGGTTGATTCATCATTTTCCACCCAAGGAAACTGTCACTTCCACAACAAAAGAAGTGGCCTTGTGCTTTTTGCTTTGTAATTGCACATTCACAAGTCTCTCTCATAACTGTTGTCCAACCCTGCATGCAGCTGACTGTAAATCGGCTTCATTTATGCAGTTCTGTTTGGCAAACCTACCAATGATTTTGTTTTGCAATGTATTCACAGTTCACAGCAGAGCAAGAGGCTGCCATGAAAGAGCCAATAGTGCGGCGGTTTGAGGAGGAAGGCAGCCCGTACTACTCGAGTGCCAGGTGAGCTTTGTCAGGACACGTCATGTCTCAGGCAGTTACACGCTCAAATGTGAAGCTCACGAGTCCAAAGGCTGTGACTAAGAAGTTTTTGAATGTCAGTATGTGATAGGAGTTCAACGCTGGTACCAAGGGTCCTCTGTGGTAAAGCATTGGGGAATGGTAATATGGGGCAGAGCTGTAGTACCCACAGGCAACCAGCAATTTTTCCAATTTATTTTAACATTATTTTATTGATGTATCCTGCGACCTTGCTCCTCCATAAACTGAAAAACCACAAGAGCTGCTCTTCATGCATGAGAGGTGCTGCTGTGCTGTGCCCCAAGTGTATTTTTTGTTATTAGATGTGCTGTTCTTTTGCTAATATGAGCTATCTTTGCTTTTCATTTAGTCCTGCCGGCTATTTTTCATGTCGTATGTGAGCAGAGCACACATCAGACGGTGGAGTTCTTGTTAACCAAATTAGCATCATGTGCATGGTGGAAATGCTGTGTGTGTGTTAGATTGAGGACAAGTTTTAAGGCTCCTACTGTAGCACCTTCTTTTTGCCAATTTCACCTTGGCACAACAATTTCAAATACATGGCAAGCACAAGCTCTTGCAGTGCTGGGAGATGATTCAAATATTAAAATATGGCAGATGTTAAATTGACGAGACTCCTAAAACATTGTATTGGCCGCTAAAAGGTCTAAATCTCTGATAAGAAAAAATGCCTCTGTAGCAGCCACAATCTCCTTGTGGTCCCTGTGATTTAGAGGATATTAACACATTTGCAGTAGGCATAGTATACTAGGTGGAAATCCAGATAATGTGTTCTCCAAAAGGGAAGGTTCAAACTCTTTAGAAGCTGACTGATAGAACACTAATCAAGGACACTAGAACACTAATCAAGGACACTAAACAACGATAAACACCAGGGCTTTTCTTTGTGAAATTGGCACCAGTATCCTGTCAGCATTTGCCAAATTTGTGTAAATCAATGAAGTATGAAAGCATTATACTCTGAACTGCTTACAAGCCATTCATAGACTTGGATGGCTGTGTAGCAACGGTAAGAATAAAGGGCTTGAAAGGATTTTATGTGGCTTTGAGAGTAATGGTGTCACAACCCATTGACTTGCATTAGCATTGCTTGATAGGAGACTGTTACAAAAACAAAAACATTGCGTCATTTAGCTGGCGCTCTTATCCCGAGCAATTTAGAATGAGTGCAACAGTAGAATAAGTGTAAATTTCTCGATTACCAAGCAACCAATAGTAAGCTATGCAAGAGTCAGAGTCATATTGTGCGTTCATGTGCTGGCGGGAAGGTCCGACATCCGGGACTTCCAACTCGGCTCCTGGTCTTACTGTTGACTGACACAAAACTTTATTTTTTTGCCTTGTTAAGAAGGTTAAAGGTCGCCATTGCGTCATAACTCGGAAACTCAGGTAGCTTCTAACTAAAAGTTCTAACTTCTTCTAACTTAAAAGTTTCTAACTTAATCGTCCGACTTTGGATGGCGTTCATGTGAAATTTCCAAGTAGGAAAGTTGTTTTTCCGATATTTTCAACACACATGAATGCACAAATAGTACCTGACAATACAGTCAACAAAATATGACGATACATTTAACAAAGTATTACTGTGGCCTAGAACGTTGATGAAGTTAAAAGTGTGCTAGGAAAGAAATGAGAGGTACGAGGAGAGGTAGAAAGGATTTTAAACTTCAGACAAGAGCATAGAGCCCTGCACGGGCCTCAAATTTAGGCCTGAGCCCGGCCCAAGCCCTAAGGCTTATGAGAATTCTCAGCCCGAGCCCGACCCGAGCCCAATTTTTTTTGTTTTTTTTTGTTACATAAAAACGTAATGTGTTTGATCAATTTCGAATAGCTTATTAAACCAACACCATACAAAACACTTCCAAAGCATTACCAGTATTAGATGTGTCAGTTCAAACGTTTATTAGAAAAAGGTTGAGCTTTTTACTCGGAGCCACAACTCTGGAGATACACATGTAGTCCATTTTTGACGGACTACTATGCATCCGTCTGTTCCATATTTTAGCCATATAAATCTATATAAATAATAGTTTGCTTATTGTAGTCATTTATCACCATGTCAGTTAAGAAAATACATGAATCAATGTCGCTTAAATATATGTTGGAGATGAAATTATCCACAGAGAGCCGCTGAGAAGCTTCTATTTGGCAACAGTACATCTACACATAAAAAGGGACACAAGTACTCTTCTATGGTACATTAATGTTCCTCACAGTACAACGTGAGTTGTTTATAGAACAATAAGCAAAACTGGATAACTGTGATGACTTACCCATAGGTAAAATCCTAGATACGTGCAACAGAATGGAAGCGCAGGCGGAACAGCTCCGTTACGCCAACAGAACGCATGCTGTGTACGATCAAAAGCTTCACCAAAGAAAATGCCTAGAGTCCATTTTCTCAAGAACAGAACAATAATGTTAGTCCATGAGGCCAGTGCTTGCTTGGAAGCGACAGGAGGGCGTGTGTGTGTGCGCCAGGCAGTGTCTGTATTTGATAGGCTAAAACGTTTTTCTATCTTAACTTTGTCTTATAATCAAATTGTATTTATTTTCTTAAATTAGTAGTTTCTTTGATTGGTATGCCTATTGATTTCAAGTCCCAAGCCCAAAAAAAAAAGAAACAGGCCCGGGCCCGACCCGAGCCCAAGTTAGTGATGTGAAAATCGGCCCGAAGCCTGGCCCGAATCTGTCATAGCCTCGGGCCCCGTCGGGCTCGGGCCAGAATACAAGGCTCTACAAGAGCATAATAAAGCAAGAAGAGGAGGAAGATGAGGGAGGATGTCGATTATAGAGGGGAATGGAGCATCTTGCCACACTACTAAAGTAATTCATGAGAGCCCTGCACAAGTACTACAGCAAGCACACAAATGAGTGAGGCATAATGTGCCATCTAATAATGTGATGCACTTTTATTTTCTATTTTTACAGACTGTGGGATGATGGTATTATTGATCCTGCTGATACTCGTCTGGTTTTGGGAATGAGCCTCAGCGCAGCGCTAAATGCACCAACGAAGAAGACACGTTTCGGAGTATTCAGGATGTGATGCTCCATTGGCTTTTACCGGTGTAATCCTTGGCTTCACTAGTCACACGTGGACATTTATAGTCTTTGTAGTTGATTTTGGGAAGTATCACCAGACTAGAATAGCAAACACAGTTTGAAAATTAAGAAGAAAATCACAGGGAATGGAATCATCCAACATCGGATTCATGGTGACGAGATCTGAGGGTCTTCTGTTGTTGTGGGACATTTCAGCTGTTAACTTGTGCCTTAACTGTTACTCATCCAGTGTAAATGCAACTGTACCTATAAAACTGTTCCTTTAGGTGGTTTGTGTTTTTTTTTTTTTGTGAGATACTGTTAATTGTCACCTATTAAAATTTGGGAATTTTGAAACTTGTTAATACAGAAACTGTCTTTGGTCTGGTCCATTACTTTTGGCAAGGTGATACCTGACAGGAATATCTGAGTAAAAAACATTGGTAACACTTTACAATAAGGGTACACTAAGTTTATGGTTAGTTAATGCTTAATAAGGGTTAGTTAATGCTTAATAAGCATTAACTAACCTTAATTAGAAGTTAAACTAATGTGTAATTTACTAATGGTGTTCATGTTAACTAAGGTATTATACATTATTTAATAGTTTATAAAGATGACTATTAAATAATCTATAAATTAATACCTTAGTTAACATGAACACCATTAGTAAATGATTACCAGACACATTAGTTAACTGTTAAGGGTTAGTTAATGCTTATTAAGCATTAACTAACCCTTAATTAATGTACCCTTCTTGTAAAGTGTTACCAAAACATTTCATAAGGGGGCGCTGTTTAGCTATAAATATCTGACTGGCTGCATTCTTGTGGTGTGGTAGAGACACACTTAAGACATTTTTTCAAGTTAATAGGTTTTAAAATAGCACATATTGGTACTGCTGAATATTTTGTGTAACAATAACAGATGAGCTGAAGAATGTTTTGAGGTGGAATGAGAAGAAAAGACGTGAAGTTTTGAAGTTGTCTGTGTAATGTGTAATTAACTAAATTTTCACACTTCAAATTTCTATTGTCCAGAGACACTGGTGGGTTTATGCCTTCTGAGCCAGCCTTCTGTTTCCCTTTCACGTCTATACTTGTGCAAACTTTGAATTAGCAGGAGGGAATAGGATGCTGTCTTTACAGATCCCACACTGGAGGCAGACACACACACACACACACACACACACACAACACACAGCGTGCTGTGTACCGAAGCTGAGCCAAAGAGAGGGAGAGTGCTTAACTTTACCAGCTGTCTATCCCTTCTCTCCACCTCCCTCCTCCTCTCTTTTCCATTTTATCATATCTTCTATTCTGTAGAACAGGTTGCATCCAGTTAGTATTCTCACACATTGGCACAGCCCATCAGAGTGCACTCTGGCACAGAGTTGCACTTTTCTCACATTCATAGCACTATCCTTGAGGCCAAGGAGTAGATACAGCAGTGCATTTGAGTGTTTACATTAGTGGCGAATGGCATCAAGCTAGCTGGCTAAAATGCATGGGCCATGGTATATGCAGACCTGTCTGTACTGAGTGTGCGGCTGGTGCATCGAGACAGGCTGTGGAGAACCTCATCTTCGGAAGAGCAGAAATAGCTCAGGCCATTGTGTGTGTGTGTGTGTGTGTGTGTGTGTGTGTGTGTGTGTGTGTGTGTGTGTGTGTGTGTGTGTGTGTGTGTGTCGCCACCCACACACAAATCCTTCACCTCCCTCTACCACCAAGTTCTGGTTCACTGGTTATGCCTTCATCATCTTCCACCAAATGTCACTGTGGGAGGCATTAGAGCAGTGCGAAACACTTTTAAAAGTTGAGATTGTATTCAAATAAGTACTGCTTGTTAGATGGATGTATGCTGAGATGAGGAGTGGACCCTAGTGGTTCAGAAAAAGTCGTAAGGCATGTTCTGGTATGTATTTTTGCCAGTAAGCAAGGAAACGAAAGCAAACATTTCAGCATGCAGATCGATATGCTATTGAATCAGGGGAAACCAAGATGATACAAGAGCATGCATTTGTGTCTGTGTGTCAAAACTGATCTAAACTTAGCACTGAACATGATTGTTCTTTATTACAATTATTACACAGCTGGTAGCTTTCAGGTCCCTTTTCACAGAAGAGCAAGGTTATTCTTTCATCTGGACTAACAGGGATGGCTAACACACACAGACACTCACATTCATACCTATGGGCAATTTGGAGTCTTCAAACCACCCATCTTGCAGGTCTTTGGACTGTGGGAGGAAGCCGGAGCACCTGGAGGAAACTCACATGAACACGGGGAGAGCATGCAAACTCAGAGAGGGCCGAGGATCGAACCCGGGTCCTTTTTGCTGGCAGCAACAGTGCTAACACTGAGCCTAGAGGGCCACAAGACTTACTCGGTTTTAAATCCATGTTGTGTTTATGTGGCAGAGCTACATACCTTACTTGTTAAGTGCAGTGCAGCCTGGTAGTTTCAAGTATCATTGTACTATATGGATAAATTATATAGCTAAAGAAGGCCAGAACAGGTATTTTCAACCAGGCATAGAAAAATTGTATTCCAGCTGTGCTAATTATTCCCTAATGACATGGATACCTGTAGGCTACTGGAGAGGTTGCTATGCCAATTCTGGCGGTAACCAGGGAGCTACCTGTTAATTACCTTGAAGAAAACTTCAGAGTATGAGCTCAAACAGCAAGGTGCAAAGCATGACTGTGGCACCCATAATCACAGCAAAGGATGCCCTCTCAGGTATTACTGATGTGTTGTACCTCATCTTCATCAAAGGGATGATGATAACAACAGGGTTGTAGTACCTGAGACTGCTCTTTGTCCAGACACGGTCTTGAATTGAACTTGGCCCAGCCTCAGTCTGGACTCTGTCTCGCCCCACTCTCAGTCTTTAGTCAAACGTGATAAACTCTTGTCTCTGTCTTGACTTGACTTTGGTGGACTCAACTACAACACTAATTAACAAGTATGTGGAGGGCCTATGTCCCTTTGTATGGCTGGACCTAAAGGTGGGAAGTCACAAACATAAATAAAAGCCAAATAGACTGCAATCTGATAACAGCTACCAGTTAAACATCCTTAGCTTTCTTTCAAGTAGCTCAAGTCTCAAACCATAATGATGAATAATAATGAAGTTGGTAAACTTCCGAAATGCCATGATTTGGGTCTTTATATCCCAAACTTGAAATATTCAATAGAGACTTACTTATTTATCTAAAGCTGCACTATTAAAGCAACTTCTCACATTGGCAGCTCCAAATGTCAGTGAGAGGTAACTCTTTGAAAACTGTAACATGACATCAGGAAACTGCACACAGCACACTCATGTTTACCAACCCAGCCGGTCTGTGATGCCAAAGGAAACCAGGGTAGCAGGGTGGCATAGTGACTAGGGAGCCCGGGTTCAAGGTGCCATAACGGCAAGCATCTGCCCTGCTGAAGTGTCCTTGAGCAAAACACTGAAACTCAACCAGCTCCAGAGCTTCTGTTCCTGATCTCTGACCTTCCTGTGGAGGGAGGCAACTGAAAAACTGAATTTCACCTTTGGGGATCAATAAAGTATCACATTATTACTATGACTCAATAGCAGACATGCAGACTGTTGTGACGTGGCTCAGGTGGGACTTGTTCAGACAGTTAACAGACATAAATTCATTAGAGATTAGATTCATTCCGGCAAGTGATTCAGTGGGTAAAGGTGTCCTGAATGAAATGAAGTCCAGACTGATTCAATAACTGAACTGCAAACTAATTCAATCGCTGACAAATTTGTTCAGTCAAGCAAAACTGAAAGTCACCCAGTGGGCTGGATTACTTTAAGTTGAAGAACTTGTGAGTTAATGAGTGATTAGGTGGAGTTGCTGTAGAGCTGCTAACATCAGAGTCTTTGGCAAGGCAGGTAGACCACAAATTGTCCAAATATGAAATTCAGCCTATTCATTATTCTCAACTCTCTAGTAAAGCGATTGGTTTTATTCGTCCAGTGCAAACAATTCAATAGGTATATGAAGATCAGATTAAATGATGTCTGGTGGGATTCAGCAGCTCATTCACTCGCTGACAGATTTGTTTGGACAGTTATGACTCATAAGGAAGTCACCCAGCGGCCTGAAAACACTCATGACTCAGAGTTCAAGAGTTAGTGTTTGTGTCCAGTTCCTGTAGAGGAATATGCATCCTTTTCTGATGCTGAAGTCAATTGAAATTTCGATTTGGTCACGTTTGTGAAGCAAATAAAATAACTTTAAAGAATCTTTAAAAAACGATTCATTTAAATGAGAAAAAAATAATGGCACACATAGTTCCCATAGTTACTTTTGATTAAAATGGATCAACAAAAATGTAATAATTTCGGATAAGAGTTCAAAATGCCATATCTCAACTGGTCCAATGGGTTCATGGGTTGTGGTTGTAAAAAAAATAATTCAAAAAAAGTTAATGATGCCAGCTTTTGAACTGGCCTACCTATATAAATTCCCTGTCTGCTCATCTTGGTCTAACCACAAAGTGGCTATTTAGTAAATCAAATGCACTGCAATGCAGACAGTGCTGTAAATCCATCAAGGTATGCTGTCCTAATTCTCCAGAGACAGCTGAGTGTGAGTCCAGCGGGTGTACAGGATCACATCAGACCAGACCGTCCCGGGTCCCGGGGAGACAGACAGGCTGCAGCCTTGGGGGGCAGCTGCGTCCTCTGTACTTCTCACATTGCCCTGTATTGTAGCTTGAACGCCGAAAATGACGAGCCTTGTGGTGCAATCTACGTCTGCACTGTCCCCGGACTGACAGGGCGGCAGGTCCAATGAGATAAGCCGACATCTTGAGATTGTCAAATCAAAGAAAAAGAGGAGGCGCTGTCCCGTCGTCGTCTGAATTACGTCATGCACAAACAGCTGGTCGCTGGCAAAACCTGAAAAAATGTAGACCAGCATAGCGACTGAAAACTGCACCCGGGCTGTAGCCCATCACAAATATTTTGCTTTTAACGATGTGGCAACTGGAGCGTCTGGGCTTAGGATTTAGCCCCCTGCAGCTCCTCTTGCTTGTTTACACCTATCTCTGCGCTCTTGGAGGTGAGTGATTTCGTGGCGATTCATTCAGTGTGTATTGCTTTGATTCACGGGAGCTGTTCTTTTGTCGGGTGCTGAAATCCTCCCAGAAGCATCATTGCATCCCATTCTGGTCGCCTTCAGTCTCCCCCACATGCAGAGCTACTGTTTATTCTCAACCATTAATCAAAACCATTGTGATTAACCAGACTATTCAATTACGTGGCGCATGGAAAGGTTGCGACTAATTAAGCTATGGCACGCAACACATTGACAGATGCTCCTATAGGTTGTGGGCTACATAACTGAATATTGAATGTGGCCAGAAGAAAACATACCATGCTATACGCTTTGGTTGTTGCCACCTTTTGTTATTCAGATTTTGTCTTTGTTTTGCTTTGTTAAAGAACAAAATAAGATAAACCCAGTTATCACGCGTTTGTATCGTGCAAGATGTGAATAGATTCTTTGGACAATGTGGGAATGTGAAAGTAAAACCTTCTTGGTCCCTTTCTTTAAATTACTTTACTGGATTTATTGTCTGGAGACATGACAAAAGAGCCATGAGAATTTCGTGATCAACCATATAAGAAAAACATATTTTCTTCCGTTTTACATCTCAGGCTGGCGAAGATGTATAGTGTTTGTCTTGTGTTTGCGTGTTTTTTGTGTCCATCCTCCCAGACGTCTTTGCAACCGTGAAACACAAACCTCACTGCTCAAGTGGGACAAAGATGAATCTCTACCTATAGCACAGACTGTGCTGGCCGTGGTCACTGGAGCCTCGGAGGTCTCAGGATGTTGCAGCCTCTTGACAGACTTGTTGCAATTGCGCTCCATAAATTTGTACCTTTATAAATCTTGGACTTGGCTGTAGACAGGGATGTAGTGGAGGATAAACCCACATAAACTTGATTTACCATCCTTCTTTTAGGCTGACATCAATCTTTCTCAGGTTAGTTTTTACTATGCATCATAGTAAGAAGTATCAAAGTGATGTTAGGTATATGAGAATAGGGTCTTATAAGGAAGAAAAAACATAATATAATGCTTTTATGAAAATGTAGTTGATGTTTTTTTTTAAATGGTTTGCTTTATGACAATCACCAACTGGAGATCATTGTTTATCCACATTTTAATTTAACACTAGATAGATAGATAGATAGATAGATAGATAGATAGATAGATAGATAGATAGATAGGTTATTGTCTTGCTAGAGGAATTTTGTTTTCACAACCTGCAGGTAAACATTAAAGAACCGTAATACAAGACACTGACAGACATATAGACATATTGGCACTAGAGATTTACCAAATTGATTTGACCACAAGTAGTCTGTGATGTTACTGAGACAGTTTGTTGGGAGTCGTGATAGCAGAGGGAACAAAGCCTCTGCCAAAGCAAGCTTTTCTACAGATTCAGGATCAGTATCTGCGGCTGGATGTGAGGAGGGGGAAACGAGTGTTGAGGGTTCAGGGTCAAGTGCTTGTGTGAGTGTTTTACGTTTGACAGCATCGGTGTTGAGGTCTGTGAGTCTGGGAGTGTGAAGTGTGTGTGTGATGTTCCTGTTGGTGACTGTGACCATGGTGAAGCAGAGGATAGTGAGTGAGTGATAATCGATAGCAGTTTATGAATTTAGACTTCCTTTTAATTCCTGTGGTCATTAATGGTTCTCTTATCATTCGTTTTTCAAGAATTTAAAAAAATCATAGATGATGAATTATGAAAAGCGGTGTTCACTTACACTGTTCATAAAAAAAGTGTATAGACTGCAGGTATGCAAAGAATAAATCTACAGTAGAGCTGACAGAAAGCAGGATTATGTCAAAATTAAGCCTCAAAAGGAGTAAAACAGTGGTGAGGAGGTGCTCATTGAAGAGATTACTGAATTCAACACCATGCTGTAAGAAAGCCTGCAGGCACTCTGCTTCCCTTATCAAAAATTAAAAAGTCTTTATTTAGGTGGCATACAAACAAGAATATTTAATCATTTACATATTCAGCTAAAGACAGGTTTGCAACACATTTTGCTGACTAAACTCTAAGACTAATGTGTGACATTTAGCACAATTTCCATGACCAATATTTGTCACTGTCTATGTTACATTTACATTGTTGATTAGCAGATTTGAATGTCCAAGGTATTTCTTTGACTAGCTAAGGCTATCAAATCAGAGTCATGTAATCAGAACAAATGTTTTTTGGGTTACACTTCCTTCAAAGACACCTACCACCAAGCTTTAAGTTAAAGAATGTTCAACTGGTGAAGTGTTTCTAAACAAATTCCATGACATTAACAAACCTTTTGAACAAGTATCCTTTTCCATAGCTTTTACACACCGGGCAACAAAACTATAAAACTCCATTACTTTATCAGTTTTTCTACAGAGAGACAACAGCATTTTTGACTAGACTTTACATTATGGACAGTAAAGCTTGCTAGCATAATGCAACTTGTTAGCTGCTTGGTTGCTAGATTGTTACTGAGATTTTTGCTGTTTGCTGGGTCAGTTTCCATTACCTAAGACTCTCATGTTCATATGGAGAGGGTTTGGAAACACATATGCATGCAAGTTTAATATTCTAATCATAAATTGGTATGTAGATTTCAGTCATCTGATATTTCCACAAGATTAAATTTGCAACATGTGAAATAATGTAAGACATATGCAGCATTGGGAAGATTACCATGAAAACATAATCTGTTGCAGATTACTGACTTTCATCTAATTTGGGTTACTTTTCCTCCAAAATCCCTAAGAATATGCCGTGTAATGAGCAATTCATCCCAATTTAATTTGATAGTGTTATTATCATCATCTACTGTACAACTCATTATTCTCATTATTTTCAGATGTGCAGAATTAGTGACTTTTTCCCTTCAAACATCTTTCGGAGTAAACAACAAGTAAACAAGTAATCAACTGATTATTTTATCAACTATTAGTAATCTTCTAGATCTGTTACAGCTGAAAGTAATCCTCTATGTTTCTTTCTAATGAGACTAACGTTCTTCAGCAGAGAAAATATTCACACCTCCAAAATAAGTGTTTGTGCAGGTGCATCTACTGTAATCTGTGAGCCCTGGTCACAGGTATCCATGTAAACCCGTCCATGAAATGGTAAAGAACGACCCTTATGTGAAGAAGGCTCACATATAAAGCAGGTACTGGACCAGAGGAAGCCTGGGATGAGAATGAAATAATGGCTGGGAGCTTTGTATGGGATTCAGCTTTAGCGCTTGACAGCAAGATTACTTCATTCTTCTGAGTTTCTGCTTCCCTGTTCTCTGCCTTAGTATTCAAGGTTGCTGCCATAGGTGAGAGCCACTGCAAGCTCTGAGGTCTGGTAATAGTGTGGGGGAGAGGAGCGGAGCAGAGCAGAGCCATTTTTCTCTTTTTACTAAAACACACACTAGAACACATTGTGCATTCAAGAAACACTTTCCACTACGCATTCATGCCTCCATGCTCCGTCTCTCTAGAGGGTCACTTGGTTTTCTTTTCTATTCCTTGTCATCATCACAGCAAATAGCAGAGGCAATGCCAGACACACAGTTGAAAATGACAGTATTAGTACAGAGAGCTCAGTTAGGTTTTCATGTTGGTCTTCACAATTGCATATTATGTTAGAAACATAACCTCTTCATTGCATCTGCAAAACAGTATTATGTTGTTTTTTCCATAGTTTTTTGTATGTATTGTACAGGTCAGATAAGAAAACAGTGAGTGACATCACTACAGGTATCCGCAGTGCAAAGTATATTAATGGTTGACATGCATGAAGACTAATGGGGATATACATGGTACAAAATGAAAACGCTCTCCTCCAAAGAAACTTCATGGCACTCCCTCATACTGTAGCTCCCATGAAATACTGCGGCCTCACACATCCCACTCCCTTTTTTCTTTTCCATTTTGTTATGTCTGTGTTTATGATAACAATTACCTTAGAGAGATGTGCTAGTAATTAACTGACTCGCACATAATTTCTCCCAGCTTTTGCCCACCCACCTGCTGGGTGTGCTCAGTGTCGGACCAGCTCATGTTGGTAATATGGCAGATTACACCTGTCACTTGTTCTGCTGCTTTTATGCAGAGCCTTCAGTGAATGTAATCCAAGGATTTGACATAATGCAGGATGTGAGTGAGCCTGCATATGTCTCCCCCAGCTGCTCAAAAAGAAGTTAAACTCTGCGATCACACCTTTGGATGATCTGGCTCATTCCAAACAGTTTGCCAATTTCAAGGAGAAGCTTGTCATTAGCGCCTGAAGACTGAGAGGTTCCTCTTGCCCCTGTTCAGTTCACAAAAATACTAATAAAGTAAAACATCAAAATGTTGGCACCTGAGTTTCATTCATCAGGTCTTAAATATTCATAACTTACTAATAGTAACTCATAATGTGTTTCATTTTCATGTTAACATAATTTTCACTCAAGTGTAGGTGCCAGTTTTTTTTTCAACTATCTCACATTGGATGGAATGAAACTCTCCTTACATTACCTTCACACATATTCAGCAAAATTTTCTTCTGGTTCTGTTCCCTAGATTGCCTTTTTGTGACTGATTATTTCACCCGTACGCCTCGTAAGCTGAATGCTTTCAACTCCTTCGCCAGTGTGGAACTGTTCCACTTCAATGTGCCTGATGACACCATGATGGCCGTATGGAACCTCATCACCTTCAAGGAGCAAGGGGGCACTTTCGGAGACAGCTGCCCAGACCGCAATGTGACTGTGTAAGACTGTGTAGCGTCTGTGTGTGTGTGTCTGTGTGTGTATGTGTGAATGATTCTTTCAAAACAAAACAGCCTAGATGTTGTTATTGATGTGGAGGCTAGAAAGGTGTTCAGATGTGGGCTTTCACAGCCGAGAAGAAACACTTCTTTACAAAGTTGTTGAGATACCAGTAAGTGGCTCTTCTAAGTTCTCTCCTTCAGTCAGGTATAAAGAGATAGTGATAAGGGCCTTATAGACATTAGACAAGAGGCCTGCCTATGGGGAAAAGGTAAAGCAGCTGGCAAAACCTGTGCAGTGTCAGCTATTATTGGCAGCCTCACCATATGGAAGAGGTGCTGTTTGAAACATTAGCTGTGTTTAGCTTTTTATTGTGCCTGTCTATTTTTTATCAGATTGGCAAGTAATGTTTGCCATGACAGCACATATAGTTCAGATCTGAATCGTCAGTGTGGTTTTGTGATTGACGTGGCCACAGTTATCACATTCAAATGTGTAGGATTGGATATAATTAATGTTTTACTGATCAATGTTTGAATCCTTCATATTCAAGATAGAAGATGCCATCTACACTAATACTGTTGGCTGTTCTTACAGTACAATCTTGGTCAGACTTCTGATGGACAGATTTTGTATTTGGCAGACACTTCAGTTGTTTCTAAGAGTATTAGGCCCAACTAACAAGGATTTGATTTTGGCTGTTGGTTTTATGATTCATAGGTACTTCAGGTCTGGAGCACCTCCTGTCATCAACCCCCTCTACACCCACTTCCCTCGGGATACAGTTGTCCCAGGGTCCTTTGCTGTTACGTTGACCTGGACTCTTCCAAACCGTACAACAGGAGCATTCAACGTGACCAGTCCGCTCCCGGGAGATTGGTTCCTGGCCGCACATTTACCCAAGGATGAAGGGAAGATCTCAGTCAAGGTGAAACTGATCAATTATCACAAATACAAATCTTGTTTCTTCTTTTTTATGCAATCACTTGTCAATCAATCAGTGTGTCCAGTACTGTGACGTATTTTTCCTTGGATTTTCCGTTGATGAATTTGTTTCTGTAGGTGGTCTCTTCTTTGGTCTTTTCTTTGTGTGTTCAGCCATGGTGGCTTTAGAGCCTGCTAGTCACGTGTCACCCTGGTTCAACAAGTGATTTTCCCCATGTTAGCCCCCCCGTCCAACTGCATTCTATTGCTGATTACAGCCGATCTGTATCAAACAGGCTGATTATAAGGCTTCACTGTGTGATTGCTGTCATCCGTGATTGTGCATGTCTCAACCTCTGTGTTGAAAAATCTGTTTTTTTATCATCAGACACATACTCTTCCATGACACCTACTACAATACCCATAAGGCTCGCCAACTCCTGACCAATCACACGATCAGATCAGAACAGCTCTTACCCTCGTTCTACTGTCACTCTCTCCTCAGCACCGATTTGTCATGGTAGAATAGCTCTGTGCTTCGTAACAGCCGTAGTACCCTGCATGTTCTGTTTGAAAGAAAGTTATTCTTACCATATGAGTCTGATCCACCGTTCTTTCAAGCGCTCACTAAATAAGTAAAATGTTGTGCAATTGATTACTATCCGGCACAAAACCACTGAGCTGGGCAGTTAGTCATCCATTACTGGTTAGTTATCCATTACTCTTACCGTAAATTCTCTGATTGATTGAATGAGTGAAACTGTGTGAAACCCAGCTGTTTTGATATCTGGTACTACAAATGAATGCACAAAACACTTCCTGAACCTTGATGATGTTGGGATTACCATGCGACTAACCACCTGTATCGCTGCTTATGGTAACTTCCCAGTTCTTCTTCTATTTATTCCAAACAAACCGCTGTTGCTGCTGCTGGAAATGTGACACACATCTCTTCCTGTGCAGCAGATGGTTTTCCGCGGGAAAGACTCACCTGTCACCAGGTGTTTAGAACAGTAATGTAAAAGCTTTCATGAACTGGCTATCAATTGAATCACTATTGTGTATTATCTATCGGTGACAGAGAGTAACAAAATGGAATCTTATTTATACAAAAATGACTATTACTTTAATAAGATCTACATTGAAAATATTTTCTCCATGGTCACTTAACTCCCCTTCAGTTGATAGAAAAAATAAAAATAATTTAAGTGTTCACTGGTATTAGTATTCCAGCCTGTGTTTCAGAGCTTAAAGAAGCAGAACGGCATCGGAGAGTTCTTTCTTCACCTCATCATGTTTGCCTATTTGGCCACATAAACACCTGCTGATTACCATTTCAGGCAATTTATTTGTCACTGGTGTAGTGTTCAGTTGTGTTTCCTTTGTGGCTTCCAGTGACTGCACTACAGTTCAAAAGTGCATCTGGAATACAACACAATCAAAAATACCATCAAAAGTTTCCATCAACGTTGTGTGTACAAAAGAAGCAGTTTGCTTTGGGGACATTGGGATTACAAACAGTTATGGCTAACATGGGATCAGCTTCCAATGACACACTTTGCATCGGTAGAAATAGCATAACGTCTCCAAATGCTGCTTCCCGAGGCAATTTCCTAGCAACCAAGACTCTAATCTGCGATGATTTAAGTTCAAAAAGGAAACATGGGTGGCAGTAATGCAAGTGGAACAGTGGGAGTGCACATTGCATTGCTAACAATCTCAGTCACATACTGCAGCAATTGACTGCACAGTATGTAAGGAACAAACTGGACAAATAAGCAGTGATGAAATGTAATTGTAGTCAAACCTGTGTTATCGCCATATTTACTTGGACTTACTGGTTATGTCCCTTGGTGCAATTTGAGCAAGCTGTCCCTTCACACAGATTTTACAGATTGGAGAATAATGTTTCGTTTGAGCATGTATTTCTTCTAGGCATTGTTTTTTGTAAATTGTCTGACCTGTATTATCTCTTCGGAGTACCCTTTTGCTAAATATGCTGTTTTCATAATGTACAAAATTTTTCACCTCATCGGGTATTTAAACAGTCCCATTTACCCAGAAAGAAATACTGGATACTGTCCAGATACCTTTTCCATCATTTTTTTATTGGACCATCATCCTACAGTACAAAGCTGGGTGTAACTGGATGCCTATTGCACTATGGGAAGGAATGGGAGAAGTGAATTATGTCAGGTGGCAGCCATTTTTATGCTGCTGGAGGTGTTTTGGTATCACATTACTGATTGCGAGGCAAAGTATTCCCTCTTGTATCTGGGTAAAGGCAACACTGGTGAATGTTCATTGACTGAACTGTCCTAGGCCATAGTAATAAGGCTGTGGCCATATACTCAGTGGAAAAGAGTGTAAAACACAATATAATCAATCACGATTCTTCAGGGTTACCTAATTTATGTAATGACTAAAAAGTAATGATTAAAAAGTTCATCTTCATTTTTCTCTCACTTATCCCTCAGAAAAAGATATTCACTGTTTATAACGTACATAAGTTCGGGTCACACCGATAAATCGGTTTGCCAATATATTATTAATAAAAAATATTGGATATTGGCCAGTCAGTTTCATCCACCGCTGATATGATGGAGTGGCCACAGCTACAAACCTGTAATGTTTAATTTTAATTGTTCAATAATGTGTTTGTAAATTAATTCTTCATCTAAAGGCCTAATGTATCCCAGAGTTTCCCCTAAAATAATTTCATTAATATGGGTTTCAGTGGAGAGTGTTTGTGTCCCATGATGCTCTAAATGCTGTTAGAGGCTTTCACAGCTTGCCAAGGGGGAAACACTGAATGCTTGTAATTTTTTGGCATCACAATGGTCACATTTAAAGCTATTGAATATCAGCAAACAATATTGGCTATTGGCGCCTTCAGTCTAAAAATATCTCCATCAGTAGCTGCCTTCAAAAACCCATTTCGGTTGAACCCTAATCGAAACACAACATGCTCCACAGGATACATTTGCAGGTCCAGCTGACAGGCTGTAATAAATCAAAGGGTCACCCTGGCACCTCCCGCTCTAATGACATGCCACAGTAATTGTGGCTTGAGCAGGAGGGGTTAGTGATCAGCTGACAGGAATGAAGGACCTCATTTGGCATTCACACCTGTCCTTTTGATTTGGGTGCCAAAGGCCCCTTTCATTTTAAAATACATTTTCCAGTGAACCATGTGCAGAAACAATGCACAGCCTCCTGGTTCAAAGTCATTCTGTGTGCCTGGCTCATCTCACAGCGTATTGCACATCAAGCATTAGCACAACAGAAGTGAAATGCTCGGTGCGAGTTACACTGTGAGACAGGCAGGGAGGGCAAAGTGATATTAATCCAGCGGGCTGACAAGCTTTATGCACACAGTCCATTAAGAATTTTGAGGCAGTCTGAATGATATCTAATCTGCTCTTTACCTGGGAGGGCTTGAGGAATCGTTGGCGTTAGTATACCATCTTTACCATTGTTCTCTTATCCTTTTAGGGTCTATATGAAGAATGCCAGTATCTATTCCAACCTCAGCTCATTGTCCAGAGGCTTATTGGGATTTCAGTGCTCTATCCTGGATACTTTATCGACCAGATGATCCCCATCCACAACAGATCTGCACTTTATAAGTAAGTCTTCTTATTACATTTCCATGTCCATAGGGCTGAACACGTCATGGATACTGTATGTACCCTAAAATTGTTGAATAGCAAAAGTCAGGACATTGAGTTGGCTAAGTAATAACTCATCTAATCGTACATTATCTAGCAGAAAAATAGGAAGCTCTTCTGCCCAGTCTACTTCCACAGTCCACCTCCTTGATGGCCATTAAAGTTGGGATTTTCTCGCACTCTCTGCAGCACCCTTATCTTGCATTTTCATTTTAAAAAGATGCAATTTCCAAGTTGGTGCTCATAGCCTGTGCATCTTTATTAACTTCCCCCTCTCTAAAAGTCACCTCGCTCTTGTGAGCAATATGAATTTTTTCAGGGTTATGTTCATTTTTTCATAATCTTGCCAAGGTGCCTAAAGGTAGCAGAGCCAATATTTAAGTCAATTGCTGCATAAGAAAAATCTAAAATGATGCAAAGGGTATGGAAATACCCTTTGCATCATTTTACTTCAACATTTAAATATTACAGTTTTACTTCCATTGAAAGTCTGTTGTTTTCAGCCATTGTAATGTGTGTGGGATTCATTTGCTTTTTGAATTTAAAACACTAGCCTTTGCACAGTATTGTTATTATAGGGGTTGTCTAATTTATAAGACCATTCATTCAAATGAAGCCTGAAACTGACAGAAGACTGACAAGTGATTCACACAGTTCATTTATGGGAAGAAGAGTCTTTTAAAGAAAGTCTGAGGTTGATTTGGAAATTCCTGCAAAAGTATCAATATACCTACTTGGAAAAACAACAAAGTAGTGTGTTAAGTTACCATAAAATGTAATCAGTATTTTAAATTAGTCCCCAACCTTGATGACAAGTCAAATCAATATCATCATGGATTGACTGGATACCTTGCTTTGCCCTGGAAAGACTGAATGTATTAGATTTTTTTGTGCGTGAAATAGCCAAACAAACCTTAAAACCTGGTCCAATGAAATGATTGAAAATCTTAAACTCCAGCAGCTGTGGCAAATGCATAGTATTCTCTTCTGAGAATTTTAGGCCATTTTAAACAGGCTTAAGATTCTTTAAAATGTTTAATAAGCATTAATTTGAATACATATTATCTACAATACTATTCTACATTATACTACATTAGTATACATACAGTATTAGTATATTATAATATTAATGTATATCCTATATAGCCTACCCTGTATATTCCTATATGTAGTATTACTAAAGCTTGTGTGTGTGTGTGTGTATGTGTTTGTCTGTGTGTGCGTCTGGGTGTGAATTTGCGGTCATGCAGAGTGTTCATCCCCAATTATATTTCGAAAGTGAAGGTTCAGCTGGTAAACTGCAGCACCAGGAACAAGAGCGGCGACAGTTGTCCCGTGGTGCTGAAGATAAGAGCGCGGGCGCCGCCGGTGCACAACTCAAGTGCCCTCGACTGCAGGGAGTGGAACCCTTGTGAATTAGACACACTTGTACCTGCCTGGGAACAATGGTACTACATTCTAGTGGAGAGATACCTGAGTAACTCCGATGTCTACTTCCGCATCGGGGTGCAGGTCACAGGTGAGTGATTGTCACAGGCACAATGTGCTTGATAAGTGTCATGATCCTCATTCTCATGCTCAAGGAATTTCATGGATTTAGATGATGATTCCAGTTTCAATTCCTGATGCCAATCCATAGGGATTGACAGCAAAGGGTTGTAGTCCTCCTTAATTTAAAGTTGCAATATGCAACATTTTTCCACATTAAAATAACAATAAGTAAATTGGATATATTACACATTATTAGTCTGTGTCTGTCTGTGATGCTGTGTGTGCATGCCTAAATCCTCCTGTTTGCCTGAAATTGTTTTTTCAGTTGGGAGACGGGCACCATCTGCTGTGGGCGTGTGTCGTATGTGTGTGGCCAGCAGGGGGCTGGGGTGTGGTTATCGAGTACAGGGAAGTCATAGCAACAACAACAAGGGTGTAAAGCAGTAACAAAACAAAGTACAGCGAAGTTAAACATGCAACAGACAAGAACCGCTTAAAAAAACGTGTGAACAACCTCATTGCTTTCCAACACTAGCGCCATTGGAAGGAGACAAAAGGGCTCAGCTACAATGCTAGCCAGTTTGCTAGGTTTTCTACGTAGAAAGCTAACGGTGATAGATTATCCCACAGAATTAACAGCTGAAGATGAGTGACAAGTTTTGGGGCAGGAATTGCAATCGCAAGGCAAACAGTTGCATTCTGTAGTTTTAAGACAAATAGAAAAGAAAAGTTTTTAGTTTTTATAGCATGGAACAGGGAACACTGAGTTACAGTCAAGAAGAAAGTAAAAATCACTCCTTATCTGTTTACCTTATCCAATAAAGGCTTTGAAGAATCAGAGACTGCATCATTGTACTAACACATAATGGTGGCTTCACCTTCATCGCTCCGTCCTTGAGTGTGAAGTACTGGAGCCCCACTTTGCTTTTCAGGTCTTTAGTGAAATTAGTTCAATACAAACACAATTACAACACCAAGTGCTGTCTGTAGTGTATGCATGAATAATACTAATATGCTAATATTATAATATTAATATGCTACAAGATAAGTTTGACATACCACAAAAACTCTTATGAGTTTCTAGTGTCACATGGTTGGTTTTTCTATAATTGTTTCATTTTACAGTTACTCATGTCTCACAATATTGTTCATTTCCCATTTGGATTTTTTATATCTGTTTTAACAATTTTGCCAATTAAAGAAAATTATTGAATAATTTGTTAGACATGATGTGTAGGATTTTCTATCTATCCTTGTCAAATGAATTGTGATAATGCTTATCACTACATTTTGTGCGCTGTTTGCTTCCAGCATGGTTCATTATTTTCCCTCCTGCTGCTTTTGATGTGTAATTTAGGACGATACTGCAGTGGTTTTCTTAAATTTTGTGGGGAATCAAACCTGAGAACTCCAAATTAGACCAAGAGGAGACTCAAAGCAGATCTCTGCTAGATACCATATCCAATATCCATGAATTATACACTCAGAATATCAAGGATTGTGGCTTTTAATTTGCATTGGCTCTCTCAGAAGATAGCTGATTCTCAGCGTGATTTTTTTCCCCCATATCAACACACAGGTTAGATAAAAAGGAACATCTCCACGTCTTTTAGAGCGTGTTTCAGATGCTCATCCTTCTCACAGATATGCCAGGCGGAAATTGAATGTTGATAATTTGTACAGATGTTTTGATGGGCGAGAGAAAAGGGAGACAGACGCAGTATAAGACCATCGAGAGCCTTGTACAAGACCAGACGGGAGCCTGAACTGAAGCAATTCGTGTGTGATTGCTAAGAGGCCAGTGATGCCACGCTTGAGTGCTACATGCTGTTTTTGAGTTGTGGAGAGCTGATATTCTTTATGCTCACTCCGCAGGGATGGCTCACAAATCAGTGGGAAGTCCACTTCCATGTAGCAAGCCCTCCCTCCGCTCGACACTGTACGATGCACTTTGTCACCATGGCAACACAGACACTAATTATTCACACTCTCTTTTCCTCTGCCTGCCAGGCATATTTCACTTGACCTTTTGTGGATTTGCTCTTAAATTGAAGAATACCTCAAACTCAGGGAAAGACCATCAGCTGGAGTCTCTCCTTCGTATGGTTCCTAGCTGTTTCTGGTTGTTGTTGTTAAGCTCTGTCCCAGAAGTCCAATCTCCAATTTATAGATATAATAGCTGCGTGCTATACAGAGGATGGTGAAACTAGGTGGAGCTTTATCATTGTTTATACTATATTTTCTCTGCAAGTATTTTGCTCTTAAGATGATTGAGCATTGAAGATAGTTTATTTGATATATGAGAGCAAAATTAAACCCATTCTCGGTCTTTACATTATGAATATTATGAAACAACACATTTACACAGCCCCCTCCAGCCCTACCCACCCACCCACACACACATACACACATACATATATATATACATACATATACAGTATATGTATATATTTTGGTCTATACCAACTTTATAATTTATCTGATTCAACCACAGTTACATTTGTCCAGAGACAACAGTATTTTAGTATTTTTAGAAGTGCTTCAGCTGCCTTCCTACATGTACATCAAAATACTTCAAACCCTTTCAGAGACAACTCTATGCAAACCAGGCTGAGCTAGAAAAACCTTTGAAATCCTTCCCCTTGGGGATTGGCGGTATTTGATGGTACTTTGCCAGTTGCCATCAATGACCATTTTGCTGTGAGTTGCTTTGTGTTGAGTAAAGGCATACTGTTTGTAATTACTGTGAATCTTTGTCTCATTAAAAACCAGTGTACAGTACTGAACCTTGCTGTTTACTTTCTGAAAAGCAGCTGAAGGGGATCATTCCAAACATTTGCAAAAGACTTGGTTGCTTAGCAGCATAACTGACTTAGTTATTGCTTGTTTGTTTGAGATTTGATAGGGATTGTTTGTTTGATTTGATGATAGGGAATATTACATTGGACTGGATGTTGCAGGTGCGTTTTAAAAACCTTTTGCATCAAATGTCTGGTAATGCACCAAAAGGTTTAGCTCACATACAAACGTCAATTTGATTGTACTTCTTTTGTAAATCTTCCTCTTCTGACTAGATTGCTCCAAACCCAATCTGTCGAAGGACCAAGCGTCGCCCAGCTCATCACTGAACATGCCCCAGTCTTTTGGAACGGCAATGGGTCTCTCCTTGTCGGAGACGCTGTCGATGGCCGACCTGCCCAGCCTGTCGCAGAACGCCAGCCACCTGCACACGTCAGAGGAGAGCATCGTTTACCTCGCCCCCACTGCTGACGCCAACAAGTGCTGGCCCATCCGCCCAACACTACGCAATGAGCTGGACACCTTTTCTGTGCACTTCTACGTCTTCTTTGGTCCCAACATATCCATTCCACCTGACAGGGCCGCTGTGTTCGCCATCAACCTAATGCCTGTGTTAGACAGCGGAGGGGTCCTCAACATGGAGCTCAAGCTCAACATGGTGAGTTCCACAGCTGACAATATCGCCACTTAGGGAAGCTGTGATTGATTGCTTGAGAGTTTGTGCTTTCATGTGTTGATGATGTTTGAGGAATTTCTTGACATTGCTAAAATGTACAATCCCGGTCATACAAGTGAATATTTACCAGACTGCCAAAGGAATCTTGGTCCTTGGTCAAAATATATTCAAGGTCTTGGATAGGAATGTTTTGGCTCTCTCACCCTCCTAGACTTCACCTGTCCTTCACCACTGGAGCAGATTGAAATAAGTAACTAAATATGTAACAGCTTGCCCAAGGAAAATCCCCATCTAACAAGGGAGGTAATTGGACTTACAAAGTGTCTGGCTGAGCTACCCTGCTAAATATGGATGCTGGTATGGTCATGGTATCTCCTGTGGGGACTGAAAAAGTTCAGAATGAGGCAGACACCAGTGTTTGCCTGGTGGCATATGTCTCTAATTCAGAAGGAGCAAAACACAAAATCAGCAGACTAGGGTTTGATAGGACTTTATTTGTCTGTCCTTCAGATATTAATGGCATTAGGAATGCACCCACAGTGGCTCTGTAGGGCTACAAGGAGCCAGGAACATGATAACTAGAGAGTTACACATACTTTTACACATTTTTCTCCTAATAGAAAACAGTATGTGACCAAATAACTAGAGGAGAGAGCATAAAATCCAAACATCAGTCTTTGAATGCTCAATATAAATGACGTTACAATTTTAGGAAAAGGATGATAATTGACTGAATAATTGGTTGGATGGTTTATTGATTGGTTGGTTGGTTGATAGATATGGGGGAATTCTCTGTGGCAACAAGAATGTGAATGTAAAAGAAAATATGTTATGATGAATTCTGGTTGCTGTGATTGTTATGAGCAACGAGATGTATTCCTCAGAGTGAATATCTTACTATATTTTTCTATGGACACTCTCTCCCTCCTTTGCAATGATCTGTCACTTGCTTGTCACAGGCACAGAATCCAATCAACCACTACCAGTGGGGCACTCTTTGGCAGACTTGCAGGGCTTCGGGAGACAGTAGCTGGAGCTGCTTCTCTGCCTTGCATCAATCTCAGTGAAAGGCTGTGAAAGGCTGTGAAAAGAATCCGTATAGACTTTATTCCACCGATAATTCACCAAAATTGGATTGTTTTAATTACATTTCATCCAAGACATTTTTTTAAGCACTGTGATCAGTGTTATACCCTGAGATTGGCTTATTGGCTTATATATGTTACTGTTGTTATAACACATTTATTCACACACCATCCTCTAAAAAGTTGTATGTAAAACAATAGGTGTTTAATTTGAGCAGAACATATTGCACTGGAGCATCCCCAAAGACAAAACCCCCAAATGTTCACTGTTTCTAAGCAGCGATAGTAGGCTAACAAGGTGAGCAACTTGCCAAAACACTTTTTTTGACTTTTATTGAACAACATGGGGCAGTTTGAATAGCAGTAAAATAATAAGCTCATCTTTTTGTGTCCAGTTTCATAGCAACTGCTATTTTGCAAATTCATATTCTTTTAATTAGTTTGGGCATTGGGCTGTACGTGCAGTGCATGGTGCTATC
The DNA here is from genome assembly GCF_046629955.1 of Centroberyx affinis. Lineage (NCBI taxonomy): Eukaryota > Metazoa > Chordata > Actinopteri > Beryciformes > Berycidae > Centroberyx > Centroberyx affinis. The sequence continues at coordinate 61,746 of NW_027279619.1, forward strand.
CATGCTGCTACACAAGCTAGCTTCATTGATGTTCATGCATCAGTTGGCATCATGTCCTGTCAGGCTCGTCATTAGCAGAACTCATGGGAAATTAGCCAGACAGACACATGAGTAAAGAAAGATGGTTAGAGCAACAACCTGGCATTAGTTACAAGTTTTGAGTGTTGTTGGCTTTTGTAGAGATATTAACTCAGGAGTTTGCTACAGTAGTTTGCTTCAGTCAGTAACCTTCAACATTGCATTGTTGTGACACAGAGCTCCTGATTACTTCTGCCAGTCACATTTCACAATGCGAGCTAACAGCTGCATAATGGATCAGGTTTGTAAATAATAATAATAATAAACTTGATTAATATAGCAATTTTCAAAACCATATCACCAAGTGCTTTACAAGCAGTACAACAACAAATAAAACCCAACAAGATTAACAATAAAAATGCCAGACTTGAATTAAAAATGGGGTGCAGAAGGATAAAACAATACAACAAATACAACAGGAACAAATCACAATAGAAATGTGTTTATGTGATTTAAAAGATTCCACAGACTTTGCCAGTAATCTCCTCAGGAGGGATTTCCAAAGCCTAGGGGCCGAGACGGAGAAGACTCAGGGGGTTTAGGAGCGGTCAGCATCCTGCCTCAGGCTGCAGTCAGGCTCCAAAGAGGGGAAACGATCTGAGATGTAGCTGGAGGCCAGACTGAGACTTAAAAGTAATCAGTAAAATTTCAGTTTCGAAAATTCTCAAAAATTCAGTTCGAAACAGGCAAACAGTGTGGGGAAGATAAAGTGGGGGCAATATGACCCTGTGATGTGTATTTATGGTGGGTGTCATTTATTGTGTTTTCCTGAATTTTGTATGAATGGTTCAGATAATAGATTTCACAAGGGAAAAGTATCAAGAAATAAATATAGCTGCAAGCAGCCATTAGTGGGGGTCCAAGCCCATGGGGAAACTGATTTGACAGTGAGAATATAAACTTGATTCATCATTTTAGAAAAGTGCTACATCTCACAGATAGAACATTTGGGTGACAGTCCTGCTACTGCAGGTGAAACGGTGCCTGACATATTGCCATTTGAAAAACTGCCAATTTTTTGGCCTAATGGTAAAGCTGTCGAGCTCAGCCAAATGTGGTTGGACACGCTTTTAAGCCCTTTACATTTATATGAAGTTTGGTTGCTCAAACATTTCGGGATTACGGAATTATGCATCCCTTCCTGTTTGCGTGTGTTTGCCATCTTTTGTGCATCAACGCCAAATGGTTACAGGCATCAAAATTCTGTAATATAAAGATGATATATGCTGCGTGTAAAATTTGGTGAGGTTGAGGCATGTTTCTAGGAGAGATTAAAAACAAATAGGTGCTATTGCAAGGTTGCAAAATTCTGTGTAACAGCTATAAAATAGGACATCCACATGTGCTGTGTTCAAAATTTAGTGGAGACTGGATCAACTTTGCGAGAAATAGTGAAAAAAAAAGAAAGGTTATGCATGAAATTCAAAATGGCAGAAAACTGTCAAGGCTGAAATGAAAAGCAATGTGTGCAATCGATTAGTGTTGAGCCATAGAATCTGAGGGGGGGAAATGATGGGAGTGTCTTGAAATGCCAATGGGCAGGGAGTTTTTGTTCCAAAACAGAGAGTACGGGCCAAAAAAAGAGTTTTGAAAGCCATAAAATCTCAGCACCTGGTGAAGTAATGGTTGAGTCATTAGTGTTAATCAATAACTCTATCAAGTCCCCGCAGATATATTATGGTCATTTTGTGCTATGGGGTGGTAAAAATCCTAGTTATAGCCCATTTAAACTAATAATTTAAACCTACCACAAGCATATAAACTGAATCTCCCTTTGCACACAATGCATGTAATATGTTGCATCTTTGTAAATGCTGTGGCAAGTTCTGATAAAAGACTCATTCCCACTGTTGCTGATTGGCAGCTTGTTTGCTTTCAAGTTTAGCCGATTAGTTGGATACCTTTCACCATTTTTGTAAACATTCAAAAGCTCTACAGCGTCTGCTCCTTGTGCACACTGAATACTAGACAGAGACTCTCTGAATAAATGAAGAGGAATTTTGAAATGTATGAACAGTCAAATTTGGTGCCTGACCTCCCGCTGATGATCAGAGCGCCAATTTGTGAACACATCCAATATTTCTCACTATTATGCTTGTACCCCTGTTTTTCTTTTACTGGCACACCGGATTGGACTGCACCGGCCTGGTTTCACCTCTGTGCGGTATTTGCATAAGCATATGCCAGTTCCACATGTTTGAATAATTCTCCATTTTCTTATGAGCCTTGTTAATTAATAATTCATGCTTTAGGGAGATTAACTGCCAACATCTTCATTTAGCTACCTCAGACAGACAGAGGGTAAGCAGTTTCGGTCGATTTGTTAGTTTTAAAGTTTACTGTCTTATGGCTAAAGGAAACGGAGACCTAAGGAAATCCTGAACAGCGTTAGCACACCCACATGATGCCAGCAGATGGCTGATGGCTGGATGGATAAATGATGTCTGTGTGGTTTGCTTGTGTTTCCTCCTGCAGTCTACAGTAAAAGGAGCAAACGTCACAGTGTTTGGCTGCCTGAACCATGGGATGCCTCTTTTCCTACGAGAAAATTCTTCAGTGAAGTGCGAATCAGGTATGTAAATATAAGCCTTTTCAGATTTTACCGGCAGGTCCATTGAAATATTGCTAATAATAAATGTATTTCCTGTATGAATCGGTTTGAGTGAGAAGCTCTCTTTGGTTTCAAACTCTCGGTTTCATGGCATTAATTAATGTTTTTTGCCCCACCGTCTCCTCCGTTTCTTTCCTCTCTTGCAGAATCGTCGGCCGGCTTTCTCCTTTCTGTAAATGCCTCCTCCAATATCACCAAACTGAGGATTCCTTACCCACAAACAGGCACCTGGTACCTCAGTCTGCGCTCTCTTTGTGCCACTGAACATGGGTGAGACCGGCAATAGCAATACTGCTTCTGTATCGATAGTCGTTAGATTCTCCTACATGCTTACACTCTGCTTCTTTGGATAATTCTAAGGACACAAACAGATTTTTGTGTCGTTAGAATGGACTGAAATAGATTATAAAGTCTAGTGTCTCCCAAAAGTATTTTTTTCAGGCAGAAATTGACCAAAAACAGTTGACTGACGCCATGCATTTTTGATATTTGACAATGCAACATCAATTCTTTAGCTTGGTCCCAAGGTTATGAAACCTTTTCTACCTATGTGAGACAAGGTTTGCTGTCAGTTACAGCAAAAAATGGCAAAGTGTGTTTGTTTAAACGTTACTGGTGGTTTACCAACATTATTATTCAATCTGCTAATGAAGGCACCAGGCCCACTGTTTAAGTGGTGCAGCCTCCCTCGATCAGTTTACATCCTTTCCCATCTGTCACCCAGTAGATTAATTTGGGATTGGCTTAATGAACATGCTTCTGGTCCGCACTTAGCATAATATCTTAGATGTTCTAGGGTTAGACTTTGAGCTCTTAAAAGGAGATTTTAGATGTTACTATAATCACAGGTTATGGAATTTCAACAAAATGATTCAAGTATGTGTTGTGCTGTAGCGGGACACAAATAATCTTAATGGAAAAATCCACCCTAAAACACTTGAACACGTGTTTTGAGGAAGAGCCACGACTCTCACTTGTTCTTGACTGAAGACAAAACTCTTTCTCTTATTCTCATTCACTGTCATTAAAGTTCAGGCCCAATCTCTCTCTCTGGGGGTTGTCAAAGTCATTCTGGGAGATACAGGAAATCACTAACTGAAGTAGAAGCAGACAAGGCAGGTTGAGGGAAAGTGGATACAAAAAAAAAAAAGTAAATTACAACACTTGGACAAAAAATAACTCCTGGAATGCATTGCACAACATAGATTGATGATATATAACAGTGTAAGAGAATCTGAGGATGGATTTTTCCTTTGAGATGTCAAAATGAAAGTTTGCTATCAGTTTTTAACCATTAGCTATTCAGCAGATTGAACTGTATGGCTGAACCCTTAACTGAAGAAAATGTGAACAGAATAAAATTAAGCAGATTTTTCCCAGACACTTGGGAGTTTTAATTGAATCTGAATAACAGATGGTGTGGTTCATAGACTGATCCTCACATGAGAGCATTGCTGAGGTATGAAAATATGTGGTAAACTTCACATTTCTATCTATTTGATTTCCACGTTAAATCAATCAAATCTAATTAGAGACAAAAGAGGTGGGGTGAACGAAAGGTGGCCTTCCAGATTACAATTAAATTGATTGATATAACTTAACTTATAAAAAAAGCAAGCAAACAAGATTGAGCAGCTGCATTAATTAGCAAATGAGGTCTGAGAAAAGCAAAGAAACATACATCTGTTACCTCCTGGAGTTTCATTCCTTGTGATTGATCATAGAACCGATCAATTAGAAAAGTGTCCATGTAGCTGAAATGTACAAGGTTTTGCTTGCATCCATGTTCCATGTAAAGTCAGGGATAAACAAGTGACAATTATGTACAGGCTCATGATGCATTTGTGGGTATGCAAGCTACACATAGCTAGCTAAAAGCAATTTCAAACTAGATTGTAAGTGCCAATATCAGCCATAATCAATATCAGACAGGGTTGGGAATTGTTCCCAAAAACTTCTACCTTTTGGTTGATATGTATTTCCTGTGATACAAAAAACAAAGAAGAGTCTTCCCAAAATGTTGACATGAAGGTGATAGAAGAGGATTGTGAAAATTTGCATCTGAGGTGTTAAGATTCATAATCGAGGTTAAAGTTTCACAGTAGATGTTTGACAGCGCACAGGTGTGTCGGAGTGAAGACTCCGACACACCTGAACTGGCTTCCTGATCCTCCTTCCCATCTAATCCACTGCCTATCTGTGACTTTCCCAGATTTGAGGCATGCACCAATGTTACAGCTGAGGTGTATATGCGCTCATACCTGACTCCATGCATCAATGACTGTGGGACATATGGGCAGTGCAAACTCCTGCGCACCAACAACTACCTTTATGCTGCATGTGAATGCAAAGCAGGTAACAAAATACTTTCAGAAATATTTTGCTTTAGAGTGTGTTGTCCATGCATTTTCCAGGCTTGCAATGTTTTTTTTGTTTTTTTTTGCCCCTGGTCTGTTGATTTGAATTTGTACATACTGTGAATGTGCCATACAGACCCAAGCTCCTTGAAATAAACTAAATTCAGATTAGGAGGCGGTCTAATTCTTTTTGGTCCTCTTTGCCATCCACTTTATTTTCACATCGTAATCACAAAGCACCAGTTGACTCTGGCACGTACTTCTGGGAGCTATTTATTGATTAAACAAACATACAAGTTGGGTGACATAAGTGGAAAAATAATTGCATGAATATTATGTATGCTCAATAATGCTTTTAATTAGTAATCTAAATCAGTAATCATTAATTAGCAAATAGTAAAAAGCATGACAATGAATTAGTAATCTCAAGTAAGTGATTTTAATTAGTATTCAAAAGCTTTTTTTGCATATAAGATGAGATTAAACTTTAATGATTTCTGCAGCAGCAAAGAATTTCTAATTTGCTGTATAATATATCATGCAGAGTGACAGGGAGATGGGAGAGAGAGCAAGGTGGGATGACATAGGTCATTTCCAGACTTGAACTCACAGTAGTGCGATTAAATTGTATGTGCCTTGGTCCAATGAGTCAGAGTGCCTCGTTATTAATCTTCTAATATAAACCTTTTTGATAAAGCAATAAAACACGCTCTTAATTCAGAACAGCTTTTCAATAAAAGATAAGCTTATGACACTAAACAAAGAATGTCCTTGGGGGCTTTTTTTTTTTTTTTACAAATCTGATCTTCTTGATCTTTTTTTTTATTAGCAGTCGTCTTCTTCAGTTCATTTAATTGTCATGCTTAGGGCTTGGGTGTCTGTGTCTGTGTGTGACTGGTTGCTGGCAGGCGCTCTGCATTCAGCACTTGCCCTTGGACTGTCTCAGAACTGCAAACCCTCCATTCACCACTGGGCACGAATCATACACATCCAGACTTACCCAAGCCACCACTTGATAAGGAACTGAAATGGCAAAGTAGGGGCATTTTAATAGGAGTGAGCTTACATCAGGAGGTTCCATTGTGCAGGATAAATGACCTTTCATCTATGTTTGATTATTTTTCACAGAGGAAAGTCTGTTTATCAGACTGGGCTGATGAAGCGGCCGGAGATGGACACTTCATCAGCCCTTTTATCCACTCTGACAGATAAATTCTAACTGGTTGAACTTTGGAAACAGACCAATTCACCAAGGATTTGTTTCCATCCATTTAGCCAAAAGATTTAAGGAGGTGTTCCAAAAAAAATGTTTAGGATTCAGGGAAGAAGATTTCTTTGACCTCATCTTTTCCCAACCTAAACAGTCTAAAAACTAAAGCTTTTCTGTCAGCACCTCTAGGGCTGGAAGATATTGATAAAACATCTAATTGCAATTATATAACAGCAAATTGCGATTTAAACTATGATTCATATCATCATAAGTTTTTCTTGTAATATTTTTTTAGAACTTTAAAATTGATAAAAGTGATTTGAAAAAGAAAGATGTCTGTGTGCAGGATTTACTGAGTTTGAATATGATAAAGGGTTTTTACCAATATTGTACTTGATTCATGGACCAAAGATTAACCAGAGCACTAAACTACCTTTTATTATAAATAATAAAATACCATTTATTAGTCTATTTTGGACACCCCTCTCTTAAGCAAGTAATTGCAGCCTCTGTGATTTGGAAATTGCATAAGTTCATATTGCAATTTAGATTTTTTTTTGGATTACTGTATTGTCCAGCTCTTACATCTACTCTCTTAGATCAAACACAACACAAACCACCGTAACCATAATATATCGGTATATATGTGTGTGTGTGTGTGTGTGTGTGTGTGTGTGTTAGGCTGGGATGGCTGGGGATGCACAGACAACTCGGAGGCCTACTCCTATAGCTTCCAGCTCCTCTCCACCCTGCTCCTCTGTCTCAGCAACTTGATGTTCGTTCCGCCGGTGGCCATCGCGATCCGAAGCCACTACCTCCTGGAGGCTTCTGTCTACATCTTCACCATGTTCTTCTCCACGGTGAGTGACTGTCACACAATCAGACTGCTGCACTCTTCTACCCTCTGCAGAATACTAAACTGGGGCTGACCTATAAAATATTTTTGGGTCTGATACCGGCACAAACAATTGGGAAGAGCGTTGCTGCTTTATGTGCCGCTATTGGGTTTTTATGAGACATGAGAAAAACTACAATTTCCCCACACAGACTGATGGAGAGAAATATTCTAATGGCTGCTTTATGGTTGGACAATAAATTTCACAAGTACACCTGATGCTTTTATTATGAATGCAAGTGTCAAATATATCTGTGGAAAGAAAAATAATTGTCTAATGAGATCCAAAGGGATTTGGTGAAAAGGGGATTAATCATCGTACATTGCTTTCACTTGATACCAAACTTCCGATCTGCAGTCATTTTTCAGTGGACTTTTTGAGGTTTTTTACTTGAATTGGGATTCAAAATGGCAGGGATTTAAGCACCATATTTAGCCTATTGTCATTGTCGGACTAATGTCATGTATTAGCAAAAAATACATTTTTCATAGATACTGTAAATAGAGTGTTTATTTTTTTTCACCGCTGCCCATGCATTTTTTAGATTTTACACTGAGATTTTTAAAGGTTTCAATGCCCCAAGAGTCTCTGAACTCACTCAACACATAAACAATGGTGTAAAGGAGTAAGAAGAAGATCACCAAAATTGCAGTTGTATGGTTTTTCTGTGACAACAACTCTGTGCTTCTTGCTGGCCCAAGGCTAAAACTAGCTTTTTCCCTTTTCCCCTTTCTCCTGGCAGTTCTACCATGCGTGTGACCAGCCAGGCATTGTGGTCTTCTGCATCATGGAGTATGACGTCCTGCAGTTCTGTGACTTCCTCGGCTCGCTCATGTCGGTGTGGGTCACTGTCATTGCAATGGCCAGGCTCAAGTCTATCATCAAACAGGTACGTACCTAATCCTCGTTAAAGGAAAGTCAAGTCCAATGGCTCAGCTGGGAGGAATAAAATATATTAGATTATCCCTATTTTTACAGACCTGTAGTTTGTGAAAGCAGGCTGGAGAAGAGAGGAGTGAGCGCGGGTCAACTTTGACCGTAACATATGTCCACTGTGATGTGTGTTGAGCGTTATGGAGGCAATACACAGTGTGGCCGCATCTAAGCTGAGTGCTCCACATTAACGGTGGACAACTTGAGATAAGCCCCGAATCGAAGAGGGATTAGAGTAGTGAGAAGAGTGCTACTGAGGAGGAAAACTTGGGAAAAAAAAACTATCAAGCAGGTCTATTAATGAGTACTGCTTATGCCTCATTTTGTAGTCTCAAATTGAAAGATCAATGTGTTGGAATTAGTGATGCGTGGTGCTAAATTCTGTGGTTGTTGACATATTGCGGTGGATAACAGTAAACACTAACAGGTGCACCCTCTCTCTGGGTCACTCCCTGGCTGCACACCAAGATGGAACGGTCTCAGGGAAAATGTGTGTGTGTGTGTGTGTGTGTGTGTGTGTGTGCGTGTGTGTGTGTGTGTGTGTGTGTGTGTCCATGTCCATAAATGAGAGATAGAGGGAGAGAGGAGGGGGAGAAGGAGGCGGAGTAGTGGGAGGGAGGGAGAGTGCCCGAACATCTGCTGTCCTCTAGAGTTTTCATTTTTGCTGAGCGCTGCAGTACGCAGTCACTAATCAAATCGCACATGTCAGGACTGGCAAGTGGAACTGTGTGTGTGTGTGTGTGTGTGTGTGTGTGTCTGTACTAGAAAGAGATGTGTGCATGTGTGTGTTTGTTTGTTTGTTTGTGTGCATGACCGCAGCAGCAGCAGAGGGTGAAGGACCCACAAGCACCTGCTAGTGTGTGTGTGTGTGTGTCTGTGTCTGTGTGCATGTGTGTGTGTGTGTACCAGGTTTATCATCAGAGGTCCAAAAGTCCTCACATATACAATGACCAGAAAATATCTTGCAAGGATATTTTTGCATTTCTCACATAGGGAAAAAAAAGCTTCTTTTAGGGATTCGAGACAAGACTAGTAGGAAGGACTACTGTTAGGGTTAGGTCCATTTAAGTCAATGTAAGCCAATGAAATGACTTTTAAAGTATCGTTTATGCGTGACTGTGTGTGCGTTTGTGCCTGCATACATGTGTACATGCATGTGCGTGCTACTGTGCGATCCTGTGGCGCAGTATGACTGATGACCGTTGCTGCATGGAGTCCTCAGGCTGCTCCACATCGCTCCTCTCCTCTTTGGTCTGTGCCAATTAGTCCTGTTCTCCTGCAGGCGGGTCATCCCTTCCCCACTCTAAAATCCCCAATTTCTCTTCGCACTCCCTACCGCACATCTTCCTCCAGCTCGGCCACAGACGAATGCAGACCCCAGGCATTCTGGACAGGCTTAGGTTTCCCAAAGCATGTGTAGCGCAGCTTATTGATCGTCTTTTCACTCATGTTGTATCTCTCTTCTATCCTGTGGCTTTCTGTCAAATTGTGAGCTTGACAAAAAAAATTAAAGTTCAATTGTTTTTGTAGCATTGGTTTCTACTGTTAGTGTTTTCTTTTTGTTGTTATGTTGTGGTTCTCAGTCTGCATAGAGAACTTTCAGGTGGTGTAACGCTCTCTCTGGCAGCCATAATGGACCCGTCAGCTCTTGGACAACAGTGGCTGTGAACAGCTGGTTGTGTTTCTCCTAAATGTACAACTTGGCTGACTCAACAGAATTTAATTAATAGACATGGTTAATTTCTGTGCTGTTTTTGACAGGGAACTGATAATTTCCCCACTGATACATCTGATTAATTGTGTGTTTAGATAATGCCAGCTTGTTAGCTACCTAACCATAGTATCTGGTTAGCTAACCCATCACTATAACTATAACTATTTACACGCTGGATATCCCATTTAGTAAAGCTAGCGCTAGTACTGGGTGGTTGCATCATTCACATCAGTTGTTTTGCTATATTAGCCTGTTAGCTATTTGGTTAGCTAACAACACCAAAAAACATCTGTTTGTTTAGGTTAATGAGCTGTCACTTCACAACTCAGTGCTTTGGAGTAGAGACTAGTGTCACGGAACATCACACTGTTAACTTTTTTTTTAGGACATTACTGAATTGGCCTGCACCCACACCACAGCAGTCTTCTTCATTTTTTTTTTCTTGCGTGGTTGTTATTTGAGCACAGTCAGTTCTCCACAGGACCTCCATGGCACTAGCCATGGTTGCTAAGCGATTTGTGACATGACTGCAAAGCCTCTATTGCCATTTTTCCAACTTGTGAGGAGAAAATAACAGTTTTGGCAAGCCCAGACCAGTGTTCATTTCTTCAAAAGCAGAGATGCATTGGCTTTGTCTTGAACACACATGCTTTTTTTTTTTTTAAATGGGGAGAATTACATTTTGTTAATGTGTGGTCTGTCTGAAGGTGCTGTACCTGCTGGGGGCGATGTCTCTGTCCATGGCTTTGCAGCTGGACCGCCACGGCCTGTGGAACCTGTTGGGTCCCAGCCTGTTTGCTCTGGGCATCATGGCTGTAGCATGGGTAAGTGGAAGCCATAGATTTCCTGCACAGTTGCACACATGTCTACACCTTGCAGAGGTTTATTACATAACAAGATACACATTAATAGTAGTCTATGCTTACAGAATGATGAAGACATCTTGTCAAAATGTTGGTCTTTACCTAATAAATAATATGCTTTCCTTATCTTCATTTTTAAGTACTCCGCTCTTGTTGGCCAGCACCTCACTAATAGTGGTGTGCGTTTTCAGTTTTTTTATGACCAAGCAAAATTAAAACAGCAATTTATGGTACTTTCAAAGGAAAGTTTGCCACTTACAGTATGTCCTTGGTGACAAAATTATAACACTTTTCCATACTGGATCCTCTATTTTAGAGATAAAGAATGACATTAAGTAATGATTTTTTTTCCAAAATAGATTGAAAAAGATGTATAGCATATTGGAAGTGAACTTCAACTGTTCTAAGATTGACACCTTGCACAGGATGAAATATCTGGGTTTTCTCATGCATAATGTAGCGATGATGTTCATGGGCTAACATGTCCGACACTGAGTTTGAACATGCAGATGAAAAGTGTCAGCATTGTCCTTCCATTGTTCCTGGTGCACGGCAGGCGTAAAGGGACTTAATCCGTCACTTAAGGTTACATGGGGCTGAAACATGTGCATGCCTGAAACTATGGGATTCTGACCAATGAAGCTATTTCACATTAGCATGGAAGGGGCTTTAAAAGTTTCGCAGCCTGTGGGTATTAGTCATGCCTTGTAGTTCCATTATAAGTCAGCTTGTACTTTCACTGACTCTTCTCCGAGTCATAATGTGCTCCCTGAACTGAGAAGATAAAAAATAATAGTCTTTCAGGCAAGGTTCTGGAAAAAAAAGCCTTTAACGCCAAAGCTCTGACATGAGTTTGAAAACAAGGTTTGTGGCCTCCTCGGAGAAAGCTTTGCATTGAATAAAGTGTGGGAGTTGTAGCTCTGAGAGTTAGCGAGTTGGAGGATTGTACAGAAGCAGGGAAAGATGAAGTACTGTTTAATTCCGCTGAGTAAACCCTCCAGCTTTGGCACCAAAGGTAGGTTACAGTATATGTTGCCATAGACAAGATTCCTTTCTTCAGAGATTAACAACAGCCCTTCAGAATTCATGCACAACACTACTGTATCTTGCTCTTTCAAATATGAGCCTTTTCAGAGAATTACATAAAGCCACAGGCTTCAACTGTTTGGGTGTTTTTCCTAAGGCTTTGGCTCATCTGTAATTCAATTATAGATGGCTTGTTGACATATGTTCTTCAACAAATACAAAGTGCAAATACCATTGTTGGGTATACTGTAACAAGATCTACAGCATGGAAGTCCACACAGATTTTGTGCAGCATCACAAGGACTGACAAAGAAAGCCGTATTGTTTTCTCATCTTCCCATGGCAATGTAACGCACTCAGACAAAATAGCCACAATAGCAAATTGAGAGCAGCAACATTGTCATAGAAATTCACTTGGATCAAATGCTAATGTTGCAGTTTTTCAAAGATAACTTTTGGGCACATGCTTTGATTACTTTATAATCACAAGTCACTTTATAATTTATCAGCTGTTCAATACTGTATGTCTGCATTTCAGCATTCTCTTCAGTGCCATACTTCTGCATTTCAGCAGCGTACATTTTCTATGAAGGCCTTTTCATATCAGCTTGTCATGTTTCTGCAAAGCCTGGCATTCTGAATGTTCCCAGACACAACCAAATTAGATCAGTCAAGCGGAGGGCACAGAGCGTCTGCTGCTTTGCGGAGGTGTCATGTGCTGTAAGTGGTAGGGGAGAAGTTCAAATCTGTCAATGCCAAAAATCCCTGATTCTCCAATCCAAGTGGGGTTCCTGACTTATGCATGAAAAGACCATCCTCGTCTGAAATTGTTTGTCTTTACCAGTAAAACACACACAGGCAGGAACCCTAACTGAAAAGACAGTAAAATATTTTTTCCCCATTTGGCTTCAGATGGATCATTAGTCTTTAACCTAAAATATATACAGCATAATAAATCAATCAGAGATGTTTTCCTGCTAGCATATATTTTTTTTGGTCATTCATAATTGGCTTATACATTTTCCTGGGATTCTGTATGGTAATGTTTAGGGAAATTAATATATGTGAGCTGTCAGTGTTTATTAACAGTTGAAAATAGTCAATGAATACAATAATCACACACTCTCTAAACACTCTGTTCACAAAGGAGTGAAATGAAATGACCAAGTCTCTCTCTGCGCCTCTCTCGCTCCTGGCAATTCTGAAATTGAAAATGCCAAGGCCACTTAAAGAATGGATATTCTCTATTGAAACAAAAATAAAAAGGATCATATTCAATTACTGACAAATAGCACATGAGCATAAATAACAAAATAAGCCAATAATGTTTTCAGGCAGTTGAAGCAGTGATCGGCTAAGTACTGATGAACTATTTAGAACATCTATTATGATCGCTGGCCTATTGATCAGTGCATCCACAGTAACGTTTCAGTCACTAACCCATCTGTCTAACTTCAAGGTTACTGCAGCTGTCACACAGAAATTCACAGAGATTGAGACATTTGCCATAGAATTACATAAAATGACTGCCACATATTCTACCACAACAAATAATGTCAAAAATCTACGCAAACTGATTATTAAGATCAGTTTTCTAAAACTGAAACTACAGAATAAACTTTAACTGTAGCATTTTGTTGTAAACTTAGTAAATGATCAAGCTGAAAACACTGATTCTGTGTGTGAGTCAAACATTTTCTGTCTGTCTGTCGTTCTGTCAGACGGTGCGTACCATCCGTCGACGGCGTTGCTACCCCCCTACCTGGAAGCGCTGGGTGTTCTTCCTCTTCCCGGGCACCATGATCGCCACGTCCGCTGTGGCCCTCTACGCCTTCGTGGAGACGGAGGAGAACTACTTCTACATCCACAGCATTTGGCACATGCTGATCGCGGGGAGCGTGGGCTTCCTCCTCCCCCCTCGCGCCAAGCCCGACGCAAAGGTGACCCCGCTGAAACGCCGGCGGGGCTGTGGCTATCAGCTGTGCGTGAATGAGCACGAGGAGATGGGCCTGGTGGACCCGGCCATCATCTCCATCAACAGCATCTGTACCAGCTGATGAATTCCCCACTCCCAGCCCTTTACCTTAGAGACACTCCATTGCCTTCTTTTACTTGGGAAATTCACACACGGGAAAATAAGCCACAGAACTTGAATAAGCAATGTAAATACTTTAATGCAGATGTGATACATTGCATATCTTTTTTCTGTTGTTATTGTCATGGTAATTATTATCAATACAACTGTAATTATTATTATCTATTGTTGAAGTTGTTCTGATGAATTGTGGGTGTACAGTGACACACTGTTGTTTGTGAATATGTATTTAAAGTCAAAGCTGAAACACTGCTGCTACTTGACGGTGACTGTAAAACTGCTTATGTTGGTTATTTATTGATGGTCTCTTAAAAAGGCCAGTTATTTTACTGTTTGGGTACAGAGAGGGGAAGATGTGGGGGAACATTTATCAAGGGCACGGCTTTTATGATATTCTTTTGGAATATATCTTTTGCACTGAGACACAAAAATGTTATTCTGTAAATTTTTATAATAATATAGTATGTATAAACTAAAATTGGCATCACAAAGTTCAAATGTAAAATCTAGTTGTCATGTGGAATGTTAGACTGTCTTTTTGCAATTGCAATGTATCGCTTTTACACGAATGTGCTGATTGTTCTTAATGGGAACAATTCCAAAGTCCAGCTGCCTGAAAGTGAGGGGGAGGCGGGATAATTTCAGAGACCTCAAACCAAGACCTCAACTTCCCTGTTCTTTCTGCCAGGACCTGTCTGACACTGGATTCATGAACAATAAATGTTTTCTTTCTTTGCCTCAGTATTACTTATGCTTCTGTAGCTCTAAATGTGGTGCAACTGGTGAACCTCACACAAAGACATCATATTGCAATTCCTGGCCTAATGGAAGTCAGTGGTAGCCAGACAGTGAGATGAGAAGCTGTCAACAGTATCCTCCCAGGAATAGACTAAGAAATAAATAATTCTCCAACACGGTACAGCAATGGTATGAAGGCGGCTTCAGAGCATCCTGTCGATATGCTGTAGCCTCTCTTGTTATGTGAAGGAAAGCAGAGCTGTGAGAGTTTGTGACTTATGCATTTGCTTCACTCCTTCATATTTATGATCCTTCAGCAGTTCTTCAGTATTCATCATCCTATGCGCAGGGCCTTTTTATCACACTCTTTGAGAAAATATAAAGAATTCATTCTTTTGCGCAAGTAAAAAAAGAAGCAAAAACACCATGGATACACACATCGTAACTTAGAGTGGAGGACTAAGTTTCTGTCCCTGACATTTAACAAATAAAGTAAAAACACCACAAGATGGTTATTAAGATCAATTTTATAAAACATAAACTAAAGAATAAAATAACTATACTTTGCTGTTTTAAACTTAGTAAGCGATTACGCTGAGAATGTCATGATGAACCAGAGATGGGATAGTAAAGTGAAGTAAAGTGCTTTGTGGATTCACAACAAACCATTCTGCTCTATTATCGCAGAGTCTTTTTGCTGCATTAGCGCTCTCCCCCAAGTGACCTAATCAACAATTTCATTTTTTTTTCATTCAAGCTTTGCAAGCAAAGCATTTATTTACAGGGTGAATTGGGGAAACAACTAATTCCTCATTTTTGACCAGGACTGCGACTGCTGGAGCTAATTATGCATCAGTTCTTTAGTTGGAGTGTTTCTGTTGAGCTTTGAAAATGTGATGAGATGAGGTCACTGGAGGGCATTTATAATCCTTACTGTAACTTTTCTTCTCTGCTCTCTCCCTAACCAAAATGAGCAAAAATACAGAAGATAAAAGATGGTTTAGTCAAACCTTGAGCAGGAGCAATGACTAATAAACAATAACATATTTTAGACTTTTTTTTTTTTTCCCCAAAGTTTAGTGATTCATTCTTGTAGTTATTGTGCTCTAGAAGTTGTTTCTGAAAATTATGCCTCAAAGTGGTATTTGAATACTCAGACAAGTATTATATTTTAAATTAAGTAATTTTAGTCAAGGTAAGAGCTATGCCACCCATATGTGAAAAAGTAGTTGAGTCTTTGTTGCTCTTTCCCTCACATCAAAAAGAATCCAAAGAAATGTCCACATGACTCTTTTTGGGTCCCAATAATTTAAGAAATACTGAGGGATTCAAGTGATATTGAAAAGAAACAATTATGTGCCATTGACATGCTAAATAAAACAATCATTAGATCAACACAAAACTTTATGAAAGTATGTATTTCAGTGCTTTTCTCAGCCACTCCCAGTCACTTCAATGAAAAGCCAAGAAATGGAAATTCTTGTAAGAAGAGACTCAATATTCCAAGTGCAGACTGCGCCCCTTGGCAGGAATAAAAGGCCTGTGACTGAACTTAATGAGACAAATTATACCAAAATGACACGAGGTCTTAGATATTGAAATTTCAAACAGTGGATATCCCTGTACTTCCACCACACATGAAATCAAAGCAAGTACCTTTTTTGTATTCATGGATTCTACGCTAACAAATCTAACAGGATTATTACTCTGACACACCATAACCTAGCGCACTAGAGCAATTTCACCTTGTCTTATTTGCATGGCGATTTTTCCTGGGGTAAATCCTGCTGCCTGAGTAGAAAGCTACTGTACCGGGCTGAAACTTGAGCCACATGGTGGCAAAACCGCAGCTTTTGTTAGTTGACATTTTGGCGTGCTCATGCTGCTGGTCCGTCTCATTCTTGTTTCAAACAAGATGTTTCAACCATCGAAACCCTAACAGAGAGACGTCGATCATTTCTAAATTGTGACCAAAAATATGTTTTTTGTAAATGTAGAACATTTTAACACATCTTAATATTCTTAGAGATTACACAAACTGTGATTTATAACACATCCATAACATGATAACAGCTGCTTCATACCAGCTACATGGCACATTCATGACTGTGGATCATCTCCTTACATGTAGCCCATTTCAGCTTCCATGTTCATATAGGAGGTATTTCTAACAACAAGCACATGGAAAGGTTGGTAAAACAGAGGAGCATGGAATAAAGAGCGTACAGTGTCTGAAAAACAGTGTTATTACAAACATTTTCATGGCCAAGCACAATTGGAGCAAAGGACATTTTTTTTTAGATTTAGGAAAATGAAGGTTTTCCAAGAAATTGCCATTAAAAAAAAAACTCAAATAAATGAAATGCATCAAATTTACTGCAATGGTTGTTTACAGTTGGTTTTGAATAGATAAGGTTCTGAATTACAAGGCGTGGACTAAATAACAGAAATTCAAAAAATTTTGATTTGAAGTAACTAAATCACAATTACAAAAGCAGCTACACAGGCAAGTCATTTTAATTTGAATGCCAATTAGCTGCCAATTAGCAGTATATGTTTGCTTTAAAAAAGGTCTGACAATCATCACTTTTATATTTTTGCCAATTTTCAGCCTGTGCCCAAACTGAAACTGCATCTATCAAAATTAATGTTGCAAAAGGAACAGCCTCGAAAATTATGACAACATACCAAACATGGACAAACTACATCGGCAACGAGGAACAGTGGTCGCAAGACAGAAACTCAACAGGATAGTTACTAAACACCACAGAAATTCACCACAGAATTTAATCAACTCCTCTGTGACACAGTCTCAGCAAAACCTGTACGTCAGGAGCCTCACAAAGGTATTCAGGACAGAGCTGCCATTCAGAAACCCTTTGTATCCAAGGTCAAAGCACAAAGATGCATAACCTGGTGTAAGGAGCACAAAACCTGAACCCTGAATAATGGAAAAAAAAATTAACATGGTCTGATGAGTCATCTTTCAGCCTTTTTTCTATCCAGATAGGTTTACATTTGAAGAAAGCCAAAGGATGCCTTCAAGCGGTTAGGTTAGGTTAGGTTAGGTTAAATTAGGTTAAATTAGGTTAGGTTAGGTTGGTTAGGTTAGGTTAGGTTAGGTTAGGTTAGGTTAAATTAGGTTAGGTTAGGTTGGTTAGGTTAGGTTAGGTTAAATTAGGTTAGTTTAGGTTGGTTAGGTTAGGTTAGGTTAGGTTAGGTTAGGTTAAATTAGGTTAGGTTAGGTTGGTTAGGTTAGGTTAGGTTAGGTTAAATTAGGTTAGGTTAGGTTAGGTTAGGTTATGCTTGGGTAGGTTAGGTACTTGATATTCATATACTGTTATCTGTTTCTGTTATTTTGTCCACCCCCCATATAACCAACCTTTCATTGCAGTAAAATCTTATAAACAGTCAATTACATCTTTGGCAGCCTGCATGTAATTATAATAAATAAAAGCAGACTGTTTATATGGAAATACACTCACTGTGACGTTTGATTCATTGTACTCTGCTCTATAATTTTTCATGTAATTCCCTATGAAGAGGTCAAACCTTGTCAGTTTTGAACACATCCATCAGAGGGCAAAACCATGACTTTCCTTCCCCATGTCCCATAGGTGTCACTCGCTTAAGTTCCAGGTTTCCCTCAGCCCTGAAGCAGTAACTAGCCTCATAAGCTGTAATGACTTCTGAATGAGCCAAATTATCGTTGTCCATGTGTTTGCGCCCCAATGAGAAGTTTAGGAAATTAGCGATAAAGTCACAGCTAGATGTATTAGCTGGAGGAAGGTGGACCCCGCAGAGTAGCTTTCTCCATCTCCACCAACAAATAACCTAGAGACTAATTAGGAATATGGATACTGTTGTGTCTTAGCTCAATTACAGAGCCCAGGCCTGATTGGCTAAATCTTGGGCAATAGGCACAATATTGAACATATCATTTAAAAGGAGGAGGAGGAGGGAGACTTTGTTACTTAGAGGTTCGATCCTTTAACTATCACTCTGTCACTCGGCTGATGCACACTAGTATTGATCTTGATTTTGGAGGTGTGCAATGACTATGTACTTGCACACACTGTATTTCAATAGAGCATTGTTTAACTGGAGACTGCACTGTCTTGTTACCCCTCAAATGGCAGCCGGTCCATACGGTCACGATCCCCGGGTCTTATCACGTAATTGCTCCCACATGGCCCGATGTGCGCACAATCAATATCACATATAGAAATCCCCAGGCCAAATCCTGTTGTTCTCATTGTCTCTTAGGATCCATTCTAGCCCCTGCCTTCAATTTTATTTTGTTTGCCGCAGTGACCTTTTTGGTACTAGTTGCCTTTTTTGATTGACAGAATTTTGTTTCGTATTTAGAGAACTTAACAAATGAAATGAAAATGAAAAATAAAAGCATAGCTCAACTAAATCAAGCTTAATTCATGAGCATCAGTCTGGTAGAAATTAATGCAATCATGTCTGGCTGTTTGGCACCATCAAGGAGAAAGTACAGGGCCAATAAAACAAATAAACCAGCTGGAAAGTTTTGTTGAAACTGAGCATACATGACTTGTGCTCAGCATAAACAAAAAACAGGGGCAACAATATACTAGTTATCCAACTGTCCATCTAATCCAGCTATAATTGCTGCCCAAATTGCATTTTCAGTGCAAGTATAAATAATTCAGATGGCCTGTGGATTTTGTTTGTTAGAGCTGCTACCAGGCTGACTCGTCATCTAAGACTAGGCTATAACAGTTTCAAACATCATTACATTAAATTACATAGGAATACATTCACTATATGATGGGAAAAGTCTACTAACGGGTAATCTGTTTGCTACAGAACACAAATACTATTTAAGAGACGTACTTCCTGAGGAAAATGTTATTTTTTTTACATAATCCATGATTAAGTTGGTACAAGGGATTTGGAAATAGCCTGTGAGCCATCAGCCTTAACTGCTCATAGAAACTGAAATTAGACCAATCAAACAAGCATACGAGTCTGTGTGCTCATCCATTCCATTCACACATGAAAAGAAAACAGGTCCAATTTTGTGCTTTTTTGACACATGTGCATGCTGAATGCTGATTGCACAACTGCCATGTCCCATTGGGTAGAGGTGCTAAAATAACTGATGTTCCAGCTCTGAGGGAGATGAGGTCTCATCTTTGTTATGAGCGGTTTGGTCCTGCTACACCACAAACCCTGAGGTAGAAATGAATTTGTTCCAAATTATTCCTGGCAACTCATACAATGCTGTTGAAATGATTATGCATCTTGAGCCTTTTGCAAAACAGCAACAACACAAGAAGTCTGAGTCTTTTAAATGCTGATCATTCAATAACAGATAACCTTTTCCCAAAATAGCTAACTAGCATTTTACAATGAGACCTCTCAAATAGAGTGGCACAGAGGAGGGAGAGAAGTGTCAAAGCAGGATAGATCTGAATAAGTGGCTTCGCATCTCCGAATTGGCTCTGCTCTGCTCTTCCCCCAGATTCCTGTCAGCATACACTGGACCCAAACACATCAAGCAGACAGCCTGGCAGTCTGATGGGACCAGAAAGGTCATGCTACATTTCAGATGCTGTGTAGAGAGGGATGGCTGAATGTTGGTGCTGCTGGGAGATTTAATAGAGTCTGCAGTGGGTCTATACAGCGTGTAGCTTCACACAGACATCTGTCATACAGGACTACATGATGACTGGCTTTTGAAACATTGACAAGCCCCGGGTGTGTGAGTGTGCTAATGATGGTCACAGTTTAAGATGCAATAACACTGTGGCTTAAGAATAAAGCCCCGGGTCCTTGTAGTTGTTTCTGCTCAGATTTGACTTGTAAAGATGATATGCTGCAGGTCAGAAGGACACGCGCTTCATTATCGCTCCTCAATGTCATCACTCTGCTATCGGTTTGTGTTGCATAAAGTTTCAGCGTGTTTCAAGGTTTGCAACAGTTTCATGTAGACATCTGTCGACATCTACAAGTGCAATCATGGGCTACTTCTTAAAATCAGTTTGCATAATTTGCTGATAATGATTACGTTCGGATGACATCCCAAAAACACAAACTTACATCCTAGTATTTGATTTTCACTTAATTTATTACAACCTAATGCATACAGAAATGGGAAGACTTGGTAATGCCAAATCTTTAATGGGTCCAAAAAAACGGGGAAGACTTGACTGTTATAGTGGCAGCATTTGCCTATTACAGATTTAGACTAAAGACAGCATCCTCAAACGCAGTTGACTATTTTCAAGCAAGAGAATGGGCCAAAATATTCAAAGGTCCTTAAATATGTAGAATGGCCCAATGGCTTTCATGATCCCTTGGAAAGATCTAAAACAAAATCTAAAATATGTATAGTCATTTAAATTCCAACAGTAAGTGCATTTTACATTTTCTGCATCATGTCTCGATCTGTTTCAGGAGACACATACAGACCAGCATGCCAGTTTTCAGAACATTTGTCAATTTTTTAACTGCAGAAAACCTGGAAGTATATTTCTTCAGTTTTGTGATAGTTATCTCATAGCACAAGACGCATCTGGCCTTCCTGTCCCATCCAGGAGCTTCACCCAGGGGCATTTTGCATTATGCTAAATAGCCAAACCAATCACCACATGAAGGTTTGTGCCAGCTGCTGAAAATTATGAACTTATGAAAATCACTTCAGATTGTAAGAGTAAAAAAACAGCTCATGTAACTTCTAACACACGTTGTTTACCTGCTGAGGTTGTCAGCCAGTAGTGATCAGTTTCGACATTTTACTAACCCCCTGATCAAAGATTCTTGCCGTCTTTGTAAGGAAAATCTGCCAAAAGTCATTTTATTCATCTTCTCCGTTTCACTTCTTCTGTAACAGATGCTGTATTCGCTCAAATATTGTGACACTGTAGCCACCATTGTTGTTTGTGATTCTGCTGGGTGACTGCAGTGTCTGTTGCAGGAGTCACATTGACAATCACCCTGAAGATTTAAGTTGATAGGACAGAAGGGGTTTTCTTCTGGCCCACCTTATTCCTAACCTCCTTTTGTTTAGCGTGGCCAGATGTGACCTGAGCTGTGATCTTTTCAAAAGACGTCTGTCACCGAAGTCTGACTCATATCTCAGGCTACATTCACACCGCAGGCCTTCATGTTCAATTCCAAATTGCTGCTCATCTGATGTTTTTGGATGACTGTTCATATCTATTTTAGGATGTAACCCATATCCGATAACAATATGAACTGACAGCGATGTCAGGAAGACACGTGTGCACTGAGTAACAATAACAAAGGATGTCACATTCGTGTTTGTACCTACGGTTCTCCTGCTTGTTTCAAACACATTTTGGTTATGCGCCTTTTGAGTTTTGACTGATTTGAGGTGCCAAATGCCAATCAAGTCGGCTATTTTGCTTTCTTTCCATCCTTGTGTCTTCTCTTCCAGACAGCTGCTGGCTCAGCCAAGGCTGTGGGTGCCAAAATTATGACAATTATCTCAGGTGAATGACATAATATTTACTTATTGTCATGGCAACGCTGACAAATTCTAATTTGAGCGTTCAAGTCGCATGTAGGTTGCATCCCTTGGGATCAGATTATGTGCCTCATATCCATGTGGTCCAGAATTGAAGAAATACAACTCCATGAAGGTTTTTGCTGTTCACATTGATTAGGAAACATCAGATCTGTGTCACATGTGGGGAAAAAAAAGAGAAAAAAAGTGTGAATGTAGCCTCAGTATTGATGTTAATTCATCTTTGTTTTCTGAGCGCATGGACACAGGCAGTGTGATCGACTATTAGAAAAGGAGAATGAAAATGGAATTTGAGTCCTATCTCACATCTGCATTTAGATATTTTTTGTTCATGCTGATTCTTATGTATTTGAGATGTTGTTAAAAGGCAGTTTTGGTCTTAAATGTTTTTTTTTTTTACTGATTCTACCTAACAATTCAAGGTTGGGTGGCTTTGGCTTTAAGAAGTGTTTTACACAGTTATTGTCTGTGTTTGACTATGTTGTGTGATCATGCTTTCTTCAACTTTCTCTACCACAGAATATTTCTACTGGGTGTTTTCTAATGGTGCAAAGAAAGCTGTGTGCATTGGTGATTTGAGCAACTGTATGTCTGGCGGTGTGTGTGTGTGTGTGTGTGTGTGTGTGTGTGTGTGTGTGTGTGTGTGTGTTTGTGTAGTGTTCCCGTGATGCCACAAGTCACTATGCCTTAACAAGCTCTAAAGCCAGCGAGCAGTTCCACTCCTGTGGAGAGGAAGACATCCTGATTGGCTCATCCCTCGGTCTGAGCCACAGTCTCACCAATTAGGGGTTCAGACTGTTGCTTTGGGAGGTGAGGAATGGGGAGCCTAGGAAGTTGGGTCAATCTTTGGCTTGAGTCTGGTCAGCTCTGAACAGCTTGTTGCTGTTTCTGTGGTTTCTGTGATACTGGTCTCTCTGTTTGAAGTTGGATGGTGTGATGTTGCACTGGGAATGTACAGCAATGTTTTTGGCAACTTCTTTCTGTTTTTGACACAAGAGGATGTGACGCTGTCCCTAAAATCACTGAGCAGCAAATTGTGAACTTGTTTTTTTTCATATTGGGACGTGCCAACTTGCTGTGCAAGTACCTCCATTTTCTTAAAGCTGTAATATGCATCTTTTTTTTTTACATTAAAATAACAATAAATAAATCAGGTATATTATACACTATCAGTCTGTGACATTCCTAAATCCCCCCATTCACCTGAAATTTGACAGTTTGGGGTGTATATCATTTGTTGTGGTCGTGTGTCTTATGGGCGTGTCCAGCGGTGGGGGTTGTGACCTGAGCACAACAACAATGGCTGAAAGCAGAAAGAAACGAAAGAACAGTGAAATTAAACGTGCAGCATATATGACACTGGCATTGTGTTTTTTATGGCAGATTCCTTGCGTTCATCGTCTGTTTTTTCAGTGTCTGTGGTGGCTTTACGGATGCTTGTTACTTCAGTCTCAGGCTAGATGCTGTTTCAAGGTAGACAGCTGATCAATATGACTGACAAGTGTTGGGGCGGGAACTTGGGGCCAACTGAGGGGGAGGAGGCGAGATTAACAATACACTAAACCAAGGGAAAAAAGACGCATATTGTAGCTCTAAATCCCAAATTTTTGATGAATTGAATAATTCACCTCATTTTTGGGCTTGTCATTGCTGTATGGATTTTCCTACAGTCAGTGACTAAGGAAAGAACTTTTGATAATAAATACAACAAGACGTGAGATGTGCGTTTAGACTTGGTCGATGACATGGCAGCAATATTCTGCACAATGTCATGGCGAGTCACTTGAGACGGGAAGACAAGGCATTGAAGTCAGGACAAGTTGATATAAAAGCATGAATAATTCTCTCAGTATTGTTAAAGATCAAAACTGATCTTATCTTTGCCTCGTTGCCAAGTGGATAAAATCGTGTCTGAACTCCAATTTTAGACACTTTCGTAATATATTCAACTATCGTCGTTATAGCCGTGACAAGAGATGCTGTGCTGATGAATATAGATGTTACTCCCTGGCCATATTGAAGAGAAGAATATCAGCCTAAAACTTTACTCTTGAGGGAGATCAGATGTATGGAGACTGATTGTCTCTATCAGGTAAATCTTAAGATGAGAAGTCCAGGACCCATTTATATATATATATATATATATATATATATATATATATATATATATATTATATATATATATATATATATATACATATATATATATATATATATATATGTATATATATATATATATATATATATATATATATATATACACACACACACATATATACATATATATATATATATATATACATATATATATATATATTCGTTAGATAACCACATCTAACAACAATTTCTTTCTGACTCATGAGGCTTTTCACTTAGAAGCAAGCAGGCATTGCTATGTTATGAAAAGAAAAACATTGCATGCTTCACTGGGGACTACATTACATAAGGGTGATTGAGTCAAATCAAACTATTGTGGCTCCGCAGCCTGTCATAAACAACTTAAAAAAAAGCCAATCCTCTTCTTCACGGTATCAGTCTCTTAAATTGCTGCTCCAATGCTCAGTGACTGAACCAGCATTTATCACATACATGATAACTTGGCAGATTAAAAGGAGATTTGAATTCAACCCACAGTTTTCATAATGGTATCATAATGTGATGCATTTTCAACCAATATGGCAGATCACCAAACCCTACAGTGTACACTGCACATTTGAAACCTGAACATTGTTCCATCTGCTTCTCAACAGTTTCAATCTTCATCTTGGCAGTTCAAGTAGTATTCAGTTCTGCAGAGGTAAATTGGAGTGTAACATTAGCTAACTATTTACTGTATGTTATGAGCTGTGGATATAGTACTGGATGTATTTACACTGATTGCCAAAAGAACTAGTACAGGACTAAAAGCAATATCAAGCGGCTGTGTTGTTGCTTTAAAGGACCATTCCAACATGATTGGATTTTTTTTTTAGCTCATTTTTACATTTCCATCCATTTAATGTTAATTCTGAATGTTTTTACATGTATCTGTCCTGTCATGATTAAAGATATTTTGAAATCAGTTTTTCTATACCTCTCAGGGGGGGTGTCTCATTCACAACCATTCAATTCAAAACAACTCCCAGGACGTCTCCGTTGGTAACGGTAATCCGTCACTGTGTATGAGAAGCCAACAATTTTTTTTTTTGCAATGTTACATCAGAGCGCTACAATGTGAAAAAAAGTCCTGTTCACTATAAGATGGCTGTTTCATATTTACATTCAGGAACACTGCGAAAGCTGAGACAAGACAGGAGAGGGTGACTTACTTCCGGTTTCTGCTTGTAAACAAGAAAAAAAACGGCCAAAGTTTCTGGTTACTGGGTGTTTTCTAATGGTGCAGAGAAAGCTGTGTGCATTGGTGATTTGAGCAACTGTATGTCTGGCGGTGTGTGTGTGTGTGTGTATGAGAGAGAGAGAGAGAGACAGACAGAGAGAGAGAGAGGGCATTGCAATTTTCAATTTCCAGTCACTCCACAGTTGCAGTGAAACGTCAAATCCATCCTTGGATTATCACTATGTAAGAAATAAACTGCAGTTTAAAAAACACCCAGTAAGGACTTGGGTTACTTGCGGACAGTAGAAGAGCCGCTGCCTTAGAGTGTAAGTGACTTTCTTAAACCATTTATCTTCAAGAAAGTAAGTATGTGGGTGAGTGGGAGTGACGGGACTTTCTAGGTCAAGGAAAGTGAATCCTAGGAAAGCTTTTACTTAGAGCAACACGATTTGCTTATCTTGAGTAGCCAAAGCCATAATCACATTGTCGCTCTGCAAGCCTGTACTATTTATAGGCTTTTCTACTCATATAAACAGCAAATTGCCATGAAAAGTAATCATCCTCCAAAGTCATAAACCAATCCAGGCCATTAACCTTGTTGCTGTCCTTCTTTGGAAATATATGCCTCTTTTTACATTTCCACCTGGTAGTGACTGCTGGATTTGTTGTAAAAAAAAAAAAAAAAAAAAAAAAAAAAAAAAAAAAAGAAATAAGTCTGTTCACAGTCTAAATTTTAAAGTGGTCACATGTGGAAATGGGTGGCATGGTGGCTCAGTGGTTAGCAGTGTTGCCTCACAGCAAGAAGGTCATTTGGATTAGAGACTATAAGTTACCCATACTGTATGAATGAGACAGTGAGTGATTGTCTGTCGATCTGTGTTAGCGCTGCGATGGACTGGCAGTTTCCCTGCCTTCTGCTCAGTGTATGCTGGGATAGGCTAGATCCCCTGAACAGGAATAAACATGCAGGTAAAGACAATGAATGAATGAGCATATGGAAAGGTTTCCCACAGTCACGGAATTGGTATTTTGCTGAATACTGTTACAGCCATCCTTTGTTTTGACTGTCTGGTTGACTTGTCATTTTGTATTGTTATAAGATGCCAAAATGTCTGAAGGATTCTTGTATTTCTTTATTCATACACTCCCTCAACCTTAAAATTCTGATGAGCCCCATAATGCCTCCCACACCCCGTTTAATTGGTAGACAGCATACACACTCCACCTCAATGTGTTTTGTTTTGAGACTGGACAAATCCAAGTGAACTAGTTTGTGGCAAACAATTGCAGTTATATCATCTGCTGTCAAAGTATATTCAGCTGTACATCACAGCAGCATACAATAGATACCAAGATGATATGACTAATATGGTTATGTGCACACAATGTTGATGTTAATTGTTGAATGTTAAAGGACCTTGAGTCAGTTAGTCATTTCAGATAGGGCCTCATATCTGGTGGTGAATCTGTGGCAGAGTTCCTCAAATAATTAAAAGTTTAATTGTTCATAAAATTAGCTTGGTGTTAGTGGTGTTGGTGAAGAGTGTGCTAGAATTCTGCAACACAAGAGGTTCATATTGGGTTTTCCTCTGATATCTTACATAAAAAAAATCTTGTCATGTCATTAGTTTGGAACAAGAGGGATCAGCTTCTTCTTTCAGAAGCACCCTGAGCTTATTAGGGCATCAAAGGCTCTCTAAGGAAATCAAACAGCTGTCTCAAATCAGTTCAAGTTGTCTGGAGTCCCAACAAGATAATACACAGCACTTAGCAAATGTTCTTCAACTGTTCTGTTTTAAGGCTCAATGGACAGCGGGTAACCTTCAGCTTTATCAGATTCTGTGAGTGAGTCAAGCATTAGCTTAAATGACTTCTATTTCCCCCAAAACCCTGTAAAAGTGTTTAAAGACCTTTTTTCCACCAAAGGCCAGCATCTGTCAAAGACATTGGCAGTTAAATTAGAAATACACCATTCTTTCTCTCGCTTGACCGCTCGTGGGAGTGATCCCATCAGGTATATTAGCCAAAGCCCAGGGACAGAGCTTGTTCCTCAACAGCAATGGAGTTCGTAATAGCATTTTCTCTCCATACATCAGGGGCCAATCTATGGCCAAAGACGGTGACCTTGTCTCAAATCCATGGAAATTCATATTTAAACAGAATTTCTAGCAAGAAAGTTTTAGTGGTGTCTCCTTCAGGTAGGACAAGTGGAAAATGTCATTTTTGTCTGAACTTGAAGGGACCATGCTTTTTACGCCAAGTATTCAACAAGTCCTTGCAACTTTAGAACAAAACCCCAATATCCCATGAGGGGCCATCTAGAGAGGGACAGCAGAGTGCAGTGGCTTGATGCAATTTTGCAGCAGGTGACTTCAATGTTGAGAGAATAAAAATGATTTGGCCAGAAGTCCCAACCTATCTTCTAGTATCATCTTTGTAGTACAAGTGGTAGCAAGTACCTGTATGATGAAAGTGGGTGAAAGTTGTGTCAGAAATTGAGCACACAGCAAATACACAGCAAGTTTTCCAGTATTAATAAGTGTTGAATTTTCAGTGACAGTTATTTGGAGTGGACCAGTTGTTTGTCCACTCATAGAGCTGGTTTGGTTCTGGGACGGCTGTTCAAAACTATCAAAAGTGTTAAATTAACTCTGATGGTGTGGCCTTATAAAAACACTGGCATAGTATTGATTTTGACACTCTCAGACTTAAATTAACACTGACGCTTTTGCTGTGTAATTTTTTTGCCAAATGCGATTCTGAATTTAGGAGTATCATCACAGCCAATCCAAATTAATAAAGCATATCAAACACATTGTACAGATTAAGAAACGGGGGTCATTTGTTCATGTAGCCTCATGTTAACTTTTAAGACCTGTAGCATTCCACCACATCTCCCTTTTTACAGCCTGAAGTCGGCCTGAAAACTTTGAATTAACAATCACTAAACCGCACACCTCGTATGACCACCAAGCTGCAAACTGCATCACTTTTTAACTGACTGAAATTTAACTTGTAAAGCTAGGTCACATAAAGGTGTTCTTTGATCTAGGGAGGCTGTCTAATTCCTTATCAGACAATGCTGTGACAAGAGCGGAAAGCTGAGAGGTAATCTTTGTTATTCTGCTAGAAGTAGTGTTGCCCACAGGGAGAGGATTCCCAGACTGTTTAATCAGCCATATTAATCATACATTATTTATTACAATTACAAGAATTGCTTTGTGCGGCAGCAGCCTCGGCCCTCGAAGGCAACAGCATGAAAAAGCGTGTGGGAATAGATTAAACTAAGCCTTAGGCACTTCTCAAAGATCATAATGTATCATTCAGGACTTGGTGAAAAGACATCTTTCCATCAGCCCTACATGATGTCAGTCCAGAGGCAAAAACGAATGATATATACATTACTGCTGAATTTTATTTCACACAAAATGTCAGAAATTTCCTGAAAGACTGCACTTCGCAGCTGTGTCCTTGTTTTAAGGAACCAGGTTTGGGCCTGTAAGCTGATTATCTCAACCGGATACAAATAGGACATTGTGGGACAAAAATAAATAAATAAATAATTCAGTGAAGAATTTGAAAACACTGAACTGTAAAGCCAGTTTTCTCTACAGGACATCTACACTGGTATCACCGCTTAGTTGGCTTAGCATACTTTTGAGAGCAAGCAGCTGCTTTGCCAAACACAATGTGTAGTGGAGAGCTTGCCATTACAGGTATTTCTCCAGGTCATCCATCACCCTGGCATGGCAGCGCCGAGGTATGCTTAGGTGAGCCTGATTAAAGCCAAAGATGCCTCCCGACCGCTCCAAAGGAAATGAGAGGGGTGGGAGGATTCAAGCCCCTGCTCCATCCATCTCCCTGCTGCTTTATTCATGCTCTATCTGGTTCACTGGCTTTTGCTTAGTGTTCCCCCTCCATTACTTGCATTCTACAGCAGGTGCTAGTGAAGCAGGCATGTCTCATTATTTGTTCCACAATACCTTCACTGTTATGGATTTTTTTTTTTTTTTTTTTTTTGCAAGTGGAAGATTTTGCCTGGAAAAATATCACCAACCATCTAATCACAAAATCTTTGGCATGGAAGTCACATCACCTCTCATGCATTTCAGAGCCTCAATGAACTAAATAATAATAATAATAATCATGATAATCATAATAATAATAATAATACACATCATAATCATCTTTATTTGTATAGCACTTTTTAAAAGCAGAGTTTACAAAATTATTTTAACAATCAGTTTAAAAGCAAACTCCATGCTCATAAAATAAATCAAAATTAGTAACATTATAATATTAGGATAATTAGGATATTGCCAAGTGGGAGCATGTAAATGGAAAACAGGATGGGGCCTAAAATTGAAGCTTGAGGAACTCCCGAAAAAAAAGAGTTTCCATATTGACAGAGAATGTTCTATGTGAGCTGAACAGTTAAATGCTCTGAGCATTAGATGCCAACCCACAATTTGAGGCGGTCATTTGAAATTCTGTGGTCTACAGTGTCAAAGGCTGCACTAAGACCTAAAAGGATAAAAACTGAACTTTCACCCACATGTGCTGCTAAAAGAAAGTCATTGGTATCTTTAACTGGGGCTGACTCTGTAGAGTGCATTGCTCTAAAACCAGATTGGAATTGCTCGAAAATGTTGTTTTGATTCATAAAAGCACTTAGTTGGTTTGTAATAATTTTCTCTAAAATGTTAGATAAAAACTGAAGCTTGGAGAAAGGCCTGCAATTACTGAGATTTAAGGGATCTAGATTCATTTTTTTAAGGAGGTGTTGTACTATGCTACTAGGCTTTAAAAACAGAAGGGAAAGCACAAATTGCCAGAACGCTATTGATTATTGATTGAAAACACCAGGAACAACTGTGTCAAAGACCTCTTAGGAATTTTGTAGGAACAACATCAAGGGGGCAAGATACTGTTTCATAGAGATGAGAGAGAGAAATATATTCAAAACTACTGGTCAAGGGGAGTGATTGGAACCTTTCTGGTAAATGGTAAATTTAAAAGATATGGCCTTGGATAAATGCAGACAATGTTGATTTGATGTGGGCATTGGGAGTTTGTTCATTTGAAAAGCCTCTGGAATTAGTGAGATAATTTTAACAGTTTTGCAATCATCACTAACGCTGAGTTCATAAGAAATAAACTTGCCAGAGAGAATTCTGTTGAGAATATTTCAATTAAAAACATGAACCGAAATTGGCCAGTTACACAGCCCATAGGGAGGCAATCCAATACAAGATCTCATCTGTAGGGGAAATACCAATCAATTGTGCTACTCATAGAAGTCAATATTGACCTAGGATACCATAAGGTCACAATAGATAAAATATGATTAAGACTATAAGATGTAAGACATTTTTGAAATGTAAAAAATATATATATATATATATAATATATTGTACCTTTTGTCTCTGTGGGTACATTTTGGTCCAAACCATACAGCCAAGGTGACAAAATGTAGAGTAAATTGAGGGCAAAGTACATTTAAGAGCACAAGGAACTGGCCTTGGTTTAATGGTGTTAGCTCACACAAACAGGCAACACATACAAAACAGTCCATGATATATGATGATTGTGGACAGGTCAGTGAGTCTAAAATTATGACTGTGAACAAGGCTGTCAAAACTATGAGCAGTGATGCCATCAAGAGTGCTTCATTAACTGTACATGGATGACAGAATAGACACTGGTATAGTACCCAGGGAACATTTACTGGGTAATGGACACACTTTCTGGTTCTAAACGGTGTGCATGATAATAAAATATTGCTAAAGCGATAACAAAATTAAGATCAAAACAAAATCATTGTTGATGGAGAAGCTCCTGATAGTTCGACGTCTTCATATTCACAAACATTACTGTAAATGTGGTTTTTGCTTTAGGGAGGATTGTTCCTTGAAGTACAACAGGGCTCTTTTGGCAGTGGGTAGAGGACATAAAGCGTAATCTTGTAATGACAGTCAGGACTGTAGTGGCTTACATATTACTGTGAAGAGGTAGCTACAGCAGATCCTGTTAGTTTCAATTTGCCTACTGCTGAGCCAGCAGAGTGAACTGAATGATAAGGAATGTAGAATCAAGCCTAAATCCTTATATCTCTCTCTCTCTCTCTCTGTCTCTCTCTCTCTCTCTCTCTCTCTCTCTCTCTGTCTCTCTCTCTCTCTCTCTCATTCAAACTAACCAGTTGTTCTCATCTGCCATTGTCATTGGCTGTGGTAAGAGGCCAATAAATGTTCCTTTTGGTGGGATGTGATGTAGTTTTTATTGCCTCCTACAGTGATTTATTCTCATTTCTTACGACGACGCAAGCAGCTAGAAATGAGCTCAGTGCCTCGTTTAATTTTTTTTTTCTTTGTACTTTTTTTCTCCTCCCCTGGCAGCACAGGGACATGGAGGGGTTCTGGAAAAGGCGGTGTTATTGAAGCCTGCCCCTTGCTGCATTTGACATTATGTGGGAATGAAAAGATGGCAGGTACCTCTGGATAGCAAAGGAGTCCCAGTTTCTTTTGATGTATTCATTTTGATGACAAAGATGATGAGGTAATGATGATGAGACAGAATAATCATGTAATCATTTCTGCTAGTCTAAGCTCGTTATTTCAAAGCCAAGGGGCCCTGAAGGCAAAAGCTCTGTCACACTGAAAATAATAATATAATTTGAGTTGCAAATTTGTGTTATACACCCTAAAGGATTAGGTAACCTTTAATATGTAGCATATTGCACTCCTGGAATATTGCACCACCTGATGCCACTTCACTGTTAAGAAGGGAAGCGTTTTATTTTATATCAGTGATTCACCTTGAATAAAGACAAGTTGCACTCAACACTAGGAAACACCTCTGAGAAAATCTTTTTTTGTTTCTCCTCTGAAAAAGTTTGAGTTGTTTATTGTACTTCATTTGACTGTTGTCGCTGTTGTTTCATGTGCATCAGCATTTGAATTTCTATTCGAAGGGAGCACCTTTGTCTGAACCAGAAACTCTGCAGGCAGCTCAGCAGTAGAGGGTAAACGACCCAGAAGCACCTGATTCGATGTGTGTGTGTGTGTGTGTGTGTGTGTGCGTGTGTATGTGTGTGTGTGTATGTGTGTGTGTGCGTATGTGCATATTTTTGTGTTGTGAAGCGTAATGGGTTACAATGGGCAGGTGTGGATCAGACCAGCCGTTTCTAAATATATTATTTGTATTCATATGAAGTGGTTAGGGTGAAGGATTTGGAATAAGAAACACAATCACTTCTTTCACCTACTAGAGAAATTCGCCTTGGTGGCGTTTGTGTAGTGACATAATGACAACTCAACAGCACATATACTGAGACACACAGTACAGAGGGTGACAGGTCCTCACATACAGTGCAAATGGACAGTCAGGATATGTGATAGCCATCAGAATATACATGTCACTCTACATATACTCAGGACATTCATCATTCAATACCTATGTGCGCTCAAGCAGCATGGCATACTGTATGGCTGCAGCTCTTGAGGCGTAGAGCTCAATGTACTATTATGTGGGTATTAAATAGAATGAGACAAATAAAATAAATTATGGGCGATACAGAACATACAAGTTGTGAGGCTGAAAAGTGGCATAGTGTGCAAGGTTTGAATTTACGCATTGTTGTGCAGACATCATGCTTGGGTGATAATAAATAGAATGGCAATAAATAGTAACAGTAGCATGTTTTACAAACTGTCATAGTGAGTCCAGAGATGGTGTGTGTGTGTGTGTGTGTGTGTGTGTGTGCAGGGGGGTGAGCCTCAGGAGGGCTGGCAGAGGAGTGTGACAGCTCTTTGGGAGGAGGCTGTTGAGGTGACGGGTGGTCTTAGTCTTATGGACCGCTACCATCTCATCGAAAGGTTTCGGAGCAGATGGTTGTCTGCTTGGTCAGGGTCAGTGGCGATCCTTCCTGCCCTTTTTTTTGACCCGGTGTCATGCTTTTCCTTTATGGCGGCTGAAAGCCAATGACCTGCTCCGCAGTGCAGATAACACACTGGAGCTTGTCCTTGGAGCAGGCGTAGGCATTCCTGGGCCAGGCGGTGATGCAGAGTGTGAGAATGCCTTCAATTACTGAGCTGTAAAATTAGACCAGGATTGGTTGTGAGAGATTGGTGAGGGTGTTGGTGATGATAGTCACCAGGAATGTGTGCAGGCCAGATTGCCAAAAGTGTAAACAGACATGGAAAATAAAAACGCAACTTTACAAACCTGTGCTTTATTTATTAATGATAATAATAATAACAATCATAATAACATAATAACAATCAATAACAATCAATTGGTTTTGTTCAAGACACTTGAACAAAACCAATGTTACAAAGTGCTTAACAAGGAACTACAGTAGTGCAAGAAATAAAACATGTAATAATAACATGTAATAAAAAAAAAAAATTTAAAAAGCGCAACCACAAAAAAACATAATAGAGAAATAAAAACACAAACAAATGACAATAAATAAACTATATATATATAATATATAGTAGCTGGGCAACTTAGCTAAAATCAGACCAGGATTAAAGGTGAGGTTTTCAATAAAAGTTCTAAGAAATGATTTAAAATATGATATTGATTTTGAGCTATTATCAGCTCTAAACCCAACACTGTAGCCCTATTCCCAAAAAATTCCACCCAGTTGCTCCCACAGTACCTTATCATCTATTCCCATTCATTCTTTATAGCTCCAGCTTTTACACCTTGATTGCATCATGGCTTTGTTCTGTGTGTTTTGGCTTTGGGAAAGAGTTGGTCAGGTTTGAAAATATTAATTGGGCCATCCTAGACCATAAAAATAACGTAAATAAATGTTTAAATTGAGCGGTATTGCTCAGTAACCTTTCTGATAGATGTTTCATGTGAGATAGACAGTAGCCTAATATACACAGAATGACAATCTCATAAACTCAATATGCAATTTAAAAAAATTTAGCACGGAAAGATAAAATATTAATGATGCATTTGGAACGAATCCCATCATGTGTTCGCCTCCGCAATTTCCTTTGAATGTGGAGCAGAGTAGTGGAAGAGGCAGGAGCACTGTGCTGCTATCTCCAGAGATGCCTCTAGACAAACACCGGCTATATCAAAACTTCAGTGAGGGAGGTGACAATGTCAGCTCCTGAACTGTGGGGGAGTGCAAACTGCAGGCAGGAAAACAGAGTGTTGGAGACTTGCTATATAGATTCTGGCTAGGATTTTCTTGTGCATGGTTTCTCTACTGACACCTAATGGCTGCTGATATAAAATATTCAAAATATCTCCAAATAATTAGAGAATCAATAAAGACATGACACATAAATCTTGTCTTTACAACACCAGAGGTGCCCTGAATATTCCCACTTTCTTTGCAGTGGCATCAATTTTGTTCCGCTGTTTTTTTTTTTTTTTGTCTTTTCTATAAATAATATATAAGTATCCCCATCACAGTTTTCATCTCCCACCAACTATCCGACTATCTCATTCACCTTTTATCTTCTGAATGTACTGCCTTGTTTACAAAATAAGAAAGATTGCTTTCAAATAGTTTACCAGTTACTAATTGCGTTCTTAAAAAATTGTAATCAGTATAACAAATCTAATTTTAATCTAATTTTTCACTATCTATTTTAATTTTTTCACTAATTTAATTACTTTTGGATGACCCTGCCCCCAAAATCTGTAGAATATGAAGTTGAATGGAAAATTACAGCGTACAACTGAAAAGTTATGCAAGATATTTATGCCTATAATCTTATAATCAAAATACCTTTTGCACTTTAAAGATTCATAATAATTCAAAAACAAATTCTAATTTTTCTGATTTGACTTTTTATTTTATTTTACTTTTTTATTTATTTTATTTTATTTTATTCATTTTTTTTGGTAATCAGATTACTGTAATCCGGTTACATATAATCCGCTATGCCTTAACCTTGGTTCTTCATCAGCCACACTGTGCCTGAGTTGGCACTGGAGCAATGTTTAAGGCCCAATCTACAGTGCCAAGAAATAGAACATGGTGCCTCTGACTTTTCAAGTGCTTGGAGGTTAATTATTCATCGACTTTCCTCTCCTCACTACAAGCCAGGAACAGCAGGAGAGTGGGGTTTGCTGCAGCTTCTTCTTTATTCCCTTGGAGAGTGTCAGAAGTTTAAAACCACTGCTAAACTATAATTGAAATGCACATGTTGTCTTGGGGTTTGGAGCCCTCAAACAAAGGAGAAGGAAAACATAGGACAGACGTAACCTCACATACTCACTCGGTAAGCTGAGCAATCAGTGATGTGATTCCAATCAACGAGAAGACTAATCTGTTCTTTATTTATTTTGATTTTGTATGTATTGTGGGTGTTAATTATTTGTACGTCCGTGTTGGTACAATTATTGCACTTTGTTGATTTGATTAAAGGAACAAGGACAGATGATATGTATGTGGTGTGTAAAAAATGTATAAGGCTTTTACAATAAAGTTTCTATATCAAAAAATCAACTGATTGGCAATGAAATCTGTGGAGTTATTCTTTCTAAATCCAGTTAAGATCCACCTGAGCCTGATCCATCATATAGCAAAAACAAGCCGTCACTTGATCTGCTGTAACTGCATAAAGAGAAAAGTAGATATAGGGAAACTTCAAAACATTAACAAAAACTACTTCTTTTTTTTTTTTTACCAGTACCTCTAGTTCCTGGATCTTGTGGATCCGTATCTCCAAGAAACAACCAAATACAAAAAACAGCCAGCACTTCCACTATATCAGATGCAGACAAGCTGCACATCCTCATAGTTTGAAAACCCATCTCTTATTCATCCCAGTCTCCCCATCCCGTCTCCTCCAATCATTCACAGTCAAAACTAAAGATATCGCATGATTACTTCACAAATAAAAGGAAAGCAGCAGGCCATGACCAAATGACCCTAACTTCAGACTCTGCGCAGATCATTTGGCCCCAGTATTCACTGATATTCACAACACCTCACACTGTCAGCAAAAGACCTCAAGCTGCTTTATTGACTCTACTATCATCCTCATTCCCAAATCAGCCAAAACAGACGGTCTTGATGACTTCAGCCTTGTTTTCCACATCGTATCTTACATCTTACCTCATATCCTGCACTTCATCCCTGATGGACCCACAACACTTTACTCACTGGCCAAATTGGTCAGCAGATGATGCAGTCAGCCTTGCTCTGCACTACAGTCCTCAGCACTGGGAGTCCAAGAATACACACACATGAATACTCTTTATTGATTTCATTTCAGCAACACTGTCAGCCCTGTCAAGTGAGAGAAGGCATTTCAGAGCGTGGACATCAAGCTCTCCATTTGCTTCTGGAGTTTAGACTTCCAACAGGCTGCATCCTGCCCCCCTTCCTCTTCTTCCTCTTCACAAATGACCTCATATCCAGCAGTAGCTCTATCAGAATATTAAAGCATGCTGACAACACCACCTCAACTGTGAGCCTCATCACTGGAAATAATGATGTGCCGTGTCATCGTTGATAATTGGGTGACGCATGAGAAAACCAACAACATACTTCAGACTTAACAACAGAAAAGACTAAAAATGTAATTCCACTCCTGATCAACAATGAGCCAACAACACCAAGTTACTGTGCAATCACATCTGCAATCATTTCAAATGGAGCATTAACTCCAGTGATCTCATGAAGAAACCTCAGCAGACTTTACTTTCTCCAACACCTCAAAAAAATACAGAGCAAAACAGAGATTACTGTGTCAACTCAACTCAAAAATGCTTTTATCCAAAGTATGCTAACACTGTCACTTACCATGTTGTGCAACAGCACAACCAAACAAATAAAAAAATGAACCGTCATCCAGAAAGCATCAAAAATGACATGCTGCCACCTTCTCCCTCTACACTCTATATACAGTGTCAAGATTGCAAAGAAAACAATCATTCTTTCCCAGCCAGCTCACTCTCTTTCATTTTCTACCCTTTGGCAGGTGCTACAGGTCCTTGGCAGGGAAGACAAACATTTCAAACTGCTTCTCCCCCCAAGCAATAAGCTCTCAAACTCTCACAATTAGCCCTCCATCTCCACCCCAATTAAACCATGGCCTTGACATATGAATTGAATGTATATGTATATGTATATGTATATGTATGTAATTCTGTGAACTTGATTGTATTATATTTGTGAAGCACTGTCAGACTTTGGATTGTCAGTCCGTTGTGTTTATGTTTAATGTTGCACTGAAGTTATGTGTTAAAAATGCCTGAGCATTTTTCTTTCAGTTGTACTGTACTAGCCTAGCTGGTGGAAATAAAAGGAACTTCAACTTGATCTTAAATGGAATGGGCAATTGGTGCATCAGATTTTTCTGGGATTGCTATTCAAATTAACTATTTTAAGTCAGTACTTAACTGACTAACTCAGTTTGATATAATTCATATTCATATTGCACTGACAACTTTTCACAATTCATCCTTATAATCTTCAAATAATCTACAATGCCAAAGAGGCATGATGACTTGGATGATGTTCAGATGGTGTCAGGTGACCTGTGGCAATTACTGTGGTTATTTGTTGAAAAAATTAAAACAAAAGATTATCAGTAATAGCCTATTAACTTCAATGATTGGAAATGTTGTGTTGAAAAGCTCCACCAACCACTGTGTGGTCATAAAATAAGATGAAACTTTATTAATCCACATGGGGAATAAACTCAAATTAACATTTAGTGATTGTTTCAATGATTTCTGTTTGGGTCATTCACTGCACTGCAAAGTAGCCTAATAGCGAACATTATTGGGTCACATATCACAATGACCTTATTCCAATGTATTAACCTGTTTATTAACTTATGGGATGGTATTGTAAGTGCATAATAATACTCTGAGTATTCACTAAAAATGTCTTTAATACATACTACTGACTTTCAAAACGTCTGTCTTGCGAGGCTCCACCCTCTTTTTTTTCCTTTCCAATCTTTATTGAAAAAACATTAAAATATACAAACAGTGCAGACATGTGCTCAGCATAGTAGTATACAAAAAACAAGAAAATGAATTTAAATAAACAAATAAAAGTAATAATAATAATTATTTACTCAAAAAAACAAACAAAAAACAAACAAAACAGAGTTGGAATAAATAAACCTCATTAATATAAGATTATGATTAACAAAACAAAACAAAAACATGTTATTCTTCTTTAAAGAGTTCACCGTACAGTTTGACAGTTTTAATCCTTTTTTTAGTACGAGGCTCCACCAAGGAGGTTCTATAGCAATGTTGCATCAGAATCGCAATATCCGGGAAACGTCATCGACCCTGCATCTACACCCGGCTCTGGATTCACATTAACGAGATTCATTTAAAAGTTATCTCCACAGGCGGGGTAGCTTTCCACTTGTTATGGCTGAACAGACTGTGGAGGAGAAAATGAGCGAATTGCAAGTGGAAGACGGGAAAAAGGTGCTAAATCAGTCCGATGGCTGGCTGCATTTATGGTTTTAACTAGCTAGCTTAGCTAGTAGTCAGCTTCATGCTGTCACTTAGCCACCAGCAATGAGGTGCTATATCTAGCTAGCTTTTGTCAATGCCTCAGTTATCTAAATTAGCTAACGTAAACTGTGGCTTCATGTGTGTGTTATCCTACAGATTACACATCTAAATTACTTATATGGCAGAATATGTCACATTCAGTTTCAACAAGCCCTGCTGGATAGCTGGGTTTGGCTGTTTTAATGGCTCACGTTCCGTTCTCATCTGAGGAGAGAACAGCACGCCAAACTCTATTCAAAAGTCTGTCAATTTAAAGTTGCCTTGCTTATCGGCAAATTCTACACACATCGTAGAACGAGACTTGAGACCTTTTACGAAGCAATAGGATCCACTTTTCAATTCGGCATACATCAGATTCATCAAGCGGCACTTATTTCATTAAAGTTTCAACTTTAAGAACTGGCTCACCTAGCATTCCCTCTGTATTCTTCCTCTAAAATGCAACGTGGAGGGCGGCAGCGAGCAATGGGAACTAATTATAAGTAGTGAATTTTCATCGAAATAAAGTGCTGCTTGGTGGATCACTTGTATGCCGAATTTACCAGAGGATCCTACCGACTTGTGAAAGGTCTCAAGTCATATTCTAACTATTATGTATAATTGCCACTAAGTAAAGCCATGTTAAATCGCCAGATTTTTGAAAGGAGTTTAGGATGATGTTCTCTCTATACGAACATACTAGGCCTAGTTGTACAGAAGCTGTCATCCTTATGCCAAGCACTGTGTAAATGTGTGCTTGCCCATGCCCTGTCTGGCTGTAAACAGTGTGTGTATTTGTGTCTGAGGCCAGTGCTGTCAGACTAGTCTTTTATCTATTATGAGAAAAGTTTACTAACCTGATGCTGTGCCTTTGGGATAGGGGGGACACGAAAGTGGTAAAGAGGGAGGAAAGAAGAAGGCCAAAGGTGCTGCAGGAGACTCTGGTGGCAAGACCGAGGTGAGTGGCTAAATTTGTCAGAAGGTATGTGGATGCTATACAGTTCATGTTAATCTCATGTTCTACAAGAGCTTTAGTCAAACTGGACCCTCTGCCAATGCATAGAAGCAGTCTCCCACATGTTCTTAGGGTGTTTGTCATGATGGCCAGACACTTGTACACAGGCAAGCGGTGTGTAGGAATGTGTAAAGAATACACCAAATATTGTTGATGTGTTTTCTATCAGATTGGGGGAGCTATTTGTGGTCTGGCTGTTGTGGTGAACTGCCACAAATACATTTCAGAAACACTGGATAAGTGTCCATGGTACTTTTAATGCAAGTGCAAACCCAAACAAGTCCGTACACATGCCTCTTAAATTGACTGTTAAAGGAAAACTCCACCCTTGAATACTTGAATACTGTTTCCATGGATAACTGGCCAAATGTTTACAATATGATGTCACATCCAGATATGTCCATCACAACTACAATGGAGTTTGATAGCAGAAAACACAGCGAAGTAGAGAAAGAAGGGTGAGGAAACATGGGTACATCAACAAATAATTTACAACACTTAATCACAAAATAACTCCTGGAATTCACTGAACATCACAAATTGACATCTAACAGTCTCAGTGGGTAGATTTTTCCTTGAAGAGGCACATGAGCTAGGTGACTTGATGAATATTTGATGAATATTTGTACAGCTTGGCACCTGTAGAAATAACACATGATGACTGCATTATCAGCTACCCTCCATCTACTCACACCTATCTCTTGTTGCTTTCCAGCTGTCCCCGCCGCCCCAGTACATTGATGAGCGCCTTGCTTTGTACGCAAAGCTGAAGGCTGAGCATGATGCCCTGATGGCTGAGAGGGCAGAGAAGGATAGCAGAGCCATCAAGGTGACTCTGCCTGATGGGAAGGTGGTGGAGGCTGAGTCCTGGAAGACCACCCCATACCAGGTGGCCTGCGGAATCAGGTCAGTGTGGCGAGGGGACCGATATTGATGTCAGACCAGCTGTACTTTTATGTCCCGAATGCCGTTGGTTGAATGTGGCGCTTTGCTTTCGTGTAGCAAAAAATAGAAAACCTCAAAAATGCTCCAGGAATTTAATCTCCAGAGATTTTCTGTCTGCAGTTCATAAACAGACCCCAGAGCTTATGATTTTGGAGCGCACCTGCTTCTTCTTCTTTTTTTTCATGACACAGCTATAAAAAAAGGTTGCCTTGTGATACAATATACAGTACTGTGCAAAAGTCTTAGGCATATGTCAAAGATATCCATAAAGTGAAGATGCTTTCAAAACTAATGAAGTGAAAAGTTTCTGAATATCAAAAATTTACAATAAACAGCAGTCTACTGGCACACTAATGCAGAAAACAAATAAACATCTAAGAAATGTATATAAAAAATCTAGGGTGCGTAAGACTTCTGCACAGTACTGTATAACAGCAAGGGACTCTGTTTTTCTTATAGGACTGTCCTACGAACACACACCTTGTGAGACCAGCCAAACGTTACACTTAAGACTGATGACATTATTATCACATGATCAGTACCAGTGGATATGACAGAAAATGTACATTTTATATACTTCTAGAGCAAAATCTCTCATCTAAGATGGATGGTGTCACAGATGTGGTTATATTTGTGGTTATATTTGGGCATTTTTGACCAAAGTAGTCCTTTTTAAAATGGTCTGCTTTCAAAATATGGTATATTTTGCTGTCTGAGCTATGACACATTATGTGGGCTGACATTAATTTCATTTTGAATTTTTCATTTTTTCCTGTCCAGTCAAGGTCTTGCCGACAACACTGTGATTGCCAAAGTGAACAACGGTGTGTGGGACCTGGACAGGCCTCTGGAGGATGACTGCAGTCTACAGTTGCTCAAGTTTGATGATGAGGAGGCTCAAGCTGTAAGTGCACCTCAACCCTGGTTCTGACACAACTCTTGGATTAGGATTTTTTTTTCTACATATGAAATAGTGCATTGCCATAATAGAAGAAATACCACACAAATACATCATAATTGTAAACTGATAATGAAGTCACCTCAAACAACTTCTTAGGCTGGATACACAGTTTGAGGTTTTTTGAGCACCACCTTTGTCACCCACTATACTTGCCAGCCAACTGTTTCCCACAGATTTCTAGCAAAACCATAACCAGAAGAAGTTTGTTTGTTTTTATGCCTTCTGTTCAAAAACAATGAGTCAAGTTGGGTGTCATTGGCCTGTTTGACCATTGTTGATAGGATGCACACAGAGCCTGATGCCATAAAGGCAGAATCCACATCAAACTAATGTGGCCTTCAAATCAAAGTATCTGTGGCGTACAGACTCCTGCAGCTATTGTCATTATTATGCTGCTTAATTGCAAGGAACAAATTGCTTTTCTGACACAGCGCTCACACCAAGCACTGTTTTCTCTGTCACCACAGTGGTGTTTTATGCATTGGTGAAAATTAACTGCCCATGTGTTGGATTTGTTGAGAAATATTGGAATCTGCTGATCCCCTTGAGTATTATTATGCAGAATGCAGTAATACAATAAATCACTCTATGTTATTATGCAGAATACAGTAATAAAATAAATCAAAGTACAGATTACATTATGGCTTCAGATTTTCCACCATCAAACCTCTGTTCTGCCTAGAGATTCAAAATAACTTTGATAATTTTTCAGTGCTACATTTATTAAGTCCTACGACACACAGTGATCTTTGAAATTTGTTTTGGAACACTTAATTGGTGCTTGAGGCGGTCTTCACACATTTGGAAGATTTAGGGTGAAAATCTTAATGGGAGTTGTTCCTGAAGGCTTTCTCCGACTACAGTGGTTTTACAAAGTTGGCCAGGACAGTAACTGGTTCTTTATTGGTTCAAAATATCTTGCACAGTGTGTGTAACCTTATTTGTATGTAGTAATGGCAGGCAGATGAACCTGAGCATACAAGTTTAAGGCATGAGTGAGCGCTTTACAATCAATAATAAGCCTCAGTGCTATATGATACACACTGTCCAAGCCACAAAGACATTAAGACAAGGCGTGTGAATATTAAACATCGCTGTGATCAAGTACTGTCATAAAAGAGGCAGCGACCGGTCTCTTTTTAACCGCAAGACAATAACATGACTTGTTCCTAAAATAAAACCCCAATTTCAGCTTCATTTTCTTTACAAGGTACTGAATATATGGCCTGAAGGAAAGGCATTCGTTGATTGATATTCCTAAGTACTTATAAGATTCAGCAGTCTCAGTCACTTTACTTTCCATGGTACCAATAGTTGGAAGATTTTGTAGCCTATTTAGCAGATTTTTAACATATTGTTTGTCTGTCAGGTAGACTGTGCACTGTTGTGGTTTGGAGATTCTCAAAGGCTTTAACAAAGTCTACAGCACAATAGTAAATGATCGCACCATCAGCACAAATATGAGGATAAACAGTGTTACAAAAAAACAACAACTTGTTTTTCCACTGCATTAATGCCATCTTATTAAACACAATGGGTTTAGAATGACTCTACTGCTGTTTTGCTAATTGGGCAGTATTTCCCTGGGTATCCCTCAGGTGTACTGGCACTCCAGTGCCCACATCATGGGTGAAGCCATGGAGCGGGTGTACGGCGGCTGCCTCTGCTATGGTCCCCCCATCGAGAGCGGCTTCTACTACGACATGTTCCTCGATAACAATGAGTGAGTCACACAGGCATGGGTTTAATTTGTTTCTGCTTAATTAGTTGTCTTAATCAGCTCCCTTAATGTTGTTTTGGTGTGTACTTCAAGGCTTTGGAGCTGTCAGTCTGGTTTGCTTCTTAAGACTGACGGTAAACACAAAACAGGTGGACTGTAATGACACTAATGCTGTCAAGCTGGATTTTTCTGGGGTGTGGATTTGGAATGACATCTATCTTGGCTGTTCGTCTGTCAACAGGATTGGACGTCTGAAATCAAATTTATTCAGTGCATAAAACTAGAGATTATTTTACTCAAGCTTTGAAAGCATGTTCAGACACCCTCACCAAGTCGGAGCACTTCTTCCTCATAAACAACTTTTTCATTTGACCTTTCCCTCAAGCAGATGCATTTCTCTCTGCTCCAGCCTGCAGGAGAGTGTGAGGAGTGCTGTCTAATTAATTCTACAACCTCCTTATTGAAGTCATTTTATGCTAATGGTATTCTTGGAGACTGTTTTTGCAAGGTCATTTTGACATTGCACAAGCCCTAAAGCCTAGGCCTGTGAGTATTTGCCCACGCTTGGTAGAGGTTATCGGTTTCTGGCAGTCACAGAATTGCGCTGTTGAACACAAGGTCTGCTCACATGGCAAAATGTCTGGCCACATCCTTGATGCCCTCTGGAAACTGTGGCATACTAGATTTAGAGTTGGAAACACTTTGCATACTAATATAGACGACAGAGTAGGTAACAAAGTCATTGTTTGATGTGGTGCTGCTCTTGTGTTTATCTCCCATTGTTTTGGCCAGAGGTGTATCGAGCAATGACTTTCCAGGTCTGGAGAACTTGTGCAAGAAAATCATCAAGGAAAAGCAACCATTTGAGAGGCTGGAGATAAAGAAGGAGACTCTTCTGGAAATGTTCAAGGTATCTGCAAACAAACACCCAAACACACGCACACAAAAGCGAACTATGAGGAGCAACGCATAACTTAGTCAGCATCAGGTACTTGCCATTCTA
Source organism: Centroberyx affinis (assembly GCF_046629955.1). Classification (NCBI taxonomy): domain Eukaryota; kingdom Metazoa; phylum Chordata; class Actinopteri; order Beryciformes; family Berycidae; genus Centroberyx; species Centroberyx affinis. The sequence goes on from NW_027279619.1 coordinate 106,252, forward strand.
AAACCGCCTCTTCTCTTTGACAGTACAACAAGTTTAAGTGCCGCATTCTGAACGAGAAAGTCACCACTCCCACTACCACAGTTTACAGGTGAGTGTATGGCCTGTGGATTTAAAAGTTTGTATCTTTAAACATAGACCTTGATTTAGGTTGGTGTTTCCATTGTTTTGTTAACTGTTTGTTTCACTATGTCATCTGATATGTCATCTTAAAATATTCAAGAGTGATCTCATTTATAAACATGCTGTATATTCTAGGTGTGGCCCCTTAATTGACTTGTGCCGAGGGCCCCATGTGAGACACACTGGGAAGATCAAGGCCATGAAGATCCATAAGGTGAATTTTGTGTTTCAGTTGTGCATCACTGTTTAAGTACAGAGAAGATGTGTTGTTATATGCGGATTTGGTTGTTATTTGTGCATTGCTAGGATTCTTAGTAGTCTGTGTCCTGATTGCCTGACAGAAAGCGCATTCAACTCCATTTCTAGAGCAAAGACACCTTATGCTTTATTCTCAAGGGAAAAGAGACCCAAAAAAAAAAGTTATCAAAGCTAACTTGTCCCTTCAACATATCTGTGGTGTGCTAGAACTCGTCCACATACTGGGAGGGAAAGGCCGACATGGAAACCCTGCAGAGAATTTATGGAATCTCCTTCCCTGACCCCAAAATGCTCAAAGAGTGGGAGAAGTTCCAGGAGGAAGCCAAGAACCGAGATCACCGCAAACTGGGCCGGGTAAGGACTGAAATACGAGGAGGCTGTCAATTAGCTAAAGATTTAATATCATTGGTTATTTTAAAATAGTCTCCTGTAGGATTTATCCTTCGAAAGGCAGTTTATTTAGTGCAGTGAGTGTTTGTGTGAAGTTTGTGATGACATGATATGACTGCAATGTTAAAATCTAAATGCAAAAATCAAACCAAAAGATAGTTTTGTCTATCCTGAAGTTAAAAATAAGAGAGCCCAGGCTGTTTTCTAGTGTTATGAAGGGACACCTTCTTCTCCACTGGCAATAGATTGAAAACCAATTTTGTGTGAAAATATAATACCAATATAGTTACATTTTCTGGTGAAGAACCATTAGTCCTACTGTGGAAAAAAAGCTCTCTTTATGTTTAAAAGCTGAAATATTCCTTAAACTCAGCCACTTCAGAAAGTATCCCTTGCTGACATCACTGATTGGTGACTTGGTTCTTAGGATTTTAGGGAGTTGTTCATGTTCACAAATATTAATGGAGTGGTCTCAAGATCTGGAAAAAAAAAAAAATCCCTACAGTGGCATGATACATTTTTACCCATGAGCTTTTCAACTGTGAGTGATGGCAAAATGAACCCACCACAGATAATAATCTGACACTAGATGTGCTTCAGCATCTAAATTATAATTTAGAGGTTTGAGCTGTGTCTATCTTTAAGGCCGTCCCAAAGGTGATAAAATGATCTCTGAGGTAATTGTTGACAGGGAATTACCAGTAGGGCTGCAACTAACAATTATTTTCATTGTCGATTAATCTGTCGATTATTTTCTCGATTAATCGATTAGTTGTTTGGTCTATAAAATGTCAGAAAATGGTGAAAAATGTCGATCAGTGTTTCCCAAAGTCCAAGATGACGTCCTCAAATGTCTTGTTTTGTCCACAACCCAAAGGTATTCAGTTTACTGTCATAGAGGAGTAAAGAAACCAGAAAATATTCACATTTAAGACTAATCGATTATCAAAATAGTTGGCGAATAATTGAATAGTTGACAACTAATCGATTAATCGTTGCAGCTCTAATTACCAGGTCAGGATGTGTGTGGTTTTGCGGATGTGGATATGTGAAACTATGACTAAAACAATGAGCAGGAGACTCGGTATTAAGTCAGACAAATGCTAGTTATGTTAAATTGGTCATCTATTGTAGCGTGCGACAGCCATGCACCACTGTTGGCCTGAGTGTTGCACTCTCATTTTCCTTCAAACACTAACAAATCTCTTTTTTTCATCTCTAGGAGCAGGACCTGTTCTTCTTCCATGACCTGAGTCCAGGCAGCTGCTTCTTCCTGCCTAAGGGAGCCTTTATCTACAACACCCTGGTGCAGTTCATCAGAGTGAGTCAGAGCTGTGAAAGCCATAATGGATAAATGCTGTATGATTTTACTGTAAACTTTGAGACGCAGAAAGAGACGGAGAGTGCGAGGCAGACAGTTTAAATTTGCAAGGAGACCTGCGGAGAGCGGAAGAACAGGCTTGTACAAGAGCCGCTAGTTGGCCTGTGGCATAATGATGCCTTCATATATTCATGAGATTTATGTTAAGCACTGCTATTTAGAATCATTATATGCATAATCTTTTAGTCAAGGGAGGAGGAAGAGCTTATGTGTTGCTGACACAGCGTTACCGATGTTACAAAACATCAGTGGTCTCACAGGTGTGAAATAGGCAGCCAAGTAACATGATTTTAAATTGGAAAAAGCATGTTTTCCTCTTGAACAATAGGCTTGATGTATCGGAGAAACAAGGGGCTGCGTGTATAAAACTTTTATAGTTTCACCACTACTTGAAACACTCCACACAAAACACGCTTATCCAAATGCTGATGTAGGTGCTGGACAGATGAAAGAACATTGACATAACAAAAGCAGAATCCGCATATAAGTATAAACTCCCTGAGTTTATATAGTGTATTTTACTGTAGTATATTTATGACGATAAAGTATCGTCATAAAGGGAGCTTATAGTGTGCGGACTCTACTTTTATTATTTTGATGCTTAAAGTTGAAACCTTGCATACTCACATTTATTGTCAGATTCATAAAACCCACACCACCAGTATGCATGTATCTTGTTATAAAACACAAACAGTGAATTTGTGTGCATATAAAATTTAATATCCACACCCTGTCAGCTCCAGCCATAAGCCATAAGCCAATAAAGCCATGGTTGTTGAAACACCTAATATTTGCCTATTAAACATTTAATTTCTCAGTTTTGGCTTGAAAATACAAAGAGCACATAGCGCTAGACTTAAATAACCACAGATTTGCCCAATGTGAAGTTCATCTTTGCAGACAAAGTTGACTATTAATCCAGAAAGAAGTGAATATTATTTCGAGGTATTTATTTGGAATTAGAAATGAAATGAAATTTGTAAAACAGAAGTGATGGAGACAGTAATAAATGAAAGTTCTGAAGTCCCCTTATCATTATAAAGAGCCAGAAAAGAAATATGATCTCAAAAATTAACTCTTCGCAAAGTTTTCCAACAGTGCAGCCACTGTGCAATACACATCACTAATTGTGAACATTATCCACCACACTGAAAGTAATTTCAGCATTGTCACAAATTGTCTACTGAAATAGATGAGTCATAATTGTATTATTTCTGACGGTTCTGAAGAGAGTTTGAGTAATGAGATGTCTGAAGCAAATGGCAGCGCTGCATGTACGAGCATCAGAATGACTCTCGCATAACATCCCAAATGTAGCGTATGTGACTGTCAGAGTTTATAAGACAGCTGATCAGGCATAGAAAAATCATTATTCTATTCAATTTAATCCTTACTGGCTGCTTTCTACTTTGAATTTAAAAACTGATAACAAACATCGGAAAAAGGGCAGCCCATGGTGCACTGAAGCAGTATAAATATGATTACAAAAACTATATTTGAAGATGTTTTAATGGCCACTCCAAAGTGAAAAGGTTGAAAAAATAGTCTACATTTTCTTAATTAGCTAACTTTATCTTTCAGTTTACCCAAAATCTCCTTCATAAAATGTGTACGCATGGCATTGAATGTGCAGCAGTATACTCAAGGCTAGTTTGCATGGAAAGATACAGTATGTGTGCATTGTTTTTGTACACATGCACCATTTATTAATGAGGCCCCAGGTCTTGACAGATAATATGGTCTAACCAATCTTTTGTAGTTGTGCTATGTAGACAACATTATGAAGCTGAGCTGCCAGTAGCTCAGAAGAGCGTTAATGGTGAAATCAAAGTCTCATGAAGGTCTCCCTCTTCGTGAGAAAACATCATTTTATGTTCTCCACCACTGACAGAGTGAGTACAAGAAGAGGGGTTTCCAGGAGGTTGTCACACCCAACATCTACAACAGCAAGCTGTGGCAGACCTCCGGCCACTGGCAGCACTACAGCGAGAACATGTTCTCCTTCGAGGTGGAGAAGGAGACCTTCGCCCTCAAACCCATGAACTGCCCGGGACACTGGTAAACGCCTGCTTTTACACACATTCACCTGCAGAGCTGGTTAGAGTTGCTCTCAAAATGTGGCTCTAACTCAGCAAGGCATTAGAAAACAGTGATTAGAGTGTGAAGAAAACACACACCCACTGTTGAGTCTGGGTTTTAATTCTTACACTGGTGGGAAATAGATACTTTTAGATTGATGTTTCAATCTGTAACCAGGGAAAACCACTGTCTGTTTGAGGCAGTGCTGTTGGTTTCACCAGCAATAAATGAGTTTATATCACATGGGAAAGATATAGCCACATAACTTGAAATGAGCTTAAAGTAGTGTTGTCACAATACCACAATTTCTGCTTAATGTTATGTTTAATACGTAAAAACCATCAAGCAACGTTTTACCACGTGAACATCTTTATAGCAACGCTTGCACACAGGTTTTGATGTTGGTAGGGAGTCATCTGCTCTATAAGTGAAATAGTTCCATATTTAGTTCCTAGCACCAGTTTTGTCAGACAGTCCCCCACGTCTTGAACTGAACTGGTTGACACTTTTTGACTGAATTTTGCGCTGACTGCTGCAGTCCACTGTCAAGAGCCAGACTACAGATCTGTCTAATACAGTCCTCATTCTTCCTTTAACTATTCCCATCTTTGAGCCATTTACATGTATACACCCTCTGGAGGTGACATGGAAATGGACTTTTTCTTGAATTCAGCCTTTGACAGCAGTATGGGAATTTCAGTTATTGTGACAACACTAGTTGAAAGTTATCAGTGGTTTTGACTGTGTGTTTCTTACTCCGTCCCTTGGCCACCAGTCTGATGTTTGATCACCGGCCGCGCTCCTGGAGGGAGTTGCCCCTTCGCTTGGCCGACTTTGGTGTCCTGCACAGGAACGAGCTGTCAGGAGCCCTGACTGGCCTCACCCGCGTTCGCCGCTTCCAGCAGGACGACGCTCATATCTTCTGCTCCATGGACCAGGTGAAGCCCGCAGTCCAGTGTTCTCATTGGCCAGCGAAGCTCACACATCCAACACACACATCTGTTTTGCAGCAGTGCGAGTCAGACAATAGCCTTTCAGTTGCCTGATGAATTGAAAACCCTAAAACATGTTTTTTACATTGCTGCCAAATTTTCCTGGCAGTAACTTTGATTAATGTATTTTGCTTCAGTCTTATTCACATTAATAATAATAATAATGGTGATGCATTTTATTGATAATGCGCTTGACATTAAAAGCAAATCTCAAAGTGCTACAAGAAAAAGACATTTAAAAGCTAGTAAAACACAGCGTGAAGGGGAAAAAAAAAGCAAAACAAGGGTAAGCTATTACGCAGATCACAAAAACTGCCTTTCTGAAGAGAGAGGTTTTTAGGCCTATTTTCGGAACCATTTATTTAATGATTGCAGGTAATGATGTCAGTGAATGGTCTGTCACATTCTCCAGTATGGACTCCACTAACGGCTGTAGCCTGTCCACTGATGTAGCAACTTGCATGTTTAATTCTTTCACCAAACAAGAGCACTGCTAATATTGACACACAGAAATTTAATTTTGTGACGGTCAGAAGTACAGTGTCAAACTTTCATAATTAGTTTGTTCAAGTGTAGCGACACAGAAACTTGCAGTCCAGAGCCCAGTTTTTCTTTTCCCTATATCAGTAATGGCAGCGATCAAATGGTGAAATAACATGGCGATTTTAATTAGCAGCTCTTTTAGCTTCTGCATCACATGATATTGTTCAAAGTGTAAACAAGTTTGGAAAGTTTGAACAGTGACAGTGTTGATGCAATAGTTTACGAAAATTACATGCACAGAGTGTATAATACATTTTATAGTCAACAACAACAATAAGCAGAAAACTGTTTGATCAACCATGAATCTGGCATGATGTACTCTTATGGCTGCACGATCATGGCAAAAATGATAATTCCCATTATTTAGCTCAATATTGTGATCCTGATAATTGTTCACCATTATTTCGCTCTTTGAGGAAACAAAATTATTGTTGCACTTTTGCAATGCTAACCGTAACCATGTATTTTCACTTTTTTAAGAGCTATTTCTTAAAGTAGCAGCTGCTAGAAAGTATTGTTTTCAGTCTGTCTTACTCTTATTGTCGTCTTAACCTACAAAATTCAAATAATAAAGAATTACTACTTTATTGCTTGGGGTTGCAGCTACAACCCTAGGGCAAACTTTGCACAGTATCTGTACTTGTTTGTCGTCATCTGGTTTAAAACCAAAGTATCCTCAAATGACAGATGAGGATCCACTTAAAGGAACTAAAACAACACTTTCACGTTCAGACTCTGAAGAAAGATCTTCCTCTCTAACGTTGGGCCGAACCTTTGTTTTCTACTTTGCTCATTGCTACATTTGTCCAAAGATGGTGTTTTGTAAGGTTTCTCTCTTTCTTTCCCACGGACTTACCTGTCCAAGAGTTGTGATTAATTTTGTGTAATGGAAGCACTTGATATACGGCAGTGGGACTTTCAGGGGAATTTAAACTATAAAAAACACTTCATTGTCACCAAATCACAGAATTACCAATCGTGGAAACATAAAACTGCGATATACAATTATCTATGATTAATTGTGCAGCTCTTGGTAAACTACATAGATTGTTTTTTATTTTTGCTGTACCAGAGCTTCACTTAGTTTATCCTCAAGGCGATAATGAACATGTTTAACTATTGTCATATCATTTCATTCTTTGTTTATATTAGAACAAACACAATGATAAAATGTGCCTTGAAGAAAAAGTGAAGCATTAGAAGAGAAAGTAAAGTTGCAGCCTTCTACAGATGGACCATATAAACGCAGTTCTGTTTTGTTGTTGTCTTTGACTCCAGATTGAGGAGGAGATCAAAGGCTGCCTGGACTTCCTGCGGACTGTGTACGAAGTGTTTGGCTTCACTTTCAAACTCAACCTCTCCACACGACCGGAGAAGTTCCTGGGAGACGCCGAGGTCTGGGACCAGGCAGAGAAGGTAATAAGATACTCGGCTTACCTCTCATTTCTCTCATGTAGCTCAACACAAGTCAGAAACCGGAGAATGAAGACGTTAATCTGTGATGGTATCAGGATTGAAATTCTGAAGCCACTTGATGAATAAGAGACTGACTGCCTGATTTTGTCGACCCACCGGATGTTTGTTTTTATATAAATGAGCTTTATTCAGTTGTACTGCTATCATGTCTGAAGCAGAAAACGTACTCATATCTCCAGAGAATCCTCCTCACTGCTCTCACTGTTTCCCTTTGCTGTCGATCCAAATTCACTCTCCATGGACCAGCTCCAGATTTTACATCTTGATGACATAACAGGTTCAGGCCAGGTTCAGTTCTCTGGTGTCTGACTTTGGGAGAGATTAGTTGATGTTCAAAACTAGTTTGGACAGTCCTTGAACATAGCAATCACACAAATTATTGAATTAAATTTAGTAATAATTAACCTGTCCTATTTAGCAAGTATTTCCTGCCTGGCAGCAATGTGCAGCACTTTCAGCATTAGATGGCACACAGTGCACACCTCTATTGGGTCAATTAGAACTAAAACTGATCCTTAAAATTTATTAAATGACAGTTGTCAGGTTGTTTTGAGAATAGCACAAGTATATTAAGCACACATAAATTGTTTATTACTCCGACAAACTTCTACTGGCAAGCCATGAATGGATGAACATGCGAATAAACTTACAGCCAGTTGTGTTATTGTTCTGTCCTCAGTGTTACATTTTACTTTCATTTTCAAGCTTGTGTCATTTGTTATGGGATGGCAAACATTACTGATGATAATAGAAGTTATTTTTAACATGGTATTTCACTTAACAATCTATCCAGCGGCCACAGGAACTATTTAAATATTAAACACTTGATTGTTTGTGCTGATGGGAGGGAAGAAAGGAGATGATTGAAAGACTATGGAGATGGAGAAATCCCTGGCTGTATGTTAGAGCTGAACAATTAATCAGAAAAAAATCGAAATCGCAATATGAATGTCTGCAATTTCTAAATTGCAGAGGCTGCAGTTAATTTCTTAAGAGAGGGGGTTGTCCGAAATGGATTTCTAAACAAGGTGTTAACTTACAGGTAATCTTTGGTCCATGAATCAAGTTCAATACTGGTGAAACCCTGTCATCATACTAACACTCAGTAAATCCTGCACACTGACATCTATTTTTTTTTTACAAAATCACTTTAAAGTTCTAAAAAAGATTATGACAAAAAAAAAACTTGATATGAATCATAGTTTAAATCGCAACTGCAATATTCTGTCAAATAATCGCAACTAGGTTTTTGTTGTCAATATCTTTCAGCCCAAGCCTACTGCATGTTTAATATCAGTGTGCCTCTGAATGTTTCCATAGCATGGATACTGTAATCAACAAAGTTAGTCACAGTTCTCAGGGGTAATATCAGGGTAATATCTGAATATGATCAGACTGTATGGACTTGTAAAAAAGGGTAAGAAAATAAAAGTTGTTGTCCTACCCCTAGAAACTAATTTAGGAAACATTCCGTAAATTCACCACTAAATGATCATGATTAATGTTTGTAGGCACAAAATACTGACTTATAAACTCGGTGTAGTCACTGGCACTCACTGCGTTTTCCCCCCGCCCCTATTAACTCCCACAAATAACCATAAAAGATTATTGAGACGTTATATTTCTCACTTCAGTGATTCGTTCCAGATGAAGAAAATGGAATAAAACCGATATTACAGTCTAAATATACAACTTTGCCTAATGTCAGCCATTGATATTCTAACAAAGCAACAATTGTTTGTTATTTTGACAGCAACTGGAGAACAGCTTGAATGAGTTTGGGGAGAAATGGGTTCTCAACCCAGGTGACGGAGCTTTCTATGGACCAAAGGTGAGCAGTACGCTGAAGTGATGATTCACTTGGACTGTGGAGCAGCAGGAGGATCGGTCTCATTTGTGTTCTCTCTCTGCAGATCGACATTCAGATCAAAGATGCCATTGGTCGATACCATCAGTGTGCCACAATTCAGCTTGACTTCCAGCTGCCAATCCGCTTCAATCTCACCTTTGTTAGGTAACTCATCTGCTTCTTTTTTGTTCACAGCCAGGCAAAATGACATTAAAATAATATATTTATTTTTTGTCCACACTCGCGGAAATGCACCTTTGGCTTCACAGTGCTGGAATTAAAAACACTGCAATTTGCGGAGAAGAATTGGTCGAGATTAATGTTAAGAATTTGCTGTAATGTTGTGGGATAAAAGTAAAAACACAAAATGTAAAAATGTGCTGATGCCATAGGGGAAAATAGGATTGCCTTGAATGATACTGTGTGAAGTTTATTTATGGAGAAGTACTAACCCTTTTGTTGCTGCTCCAGTGGCCGTAGATTTGTTTAATGTTGCTGTCAGGCATTTGTCTTACTGTATTTACTGAACTTCAACTCATTACTGCTGTTTTAGCTGTCTGTCTTCTAAAAAGAATGAAAATGAACGGCTTGTGGCTGGAATGATAAGGACTTAATAACTTCTTAGGAGGACTGCTGTTGGATTTCCTCTTCTCATTTGAGTCATGGTTGTTGTTGACACTGTTGTTGTCCCCCTCCACTGACTGTGTAGCCATGACGGTGACGACAAGAAGAGACCAGTGATCATCCACAGAGCCATCCTGGGATCAGTAGAGAGGATGATCGCTATCCTGACTGAAAACTACGGAGGCAAATGGTTTGTAGCAACCAATGCATTTAAAAAGCAGATTTGTTAAAGAGGAGGAGTAATTGGTTGGTTAATATGCGTGCTCTAATACCTTGAGACGTCGTTTGATTGCACTTGCTTTAAAACACTGATCAGGGTTTCCATTAGAAAAAATTGGTGCCGGTCCACGTGTCCTGGAAGATTTCAATGTCCCAGACAAATGGGAGAAATTCCGGTCAAATATTATCTGTGTTTATTGAGCTTAAAAACAATTGATAGGCAGGCTATATAAAGAATGACATCATCAAGGCATGTAGATTTATAATATTTTTAATTGAAAAGTAGGCTACTTTTGCTTATACATTATATTCCAAATAAAATAAGTCCCGTCAATAGACTCACGTGCATAACGCTATCTCTCTCAAACACACAAACAACGTTACCATGCAAAATAGAAAAATAGGATTATCTACTATGAAAATTTGCACTTTACTTCGTTCCTGACATGTATTTTGTTGCCAAATAGCCATATGCTTTCACCATTACGGAATGCCAAATGCCAAAAACTGTGTCCCTCTCACCATTACACAATGCAAAATGCGCAACGTGCATGTCCCGTTAACCATCATCACACATTGCCAATTGCTAAATACGCAACCTACACCCAAGAAAAACAACACAGTAAATATGTAAAAAGCACAGCCCAGCAAAAAGTCATGAAAATAAACTGCAAAGGCATCTTAACTTCACTCGACGCACAACGTAGGCCTACCTGACACACACACACATCGCCCTTGATTGGTTAATACATTACGCTATATTCAAAACAGTTAAGTGAGTCCTCCCCAGTTGTGTCTCATGTCACTTAAATCAACTCAACTCACTATTATTACTTTATTGAACGAGACTTAAAGCTACTCAAAGCTACTCAACGGGGGCAGGTCGGGAGATAGACTAGGAGTAGAACTCAACCTGTTGCTGTAACTCAGTCTCAGTAAAACAAGGAGCACAATGTTCCAATAATTGTGCTTAGAGGGAATTATTTTCATCGGACATTATGACCGGAGAGATTTAAATATGTCGGACTTCAACAGATTTTCTCGTTAAAAAAAACGGTAATAACCGGATAACGGAAACCCAGACACTGATTATAGTCTCCAAATTTAAGCAGCAGAAATAGAAGGACCTGGGCTATGTGGAGGTGTAAATGTCTGTGCAGAGAGAGCCTCGCTTGCTCCAGTGCCAAGCAACTGAATTCAAATGTGGTCTGTTCCTCTCCAGGCCTCTGTGGCTCTCCCCTCGTCAAGTGATGGTTGTACCTGTGGGACCGACCTGCGAGGAGTATGCCCAGAAGGTATACACCCACCACAACATCTGAAGTCCATATACAGTATATCTGGACATGCAGTTATATAAAATACTGTCACTGCTGCTAAAATCAGAGTTTTTACACATCTGGAAAGTCTGAAAATGTATTGAAAATGTATATACTTGATAATTTCCCATCTTTTAACAGCTTGGTCATTGCACAAAAAGAAAATTAACAGTTGCTCAGTCCTGATACACATGTTACTGCACATTTTATGTAGTTGTAGACCTGCTGTAATTTCACATGCTGTGATATTGTGGATGTGAAAAAGAGTTTTTAGCTAAAGAGTGGTGGAGACTAGTTGACAGTCACTGGCCAAAATTTCCAAATCTGATCTGGAAAAAATATGGAATATTGAAATGTAAGATTTGTAGGAACCCTGTAGAATGATTCATGGTGTGTAGTATATTGTTTTAAGAAATACTGGCATGGAATTAACTGTTTTGTCTTGTGTGTGAATGCGGTAGGTCCAGCAGGAATTCCACAACAACGGGTTCATGACTGATGTGGATCTGGATCCTGGCTGCACTCTCAACAAAAAGATCAGGAATGCACAGTTGGCCCAGTACAACTTCATCCTGGGTCAGTAGCGAACACACTCTTGTGCTCTCTCTCTCTTTCTGTCTGTCTGTCTCTCTCTCTCTCTCTTTGTCTCTCTTTGGCTGTCTGTCTGTCTGTCTATCTGTCTCTCTCTCTCTGTCTGTCTGCCTGTCTGTGTCTCCTCCCTCCCAAGTCTCTAGATATTAATTCCTTCTCGCATCTTCTTTTTTTTTTTTTTTTTCTTTTGCTGGGGAGAAGTGGTGGGAGAGAAGGAGAAGACGAGCGACACGGTGAATGTGCGTACCCGGGACAACAAAGTCCACGGCGAGCGCAGCGTGAAGGAGTGCATCGAGCGCCTGCAGCAGCTCAAGTCTTCCAGGAGTCGGAACGCCGAAGAGGAATTCTGAGCCTTCCCAAACTCGCTGCCATCACCTCATCGTTTGATCAATAGCAGCTACTATCAGGGCCACTTTGTTGATTGGTTGAAAAAGGTTTTTGGTGAGGGATGAAACTACTTCCACATTGTTGCCTAATCTCTGCTTTTCCCCCCAGAAATCAGATTTTCCAGATTATACAGTTATGAACAAATTCAGTCGTTTTTCTAGTGTCTTCCGTTGCCCTGCTACTATTATCAGTATAGGATTTCTTTTGTCAAGTCACTTGTATCATTGGGTGCCATACCCTCCATGGAATTTACTGTAATCACCCTTTTCCTTACTGCTTATGGTGAAATACAACTAATACTACTCTTATGTGATTTGGTCTTTGAGTAGCCTTACAGAACACCTCTGTATAATTAAATTAATTGGACCATATGACTTAATTCTTCTCGTAGTCGTTTCCGTAAGTCAGGAATAGGATCATAACAGAAGGGAATGGTTTGTAACGTTGACTCGATGACTATTTGTATCAGTCCGTCATCTCTCTTCAGGGAATTGTACATGAGTTACAATTTTGATAATTAAACAATCTATTCTTGATGGGTGTGTGCATGCTTTTTATCAGGTAAGACAAGATACGATGAAACTTCATTGATCCCCCATGGGGGAATTGGGTCATTGCAGCAGCGCAAGTAATGGGAGAAATGGTTTCTAAGTATTAAAACTAGAATGTAAAATAAGCAATTAAAGCAATAAATAGAATATTTAACAATTGTGGGGTTATATAAACATGCAGGTGACAATGTCAACACATTAAGTAGACTGTATTGATGGGAAGTATGAGAAAGAATATGCATTATTTATATGCATATATGGATTTACTTGCAGTTTTTATTTGCAGATGTTACTAACAGCAAGGTTCCCACACTCCTGGAAAACCTGGAAAAGTCATAGAAGATATGAAAAAGTTGTGAAAAATGATAAAAGGGAGAGAAGTTTTCAAAAAGTCTTGAAATTTTATTTGTGAAGTTAATGGTTTTGTTTTTCTTGAATACTGTCAAATGTCACAAAAAGCTGTGGCTGGCTCTGAAACAGTCTAGAGCTCCCTGTTGTTGATTGCTGAAATAATAAATAATATAATACAATCATAGAATTTCAAGTGAAAAACAAACTAAAGCTTAAAGTAAGTGTAGTTGATGGTTGCTTTTTAATTCGGTCTCATTAAAAATTTGGTCATGGAGATTTGAAAAGGGGTCATGGAAGAGTTTCATCAGTGAAAAGGTGTGGGAAGCCTGTAACAATCAAGATTGCTTACAGACTGCTTTTTTTTTTTCATGCGAGTCAACTCAGTTCACTGGCTCGAGATTCTACATATTCAAACTGGACTGAAATTAAAAAATATGTGGTGGGAATAACATAAAGGCAATTCTGCCTCTTTGAGGCAGTGGTGTGAATTCCTTCCTTGATTGCAGACCAAGGCTGTGTTGAAGCAGCCCCCCCCGCCCCCCCACCCCCACCCCCTGCACTGGACTGGACTGGACTAAATATAGCTCAGGAGGGAAGAATAGATGGGTGATAACTGGGAGAAGAATAGAGAGGTGGTAGAACACAAGGAGAGCAGAATGAGGTGCTTATACCAAACTGGCAGTGCAATGAATTGATAGTTGGAGACTGGACACATTCAATTTTCCACATGGGGGTGGATAGGAGTTGGAGAGGTGTGTAAAAGAGGTGTACTGCTGTGGGGACAGGGGATCAATAACACCGGTGGCCAGTGCCAATGAAGTCACCTCCCCCCCCAAAACCACGCTCCTGATGTGGTGGAAGGTATCCATGCCTTTTTACTGGATGCTCTTTGGAAGCAACACACTTTTGTTACTATTTAGGTCCATTACACTAATGGACTAATAATTAACTTTTATTTCTCCATTAAAAGTTGACCTTCTTGATTCTAATGAGTTCTAATTCTAATGTTTTTTTGTTTTTTGTTGTTTTTTCCATATTAATACTTGATATGGTTATACTTGGTATGGTGCTTTTTATGCCCCCCCCCCCCCCCCCATAAAAAAAAAGGATGGGAGTCAGTTGACTTATTATTTTTCCTTTTTAATTCCACATCACTAGTTATCTGAAGTATTATGCTGTAGTTGGACTTCTTTTGCTTTTTTGTCCAATACTTAGTGCAGGAATCTTATCTTTTCTGTTTTTAAAGTTGATTTTTTGCTCAAAGCATACTGAAAGTGTACTTTGCCCAATTTAATATATAACATAGTTCAGATTTTTGACAATGTAATACAAAGGCTGTTTTATGTTTATTCTCATCTTTCATCAGCCTCCCACCATCAGCCTCTGATTACTATATAAACCACTAGTGGGTGCTATACCTGCATCCTCTGCCTGTGTAGCTGGAAGGGACAGGCTGTCAGCAGTGTTTCTGCATTACATACAAATACAAAACAAATCACTCAGATACATACGCATTGATCAGTGCCATGGGACTTTTACTATGGGGAAACGGCTACCACAAATTTGGCAAAAGAAACAAAAAAAATGGCTTGTTGTGGAGCTTTAACCTTTGCTTTTGTTTGGTCCATCTTACTATCTGGTTTGTCAATCAACAAACTCACAGTAAGGGTAAATTATACTTCTTGGGGCTAGAGCTCACTCAAGTGCCGGTCCAGCCTGAAAGCCAATTCTTCCAACAGCCATGAGATTATTCACCAGAACATCACAGATTTAGAAAGATTTAGGGAAACTTGTCTTGCCTCCGGCTGTAGTGGATGGTATAACTGTTTCCCTTTTTCTGTGGGAATGACCTATTTGAATCGTGCATGCTTCGTCCATTAATTAAATAAATCAGTTAAATTATTTCTGAGACTAAAGTTAGTGTCTGAAACTGCTTCACAGTTGCCAAAGTGCCGGCTGGATATAACTCTGAATATAGGCCAATGAAAACATTGATTTTGGCTGCGCTACAAGTTGCAGGTAATTAAAATAAGTGAGAAGCCATAAGTTATTTTGGCCAATTTGAAATTTTCAGCACCAAATAAAATGCGTTCACAGGTTTAATTTATTGTGTAGGTCTGTATTTTATGCTTACTGAGACACGGGTGTGTGATGTGTTGAAAACAAGTGCTCTGTCTTAATCTTGTAGGCTATCAATATATTGGGTTGTCAAAATTGTATTATTTAAGTAAATGTTCTTATTGCAGCTGCAACATTTTAAAAAAAGCTATTTTATTATCACAAATGAAACTGTGGCCTTTTTCTCCAATGCAAACACTGACCTGCCTTAATATTCCTTACCCAATCAATCATTTCCATAACAGTCCTAAATTTAAGATTTACAGCTGGTCTAAGAAGAGGCATGTGTAAATACTCCTACGCAGCCAGAGCACAGATATCAACAGACTGACAGAATCTCATTTATTTGTGTGTAGGTGTAAAAACGTCCTCATATCCAATATGACCACAAGGTGGAACAGCTGAACCAGGATATCCAAAAAAAAAAAAAAATCCTAAAAGAAAAGGGGGGGGGGGGGGGCTAATGTCGGTGGAGTGTGGGAGAGAAAAACATTTTGATAAGGGGTTAGTGAAGAAGTCAATGGAGTACGAGAGTGTCAACAGAGGAGTGAGACAGGCAGAAGTCTCTGGGGATCCGGCTCTGCTGTTAACTCTCGGCCTCCCTGTGAATCCGTCCTCAATCCCTCTTGCCCCTTTGGATCCTCCCTGTATGCTTCACTGGCAACCTGGCCATGAGGGGTCACAACGCTTCGCTGAACTGAGCAAACTTCTCTCTCTCTCTCTCCCTCCACACACACACACACACACACACGCATATTGTCGTGGCACTTCACATCTTAAAAGCCCCCAGTGCTGCAGTCCTTTACATTATGTGACATTGGGATGAGTCATGGTAATAAAACAGTTTAAGTGAGCTCTCTTTTTATCATCATTTATGGTGGTTGTTTATCCATTTATGAATTCGGTAAAATACAAATCTCTTGTTTTTATATCTTTGTTTTTAATCTGTTTTGTGTCCTTTGTTTTCTGTAAAGCACTTTGTGACAAATGTGTGTTTATAGCAACCAATGTATGAACTTATCTTGGTTTTCAGTAATGCTTTTGAAGGTAGTACTTTTTTATTATTCTGCCTCAAAACAGACATGCACCAAAAAAACAGAAAGTTTGAAGAAAGTCATATCTCCAATCTCTACAGTAAACTTAATAAATTATTCTAACAGTGGTCTTAACAATTTAAAACACACTGTGTATGCTGAGATTTCTCATCTACCTATCGCACTACCTATCATCTAATTGCAGAGATGATAGATGGCAACATTCAGTCCTCAGCAGCAGTGGGTACATAATGTGTGTTTTAGAGGCAACAATAATAACTACTCTGCCTTCTCTATGTATTCTTGGGGATTTACATCTAGTCTATGCTTACATCTACCTTTTTTTATCTACAGTAAGAAGTTCTTGTTGTCATTGTTGTTTTTGTTTTTGCATTTTCCTTTGGTTGTCACCTTGACAACAGTTATCCCCACTTTATACTCAGAATTTGTCTGGGTGATGTAGTGGAGTATGTAAACTTTTTTTTTTCCCCCAGTCTTTCCGACAGTCACAGCCAAAAGCCTTCCCCATGACACACTCATGTTCCTACCTACTCTCCGCCCTTTCATCCCTGAGTAATGTTGCCTCTGGACCTTAGAAATGCATATTTGAATGCTTACCAACCATTTTTTTCTCCAGAATACTTCTCTGTCTCTGAGCAACCCCAACCCCCCCCCCTCCACACACACACACACACACACGCACACGCACACGCACACACACACACACACACACACACACACACACACACGCACAGCCCCTTCCAGCACTATTACCCCTCTGCATAAATGCAACAGAACCCCAAATTATGGTCAGCCGCTCGTGAAGTTAGTTTTGCTTGGGAAAACCAAGCTGCCATCTTTAATATCATAATGTTCCCAAATTATATGGTTCTAATTGGGAACTGTTTGATCACACTCTCTGGCATCTGGAAAGCTAGCGTGTGACCTTAACAGGGTTTTTTTTTTTTTTTTTTCCAAATCTATAAGTATGATCTTTCCTTCTGACCCAGCATAAATTAAGTAAACCACTTCACACTGAAGAGAGGGCTTTGCCACCAAGTCACACCCTGCATGTAGCCAACACCAACATTTAAATGTGAAAATCTGTGATGTAGGTCCGGTGGATCTGCACACACAAGATGGCTGCATGTCAACGCAAACTACATAAGTAGCAGTACAGTTTACATTCAGGTTATGCACGAGTATAATAGAGGCAAATACAATCAGCTTCGACTGTAGTCAAAAGTGTTGTCTGTCATTATTATTATTGGGAGTGCTATTTTTGATAGTGATGATCTAAAAATAAAACTACAGAAAACTACAGAAACTGCAGAAAAGTTGTCTTAATACAGACAGTTATAATTACAAATGATAACAACTGAAAACAGAAGCTTACACTGTGACTGAACTGATACAACCTTCCTTACAAGGTCCACCGTGCCATATGGACGTTCAAAGATAAACAATCATCTAAATCACCACTCCTTAGGATTTTCCATCCAATTAAACACTTTCCATAAATTCACTGAGACAAGTATTTTTAACAGTCAGATGTTTAATAAAGTTTAAGGTTCTTGGTTGTGATTGTAATGGACTTCAATTACTCCATGACACTTTAAAACCTCCATGTCTTACAGAAATCCTTTTACACAAATCAGCTTGTTCACTGTAAATGCCCTAGGCATTGCATTAGCACCAGAAGTAATTTTGTTTGCTAATATGATCCTTATGGTAAAGAATTACATAAATCACCCATATGTGGAGTCCACCTTCCTTTCATGGCAGTGTATGTCTAAATTGGCCTGCTGCACCAGTCCAGCATGAATCTAGCAGCCTCATTACAACCAGGCAAAAGCCCATTACCCTGTCCTGTCCACAGGGAACAACACCTTTCTCTTCATTAACCAAGGAATCAGAGTTGTTGCCCATAACGCTACAGTTTCCATTACAGAGATTTACATTCACCGGACACCCTAATGCAAAATAACTCATCGCTCAGTCGACTAATTTTCGACAGATTTTCGCTTTGCCACATTCTGATCTCAAGGACAATATCCTACTATTCCATCAGCTCAAATTTTAGGTACTGACTTCCATGAATACAGTTATTTTTTCTGTTTTGCCAAGATAGCATTCTTTCCTGGTAAGACTTGCCCTTAATAATATTGTGTAGACTCTGACTGATCCCTGGGTTGTTCAACTGCTAGATGGCTGTTTTAACCATGAATTCCTCCATTCTCACCTTGCTTTAGCTGAAGCACAGTCTCTGCCTTATATGCAGCCAGCCAGATGTTTAGGCTGGAAATTCTCCATAGAGCAGGGCTCAGTGGTATGCATGGTTGTTATTTATCTAAATTGTATTTTTCTCTTTAACAGCATTTTTTTTTTCTCCTCCCCCCCCCCCCCTTTCGCTCTCAGGGGCAGTTTACTTTAGCCCCAAAGTAGGAGGTGCAGAGAGGAAAGGCTTTGCCAAGATACCCACAATTCACCAGCGGCTGACAGAGCTGATGAAGTCGAAGTTGACAGCTGCATAAATCACTGGCCCATGGTGCTAATAGGTGGCAGTATAAAAATCAAGCACGGACCACCCATGCTGCGGGGCAGGAGTAGGAGCATCGAGTCATATCTAACGTGCAGCACTGTACAGCTATCCGAAACACTTAACCCCCCTCAGGCTCCCCGGCCCGCTCCGGTCCAAGGGGCTCTCTTAGCAACACAGGAAAGGCCCGTCTGGCATCTGCAGTGCAGTGATTCATATTTGGCACTTTCATAAAGGTTCCAAGCTGCTGGAGTTTTTGGGCCCTATTGTCGAGTGGTTCACTCCTCGATCCCCCTTTTGGAAAAACCTATAAACATTTCAAGGCCAATAACCAAACAGGAGTCAGTGCTTTTTCCTCTTTCATATGAAGATCTCAGTACGTCGTCGGATACGTTTTTTTTGTGTTGTTTTCTTCACCGTCAGGAGAAAGGGCTGAGTACTCACAGTTACCCTGATTTTTGTTTAGTATATATTATGTGTGTATGAATAGGGAATTGCTTAAACTCATTCAACAGGACTGCTAAGAGAGGTGTGAAGGTGGCCACCCCTGCAAGCCACATGGCTGTTTGTAGGGCCTCTTTCTTTGTAAAGGGGAAGATAAAACACAAGCACTGAGCATGAGGGGGCGGACCTTCACTGCACAAGAGCATATTGCTCAATAACAAGGCCTGGATCCCCGGGTCTAGCACAACAAAACTCTACCTTAGGTGAAGGGCCCCTGTGCCATCGGGTTTGACCATGCATGTGGAGAGTGAATGTAGAACCCCCCCCCCTCCATGCTTCAGCATGTCTGAGCCCCTGTGGCGTCCCATGTGTGTCCCATGACTGTTGCAAATGATGAGTGTGCTGCAATTTTCCCAGCGGTGAAATGAACAAAATAATTTGAATGTAAATCTATAAAATGTATAACCATGAACTCACAGGTTAAGGGAAGACAGTAAGATTTTATTGATCCTACCTGACAAATCACTAGTCTGACACTCAGCCAAGCCAAAAAGTTCTCATTACATGTTTTTGTGTTTTTGGTAGTGGTAGCAAGTTTAGGAAGCATTGTTTTTTGTTTGTTTGCAGATATTTTGGCTGATCAAAACATTTAAAATCGGCATCTTTATGCTTTAATTGACATATGGTCCATCTTAGTGTGGTTTTTTTTTGCAATTTTACACCAGCCTTACTCCCTCTAACTATTTTACATGTTTTTCAACTCATTAAAAGTGTTTGCTCAGTGTTAATTTAGGTGCAAGGAATGCGCAAGCCTGCCAAAACATGCAGCGTATCAGAAAAATTAGAGTATTGACACCTGGCCCTGAGCTCTTAGTAGCCTTCACTTAGCCACAATTTCAGAGCCTCTGTCTGAATAGCATCCCCTCCCTTGCTCATTGACAAGTCTTCCTCCGAAATCAGCCTTTAATGACCATACACTATGGCCTCTGCCCAAGAGCCCAGGCTCCATTGCACTAAAGCTGCTACAGGGTGTCCTTTACAGCCTATAAATGGCTCAAGGTCATCTCTCATTAAACGGGAGTGTGCAATGAAATGACTCCTGGCCATATTTGCCCCAGACGATAAAGCCAGAGTGTTTATGGCAACTACTCCACTCTCACTTGCGGCCCAGGTGGGCTTGCGTGGGGAAAAGAAAATAACAAATTATGTCAAACTTTGTAACTTTTCAGGGGGAAAACTCTGCTCTGTGGGCTAGGTTGTTGTTTAATGTCAGTAATGAGCTTGATGGATTTGTCAAAGTATCTGTCACTGAAAAAAAACGTACTTTACGTGACGAGTTTAACAACATAAGTCATTTGGTCATGGTAGTATGAGGTGGCACTTGTTATGGTTAAGTTTCATCAGATTTCTTTTTGTATTTTATGAATATTTGATGTAAAGCGTTTGTGTGTGTGCTTATGTGTGTGAATGTGTGTCAGTGAGTTCTTTGTTCTATGATATAAAAAAGTAAAGTAGTGATTCACATGTGGATGAAATTAGATCTTCACAAAGGTTTAAGTGGGTAAATGAAGCAATTTAATAAGGTGATATTAGTATTGCTCTATCAGACATAAAAAATGTAATGCTCAATATATTAAAACAATTCTGAACAAATTTACACAAACTAATTCCAAGCTCATGACATGAATAAGTACAGCAGTTCATTTCCACATAAAAAAAATCACTGATGATTTAATATATACAAGTGGGCCAATTAATGACATGCAGTGGTTTCTGTGTGGAGTAGTATTTTCCTTTTTCTTTACCTCACCTCGCTTGTGATGGGCCGAACATGATTGATGCTGGATGTGTGCATTACCTGACGTGTTGCCGTGCACAGGCGGCAGTTTGTGGTGTTTGTCTTCAGCGGTTGTGGTGCGTGATTTGTTAGGAGGGAAAACAAAGTTACAGTCAGCGGTCAGACGGCACTTCAGGGAGAGAGGCCAAGCCTGTGCTGTTAGGTTGACCAGTGACCACAGCTTAAAGTAAATGGTAGGCAGCTTCGTTCACTATGGGCCATCTATCTATCTATCTATCTGTCTATCTATCTATCTATCTATCTATCTATCTATCTATCTATCTACCTATCTATCTATCTATAGAAGTTAAATTACTGGTGTAAAATCTAATTAAGTCAAAATTAAAAATTAGCTCACTCATATACAGACTAAATGTTACTGAGTTACTTAGAAAAAAAACAGACATGATCTTACCCATGCAATGTAAAAAGGATGAGACATAATTTAGCATGTGATATTCACATGTTGTTACAATGTTGAGTGTTCTAAAAGTTTGTCATATTAGATCCTTCATTCTAAAAAAACATTGATGTTTCTTGTGCTAAGCTAGCTATAAAACTGTTAGTACTTTTGTACTTTTAGTTCATTCTAATCTCTCTGTGATTCTAATGTATTCTGTTTTTATTGTAAAGCACTTTGTAACCGTGTTTTGAAAGGTGCTATAGAAATAAATTAATAAATAAATAATAAAACTGGCTAGTGAAGTAACTCACAACCAGGCAAACGCAAATCAGTAATTCTGTAACTGGCTCTAACTTGGCTAATGTTAATTAAACTACTATCATGGAGAAATCTGAGCATTTAATACTACTGTTTGTTAACTTGATCCACAGGTTTGATTTACAGTTGGTCAATTTCTTATGCAATGTCTAACATACTAAGGTAAAAGTAAAACTACTGACCTCAAAAAATACTAATAATAATACTACAAGTAGCCTACACAAGCTACTCAGTAGAGTAAATGTAACTAGTTACTTCCATCCTTGCTTACAATGAGCAGGTAGGAGTTCATGGTCAAAGTGTCCACGGACACTTTGACAGGACACATGGCTGTTGATAGGATTGAACCTGTGAACTTCTGGTTACAGGACAGTCTCTCTAACCACTCAACCCACCTGCTATTTGTATTTCAAATGTTTGAAATCAAGTTGGCAAAATATCAAGTTGCAAATAGTTTGGTTTGAGCAATTCAGAGAACATGCTGGTTTTTGGGATCTACTTCTCCAATGCAATACTGTGCTGCTAATTGCTCAGCAGCTGACAGCACAACATCATGACAGGACGTCTCCCTCTAATGAACCTTGACGTGATGTCCAACCCAACAGTGACGTCATGCCACGAAGAAATGTGACTTCATTCAGCGAGCTGAGGAGTGAACCTATTAGACCGCCCGCCTGCCAATGACTTAAGGCCTGTTTTTTAATGTTGTCATGGGAGAGGTGACTGCATTCAGAGGAGCCAAACAAAAGGCCCTTTTGTCCCTCCGTCCACATCTGTCCGGAATCACCTCCCCTAATTACCAAGGTTAGTCTTTGGAATTGACAGCATAAATATTAAACTGTCAAACTCTGTCTGTTGGCAACACGTTCCAGCGTGAGTCATTGACTGCTGAAGTTGAGGGAAAACAACACTCTCTTTCTCTCTGTTGAGTAAGGCTGGTCAGCGGAGAAGAAGCAGGTTGAGGAAAGTGAACACCTTAACGGCTATTATACATACTTGGTCGTACCTGTTACTTTTAGTCTTTTTTTGTGAGGTAGTATTTAATCCAGTACTTCTTTAGTTTTGAGACATTTTCACTACCTGCTGCATGTGAATTTGGGAAAAAAAAAGAAACATTTTCCTTCTTGGCTGTAGTCAGCCATCAACTCTCAGAGGATCTTGGAACCAGGTGTTGAAAAGAGAGTGAATTCGAAGCCTTTCAGTTGCACAAATACGTTTTCTTTGCTGGTTTTAGGGTGAAACGCAAAAAAATGCCCTTAATTATTTTGCAGACAAAGAATGGGATTGCAGTCGAGGAAATGTTCTGCCTGCAAATCCATCACCGATGATCTTTTCAGATGTGGGTGATACCTTGAGACACGGGAATACAGCTGCATTGACGGGCATAAAACCTAAACAAACTACACTGACAAGGCAGAGAGCTGTGCAAACAGAAGATTAGAGGGGAGATGAAAGAAATAGGAAGCTGGTTCAGTCAGTCATTGCCGGCGGTCTGTGGCTTTATGCTACTGTATCCAACTGAGTGTTTTGAAACCTGAACTAATCGGAATCCAAAATCAGAATTAAAAAACGCTTTACTGGCCAAGTTCAATAATATACAAGAATTTGTTCTGGTGCTATTGATGTGGAGACAACTTGATCATTTACAGAGTTTTTTACTTTTGTGTTCGGTAGGCATGTGAAGAATCGCTGACAATAAACTATTGAAAATACTAATAAATAACACAAGGACTATGCAGAAAAAGAAGACAGCGCAGTTAAGGCATCTAGTCAACTTTTCTGGTTAAATGTAAAGGTTAAACATATAATTAGCGTTGAGGGTAGACAAGTCAGCGTCATGCGGGTGTTGTATACTGTACATGTACTTGTGCGTGTGTGTGTGTGTGTGTGTCAGTGTGCACTCTTCCCATGACTTGGAAGCATGAAAGGACATATAGTAGAATCTCCTGAGAGCTCCTCCTCTTTAGTGAGGAAACAAAAGCTCCCATCGTGTTGTTTGGTTAGTTTCGCTGTAACCCCCACAACCACCGTTCCATCAAGCAGCAGCCAAACACAAATGAACAAATGCTGTCAGGCAGAGTCGGTTGCTAAACAACCAAGGTTGGCATCCTTGGAGAAGAGCGGTGCTGCACTGGGTCTTTAGGACCCCTGGCTGTGCCATGGGCTGGCCATGTCCTGCCTGCAGAGAAGTGTGACAGAGAGACCTGACAGCTCCGATGCCTTGCCCAAGGACACGCTGTCACTGAGGCATAATAAGAGCGGACTGAGTGGCCCCCGGCCGTCAACAACACCAAGGCCCCTGCTGGACGATTAGAAAGAGCTTCCCAACAAAGAGGCAGCCAACAAAAGGGCCATGTTAAATTAGGCATTTAATTCAACATTCGGTCACAAGGGCAAAGTAATCAGAGGGAATTCGTAAAACATATTAAAAGGACAAGGAGAGGCAGAGTGTAGGATATCCCACAAAAATGACTTATGTGCTAGGTGTTGGTTACGTGAAGAAATGCTGACTAGAATCTATTAAAAATCGAAGTTAAAGTATACAATGAATGACGCATATGAATGATTGGTGACTTAATAAAAAAGGAGGGTCTATTTGACAGACATATAGATAAATACCTTAAACCTAAAATCTGTTCTAAATTCCAAACTGGAAACTATAAACAGCTATGAAATGAAAGTTACGAAGCAAGCAGGCACTTTAGTTGTATTCGTCAGGTATGTCAGGCTTAAAATTAGGCTCCACACACCAGAGAGGGTGAGGTAGGATTTGAGATTTATAGATTGCTCTCCTCACTGCTCTTGCCCACAGGGACTGATCCAGATATGGCAAAACCTGAATTACTGTTCAGGCTCTGAGTTTATTTCCAGTGTCATGGAAATGCTGTTGGAGCGTTTCAGGTATAGCTGGTATAGCTGAAACCATATAGTGCAGAACTACCTAGCAGACCTGGTGGCCAAAAACTGCTTTCTCAGCAAATACCACTGTACACTGTAAACATTATACAGCTCAACTTGACATTGCGTGATATGAAGTCACCTAAAACTAAAGCCTCAGTCTGCAGGACAGAAGCTGCAACATCTAGTAACAACCTATTTTAAGTTGTAATCTCCTCATGGGCAAAAGATGGCTTATGGTGAATACTACATTACCCAGTGACCCACGTCGGCTCCAGGATGCCAGTACAGGTTGGTGCCTCCATGGCAGACTCTACAGGTGAAGACTCCTCACCTCTGCAACCCCATCAAAGAGCGAAGCATCGTTCTATCAGGCTACCACACAGATGACATCAGTGAAGTCATCTGGCATGCACCCGTTTCCCTGAATCACAGTCTTGTGGCACTCCTTTGAATACTGTGAATTTGCAGTTGTTGTTATTTTATGATTTAATTACAAGTGTAAAGCTGGAGGTAGTGCAGGAGGGGGGAGGGAGGGGCTGCAGGAGAGCTGCTCTCTCAGCGCTTGGAGAGCAGAGGATAATTATAGGGAGGGCAAACCTCGTCAGAGTCAGAGGAATTCACTCTGATTTATTCAAGAGTGAAAGGATTCCTTGTAAGCCTTAAATAAATTTTAATTGCGGTAAGCTGTCTAACACAGCAGAACACCCCCCCCCCCCCACCCCCCCTTCATCCTCCCCTCCAGCACCCCCGTTGAGTTGGGAACTTTGATTAGATTACAAAAAAGGACTGAAGGGGGTATTAAGGAACCACAGGGGTCCCCATACTCGCACAAAACCTTCATTGATATATAAGGAGTTTTGCTCCAACGTGAGATACCCACCACTTGAATGAAGTCACACACCTTCTCTGCCAGGCAACACACCAATATTGCAGCTTACTTATATAATTGCATGTTGATTATAAAAAAAAAAGAAAAAAATGATGGGCTATACCGGATGCTTTCAATCTTTTTCAGCAAATATTTTGTGGGTGTAATGGAACAGCAAACCTGAGTTTTTGACAAGCAAAGAAAATAATGATTACAGCCTTGTAAGTCTTGAGTTTTAACACAAAAGTAAATTAATAATAAGACAAATCCTAATTGACATACTTTGGAATGCATGTTTCCTATATCCTTTGGCAAAAACAGCATTCTCTACCTTCATGTCTCACCTGTTTAGTCATGTTGTGGTATTTATGGGTTTGATTTTCCAACTTTGTTCCTGTTTTTTTTTCTTTAGATGCTCAACTTGTATGTGTGTGTGTGTGTGTGTGTGTGTGTGTGTGTGTGTGCACATGCATGTGTTCGTGCATCTGTGTGTGTGTGTGTGGTGACCTGTTATTGTCTCTGCACACTGCTGAATCGTTTGCATTTTCACTGATATATCCTTTTATATGCTTGAAAAAAAAGTGTGTGTATAAACATGACCTGCCTGCCTATGTGTGTGTGTGCCCTAGACAAAATGGGCCAGTAAATGTCTTAAATGACAGGGGTCAACAATCAACAGACTTTCGGGAAAGAGAAATCTGTCCACAACATCCCACACTTTCTCTGCAAAGTGCAGAAGGTATCGTGTCTGGGCGGACAGGGAGACAGATAGAGATGGATGGATGGTGGGAAGGAGGCCCGCTGTGGGACGTGAATTCCTAGGTTTATACTCTCTCTTTTTCTTCTCTCACATTTTGAGGATCAACAATTGACAGACATATAGTATATATGGCTTTCATTTAATAATCAGTCTTGCGTTCAGTGATATGAAATTATTAAAAGCAGTTCTTTCACAGGCAACAATCACATATTTGACTTGGAATAACTACACAGAAACAGGCAGGTATATGGAAACTGCATTGCTTCATATCAAGAATATGAGAATTTATGTTCGGCGTCTGTGTTCGCTGAATGACACAAGGGGTGGAGAGTTTGAAAGTTTATGTCTCATAGAGACGCCCTTTTTCTGGTTTGACAAGAGTTTCAAAGACCCTTCGCAAGTTGAAGCCTGCTGCTTGGTGCTTGGGCCCTGGGGACTAAAAAGGGCCCAATGACTGAGCTGGAAGGAAAGTAGGGAGGGAGTCACGTTCCTCCGATGAGTCCAAAACACACTCCTACTAATTCTGCTCACTTTCACAGGCTGTTTCCACGGCCTGGCTTGGACATTTAGGGACCGAATACAAAGCAGGTCTGCGGTCTACCCCGCCCATATCCAAAGTATATTCATCTAACGGTTTCTTTTATTCATAGCCAAAAACCAAGAGGTGAAGCAATAATACAAAGTTGAAGCAAGCAACTTAGATATAACTATCTGGAGTTTGGATGTTAGCCATTACATTTTTAAAGTAATCTTCTCAGTTTCTTAGGCCCCAAACACCCCCCGTCACCCCAAGCATAGCTCAGCATCTGTGTTCAGCTGCCCCATGACATATGGCCCCATATTTTTATTATTATCATTTTTTTAACCATAACCTTTACTTAATGAGGCAGGTCATTTAAGGACCAGTTCTATGGCAAAGGGATTCACAATTTTGCTGGTTTATATTTGGACTGCCAAAGTAGTTTATATATAGAATAGAGAAAAATGGTTGAACACTACTGGCCGAAGTGGCCGTAGAATTTACAGACTTACCAGCTGCAGCCAAAGTGTTGGTATTTGCCTGGTGGCTGGTGTTCATTTCAAGCCCAGGACATCACCGAAATCTAGCATCCAAGAATAGTCATCTTCAAAGCAAGTGAAGGAAGATCAGTCAGTTAGAGGGCTAAGGTAAGATTTCATTTTTCTAAACAATTTCTCAATATGTTGTAAGAAGAACAAGGCACAAGATGCAGTGAGGAAAACTAAAACTGAAACATATTCAAACTTAAAAGGCATTGACCTTTGCTGGTCAAGGTGGGATGACTTCAGTGGAGATGCCCCTTCAGGCTGTGGTGGCTTTGGCTGATTGATCTGAGTCTGTCAGAGGCCTTGAGGCAGCTCCCTCTGGTCTTCTCTGGCTCCGTTGGCTCAGCGTTTTCCCCCAACAGACGGCCCATTCTGCAGCAGCTGCTCCTTCCAGCGGGGTCACAACCTGCAGCGGAGAGGAAGGACCTCGCAGCCTCTTGACCGCTCAGTGGCAAGACCTTCTGCGTCTCTCTCTCTGAATCTCTCAGTCTCTCCACTTCCCCTCTGTTTCTTTCATCTGTTTTTAAATGCTGGCATGTGTGTGTGTGTGTGTGTGCGTGTGTGTGTGTGTGTGTGTGTGTGTGTGTGTGTGTGTGTGCGTGCATGCCTGATGAAAAGCTGAAATGATACTGATCTCTGAATTCTACGACGCCATTTATTTTTTACTTTGTGTCAGTTTACAGTAGAAATGGATATTCCTTTCCCACCAAGAGACCAACTTCTGATAAGACAAACACTTTTCAGTATTCATCCTCAATGCAGAATACTAGAGTAATTAGAGATTTATTTATTTTTTTCCGGCTTACATAGTGCAATACTATCTGCAATACTATGTAACTACCAGTGCAATCAGCTTCCAACAGAGGACCATATACTATACAGAATAAATAACTATTTCCTTAATGTCTATTTTAAATATATTTTATAAGCTACAGGACTTTTATACTATTTTCTTTTGTGTACTTCTTATTACTTACTATTACTTATTACTTCTCTTACTTATAATTTTTTATAACTTTTTATAATTTATTTATAATCTGATAAACTGATTCTGATTTTCAGTGATGCCAAAACAGACCCTCATTTATAAAAATCTATTTGGGTTCAATCTCCAGCTTTATCGTGAAATCATGTGTCAGACTTTCCTCTTGTATTATTCATAAAAATTTCATAGGTCAGTTTTACATACATAGGCCTATATCCTATATACTGGTCTTTGCAAACCAAGATCGAAATGATTGAATTTGAAGGAGCTCAGCAATTACACTGTGAATGCCCTTGTTAGTCCTCGCCATATAAACAGAACCTGTCAAGTCCTTATCATGCTGGAGGACAATGAAAAACTTGACTGGCATAATATACAACAAACAGTAGAGTGTTGGTCTGTGAACAGAGCGATCCTCTGTCACGTCTGCAAGTCAATACTGCCACTGAGGAAAGGACAGTCCAGTCTGGACCTGGCAGGCAGCAGGGAACTTAACCACAGACAACAATCACATTAATGTGGAGTTCTAGGTGTTGATCATTGGTGTAATCAAATTTAATAGCAAACAATAAATTAGGTCCTTGCTTTATCCACATGTATCCCATTAGGCTATTTCTGACAGCACACTGATTGACTAGAGGACAATTCTGTGTCAGTCAGAAGTCAGAAAGACCTGCAAAAAAAAGTGCAAAGTGGGTTTGTGTGGCTCGTAGGGTTAGACTAATATATCTGGCCAATATTGAGATTTTATTAAATTTGGATATCAGCCAGTCATGCCTGAGTCGACTGCCGATATGATGGAGGTTCCCCCTGACATAAAAACAGTCTGTAAAATCTGAAATGAACTTTTGTTTTCTTTGCAAATTTTATATACTTTTGTTCAACTATGTTTTATCTAAATTAATTCTTAATTCTTACAGTTTCCCATCCCTCTGAACAGGTGGGGTGGGTCATCCTGCCTTAAAGAGCTGCTAACCCACTTCAAACTACTCTGCCAAGAAAATAATTCTGGGTTTTTGGGCATGTAAATGGTCAATTTTAAAGATATTGAATATTGGCACAAAATATCATCTATCAGCAACTTCTGTTTAAAAATATTGGTATCGGCCTTCAAAAACCCATATAGATTGAACGCTAGTGGCTGGTCATTCGAGGGCTGTTGTACTCAGAAAATGTTTAGCAAAGGTTTTGAGTTTAGTTTGCACAGCTCTCCTAGGAAGACGCATGAGAACATGGCAGCAGAAGAAAAGAGGAAACCAGGGAGGAAGGGCAAACCACAGGCTTCTCTCTGGAAAGCCTTAACCTGCCTCTGGCTTGATCCCCTCTACAAAGGAGAGCTTTGATGGGCTGATGCGCCGGCTTGTAATGAATACCACCGACAACATCTTCACACTTCCTCCTACGCACTGCTGAAATTACACAATGACTATGTCAACAGATACACTATAGTGTATAAGCTATTCTGAAAGAGGCGGGTGTCATTCCTCATATACATGCATAAACACTCCCACATACACACACACACAAAATGAGACAATACTGACAATATAATGTTCTTATAAAAAAATCTGTATGTTTTGTACTTGTACAGAAACTTTTCACTTTTACTGAAGTCTCATGCTAATCCAAAACCCACAGCACATTCTCGCCAGCTTTAGGTCAATTTAAATATATGTCGACATTGCAATTTTCATTGCCTGTCTTTTTCTGGCTTTCCCTATCTGTAATTACAGATGATGGACTGATTTCACCTCATTTCTGTACTGAGATCACAATGCAATCATCCTCCACCCTCCTCCCTCCTCCCTCCCTCCTCTCTCCATGTGAGGCTCCTTAATGGTCTTGGTATTTTTCCCGTTTAGCGTGGCATGAACACTGTTATTCATTATCCCAGGCAGCTGTTACCGGAGGGATAACCCTGGATCCCACTGACCTGTCAGAGGGGCACTTTCCTCACTTGAGGTCTTCATTGGCACTGGCCCTGTGCAGGTAACAGCCAGCTCACCTCTCACCCCCACATTTCTTATGGCTCTTATGGGGCTTCGCAACGTTCACAAGGTCACTGCGAACGACTCTCTGTGCACATTTTTTCTCTCTGCCATTTCTATGTTGTTTTTTCTAGATTTTTCTGCTGTCCTATGTGAAAATAAGCATTACAACACAACTCTGTCTTTTAATATTCAACAAAGTACAAATCGACCCAGGAACTTTGTCGCATGTCATCGCCCCCTCTCTCTCCCGGTCCTTCCTGTCTGTCTCTACTTTCAACTGTCAAATAAAGGGGAAAATGCCTCCCAAAAAAAAAAAGTAAAGTAAAGTCCTGGTGGCTCAATTGGTTAAGGCATATATCATGTGGATTCAAATCTGGCGCAGGACCCTTCTCGCATGTAATCGCTCTCTCTCCCATCTAAATTAAAGCTGTCTCCCACTGTCAATTATCAAATAATGCTAAAAAAGCCCCGCAAAAAATTTGCATTCAAAAATAAAATACAACACAAGAATATGTTTTGGAAATCCACAGCGTATCCCTGTGTCCCATTCTTCTGGCTGGCAGGATTGGAAAGACCTTAGGCTATCTCTTCCTTTAACAAAAGCAACTTGTTCCGTGAGAGGCACAATTAAAGAGTGGGAGGCAGGAAGATTACACACAGGCTTTATAGGCACCTCCAAATGACTCAAGAACAGACTATTCACCAGCTGGTAAAATTATCCACCATTGTCACGAAACATTCAAAGCCCCACACACCCCACACACCCGCCCCTTCCACCAGGTTAGCTCTGTGGGGGTTATATAAAGTCGAGGGGAGATTGAAAATAGTTTTGACGTTTGGGCGAAGTGAAAAAAGCGTCCAGTCTGGCTGCTGTCAGAATAGATAAAGCCACAGCAGTCTTCAAAACTCAGGAACGTCAAGCACAGTAGATTAGTGCTAAGGAATCGGGTAATAACTTTAACACATGACATCTTACCACTTTCCATAACGTACGTAACATCAAAAGGGGAAATATGGTATTTATTGATGGGCCCATAATTCAGTCCTCCTCTAAAGCAGGTCAGGTTTCATTGGACAGGGCAGAGAGAATAGAAACCAGATGAGATGTGGCCTAGGCCCCGACTCTGGCTGAGCTTTGGCTTTAGGCCTGCAGGTTGCCGTGGTCGAATCCTGATAGGGGAGAGCCCCATCCTCACTGGATCACAGGGAACAGAGAAAAAACAAGTTCTACAGAGCATTTATTAAAATTGTTCCTCTTCCCTGAAATGGGACAACACACTGATAAAAAAAAACAACAACATGTGGAATCTGGCTCAAGGAGATCTGAAGCTGATGAGACTTTGTTTTTGCTGTGTAAACCAGCTTCAGATCTTGCTGTGGCCCATTAATCTGATTTTAAATATAAATTTGGTCCATCGCCTCCAAACCAACAGGTCAAACTTGGATTCAAATCTGGGTTATGCCTGCGTACACTACAAGATAAATCTGTTTGGCTAGAGCTCTCTAACAAGCCCGATGTGGAAAAATCTAATTTGGTAAGCGATTATTTTTAGCATCGCTCAACCCTTTTATCATAAACAGAAGGCTGACTTGCTTGGTTCTGTAGTGCGGCATATTTCTCATGTCCC
The DNA here is from genome assembly GCF_046629955.1 of Centroberyx affinis. Classification (NCBI taxonomy): domain Eukaryota; kingdom Metazoa; phylum Chordata; class Actinopteri; order Beryciformes; family Berycidae; genus Centroberyx; species Centroberyx affinis. The sequence continues at coordinate 138,270 of NW_027279619.1, forward strand.
ACCAGCACAGTTACTATCTGACTGAAAGCACACAGCTTCTAACACATGACATGAGGCACATGACTGGAGGCGGGCAGCGGGCCTGTGTGAGCCATCCGTCCCATCTCACTCTGCAAACGCCAAAGGGATTTCCACAAAGCAAACACTGGTTAGCCTCGCTATTTAGTGTGGAGAGCCACCACAGCCAACAAGTTCACTTCCAGAAAATAGCTCCGGCCGCCTGATAGGGCAACAGTGTGTGTGTGTGTCTCTGTCTGTGTCTACGCATGTATAGACATAGACACACATGTTCCTCTGTGTGCATGTGTGTGTGTGTGTGTGCGTGTGCGTGTGCGTGTGCGTGCGCGTGTGCGTGCGCGTGTGCGTGTGTGGTTTTATGTGCACTATACTTGTATGCACATGCACTGGTTGTTCTGTAGTGTGTGTGTGTGTGTGTGTGTGTGTGTGTGTGTGTAATCCATATGATTCTGCATTGGCACCATGAGAGAGATAGCTGAAGCAATGAATCATAGACTGGCCGAGGTCCAAACTGGTGTAGCGGGGGTTGGTTGGGGGGGGGGGGGGGTTGAGCTCTTCTTGGGATGAATGTGGTTTGACTCTTAGTTGTACATTTTCTCCCAAAGGGGGGATGGTGGTTAGAGGGAGGAGGGTTGGATGTTTCCCTATCAATTACAGTGGCTGGAGCTCTGGAATTGGAGATCCGCTGTGATTCATCCATGCTGCGCTTGCATGCTTGACTTCTATTCATGTTCTCTTGCTACAATCACAATACAGACTGTATTCAAGAAAAAAACAACTCACCTGTCCATTTTTTGTCATTTTGTTGAATGCTGTCAGTGCTTCATGTCATTGATGACATCCAGTTGCAAAAGATTGAGAATGCCTTGCAAAATGCCAACAACACATTTACATTACTCTAGACATGATTTACTGAAGGATAGCAAGAATAGAATGTTTTAACTGAAGCATGGCCAGTTTCTTACACACTGCAACAGTTACTTTAGCTCTGTAACTGTTTAACTCCGATAAAAAAAAACTGGTATTGGCAATGTGGAATTTGAGCCAAGTTTGTTTTCTGGTGGTGTATTTTTCTTATTCCCATGGATACATGGTCAAATGTCGACTGTGACATAATGTTAAAGTGTTTCCAGCGCAGCTACAATACAGTTTGATTGGAGACGTTTCTTTTTTTACCGACTGGATATGCAGGACTTTTATGTTGTTCTTTTGTTTTCGTGGTTAATAGTTTATGAATTTGCAGCGCGTTTACTGTTAATGTATTTGCTTTGGCATTCTGCAGCATGTTTCTTCTTTTGCAGCATGTTTCTGTTGTATTTGCTTTGGATTTTTGTATGGGAATTATCATAATTTCTGAGGTTGCAGCACATTTCTCTTAATGCAGGTGGGCCCTTGTAGTGCGTTTGCATTTACGCCACGGTACTCAATACCAGAATGCAGTGCAGCAAGAAGACATTTTGTGTTTTGAGTATGGGGCCTAGCCACCATCATAGACAGGCCCCAATGTTCTTAAACTAGTTGTCTAGGTAGCTACATTTATATGTTCATACACCCACCTTTCCTTTAATGTCATTTTTACACTGCAGTGCTCCGTAATCAGTGAATGAACTCCAGTTCCAAAAAGCCAACCAGTGAGTTCTGCAGATTAAAGCTTTCTATTTTCAGTACAGTGTCTAGAGCATTGTGGGCTTATGAATTCAAGCCTGCAGTACAGTTACAGGGAGAAGGTGTGTGTGTACATCAGAACAGAACAGAGCTGAGCACTTCTTCACAGCGATTTCAAGCTTCATGGGATTGATTCTGAAATTTAACAACATACAAATAAGATCAGATATGTTTGTAGGAGTTATGTACGGAGTGTCTCTACTTCAAAATGCCTGTTTAAAATTGCAGTCAGTATCGTCCAGTAAAAGAATCTGATATCTGAGAAGAATCAGTAAACTTTTAGTTATTTTATTTTTTATTTATTTAGTTATTTTTTGTTTAGTTTATTTTCTCCAAAACAAAACTGCATGATGTTCTCTTACAATTTGCCTAAATATACAGTCTGTAATTTGAATTGTGTTTTTTTTTTTATCATGATAATAATCATGATTCATTACCAACTGCTATTTCAAGATAGGAAATAACATGTAACTACAATGGTGTCCATAATCTCACAGTCAAAATACCTTTTCAAATGTTTCTGGGTAATCCAATACATAACCAGTTAACCAGTTTGTTGTTGTTGTTGTTGTTGTTTATATAAGTATCAATTTGGCTCACTGCAACATTGTGAAATTCTGCAGCTGAGAATTTGTTTCTCATGGGAAGCCACCTTTAGCTCGCTCATTAGACAGCTGGGAATGAATAAGCCCCAAAGAAATGCCAATAACTGCTTTGTGAAACTGTCATTCATGAAACATTCTTGATCGCTTGTTGGAAAAATTGATATGCAGCCAATAAAAGAGAGTGTTATGCACACATGAACACACACACACACACACACACACACACACACAAACATAAACGCACACACATGCACACACACACACTTTCCCGTTAGTGTACGGGCCTCTTACTGTGCAGCTCAACCATCTGTCTCTCAGCAGTAGGTCCTTGTTACCTGTTGTAGTCTTTCTTGCCCCGCTCATTCCAGAATCCACTCTCAATGCCTAACGCTCCCTTTCACCGTCGCACGCTGTAAAGACTTCTCAAAGAAAATTCCTCACAGAAAGTGGGATCCAAGTATGTACCTTAGTCTTGGACTTTGACAAAACAACTGAAAAAGGGGAGCGTTTTCTCTGCTGCTTGTTTAAATTTGGAAGCGTTACTTAAAACGTCCAACCTTCATGATTCTTTAGGATGATTTGATTTCTATAAACTTATTAAGGGAGCGAAACTATGAATGCTTTGAGAATGTGAGCCACATCATTGTCAGAGCTTTTGGCCACTGGCGAGGTGGATATTAAGAGCGATGGGGGACAGATGCTTCTCTTTAGAACAGAGGCGGCTGCCCACGGCCCCGCTCAGATGAGATGCTAAGTTTACGTCGCACCAGTCTGCCATAGTCTTAGAAGTCAGTTGGATGTCCAGACCCGAGCCATATGGAGTTAGTTAGAAGCAAAACAGCAAGCCTCAGGCCCTCTGTCTCTCTATACGTGACCAGCAGTGAGCGGCCGCCTCAATGAGACGCTTTCCGATCGCTGCAGGCAACATATAGCTTCAAAGATTACAGTCAGAGTTTGTTTTTTTAAGCGAAGGACAAAAAGCTGGCTTCTAATAATGATGAAAAGTAGGGTTTTTTTTTTGTTTTTTTGAGAAGGTCCTTTCCTTACAAAAGTACGAGAAGTAAGAGTTAACTTTACTAAAACAAAGGCAGAATTTGATTTGGTGGAAAATAATGTAACAGTAAAGTAATACACACAACATGGTCACTTGTCCTATACTGGGATATGATTATATTACTATTGTAACTCCTTGTGTCTGGAATCTATTCATTGCATAGACAAGTCTGACATTAAGTGCCATCTATTATAACCATATTGTATAATGCAGAATGCGGCATGTGTAAAGGATCAACATCCATACTAAATGCATTATATATACTGAAGCCATAACACCCGTGTGTGTTTGGTGTTATGTGGCTAGTCTATGTGGCACAGTATTATGTGGAGTTTCTGCTCAGCATTTCTCCAATGCCCACTTAATCAAACAGTAATCAAAAACAGTATAATATCCCAGCATTTTAGTGTGCACATCTTGAAGAAAGATTTTCTACTAAACCATTCTATAATTCAGTATACTGGAATAGGCTTCTAATCAGCAGGCACTACACTGTTTTTAGACACGCAAACTGCCTTTTGTGCCATAGAGGTTTGGCTAAACTTGTTCAATGACTGACAGTGTTCTTTACTTTTGAGCTGTTTCCCATTTCAGCAAATTAAACCAACATTTTGTCTAAAAAGAAGTGGTATGTGTGTGATGTTCTTTCTAACGACCCTTGGTTAACTTTGCACCTAATGCAGTCATTATCATTGAATAACAGGAAGTTCATTTTCCTGTTCCTAAACTGCCAAACCTTTTCTGACCAATGACCTCTCAGAATAAGGGGTCATGGCCAATTATAATCGAGCTGCTAATAGTGCTTTAGCGAGTCCAGATGTTGTTATCCCCCATTAGTTGAAGTCACTCCACAGAGTAAGTGACCACAAGAAAATGAATAGACTCCGTCTTAAACAAAACCAGAACACAATATACAAAAACATTGTCTGACTGGAACAATAATATGTATTTCATCCAGCGCTTTGAAATTTGTTTCTTGCATACTGCAAATTGCAATGCTGCTTATGTTTTTACTGCTTTGAATTGCATAGATTCTGATTATAGAAAGTGCAAGAGTAAGGTTTTATTTTTTATTTGCAATGAAGTACTCACTTCTCAACTCATTTCTGCCCAGTTTCAACCTGAAAGTGACCATTTGGTTCTCGGTTTTGTGACTGCAAAAAGACTGAGCGAGTCCTGCAGTCTCACTGCTTTGGTTTTTCTCATGGAAGCCTTACTTTCTCCTTTTGGAGCTGAGGATCCATGAAGAAGATGTGGAACACAGACCTCAACATGTTCCTTGACTTAGAAGGAGCTAAGTATCATGAAATTATGGTCTTTATATTAATGCCAGCCTCTGTATGTGACATTATCTTCAATGTTATTTCCGTATGCAGGGTGGGCAGGGTTGTTGTTGTGGTGGTGGTGGCTAGGATGCGGGGGCGGGGGTGGGGGTGTGTGGGGGGGGTTCTTCCTCCCCCTCAGGGTGCCCACACCTCTTTGTCAAAACACTGTCTTTCCAATTAAACAGGAAGGGAAATGAGAAAATGTTTGATTTGCCTTGTGCTTTTCCAAACAAACATTCCATTTTCATTTTTGGACATCATGAGAAAAGGCAAGTATGTTGCAGATGCATTAAAATTGAGCTGTACACTTTACTTTTTCAGTAATGACAAGGAGGCTTAACTCTGTTGCATTTCACAATGATGTAATAAGGTATGTCATATTTTCCCTGGATATAGTAAAGGTCACAAACAAGCAACGCATGTTTGAAAACTACTTAGAGAAATGTACTTTTTGTTTGATTTTACACAGTCTCATGAACAAATTTTTGTATAAATTGGCATAAATTTGTAAATCTGTCAGTTTGATTCCAATAACAGATTGTCTATAAGATTGTTTGTCCAACTCTCTGACTTTAAAACTGTCACACCAACAGTCACAATTGAGGACAGGGTTCATAAATGTTCTCTGTTTGCATAATCGGCAAATCTGCAGTGGGTAAATAAAAAAAGCTCAAGCTAAAAACTGTAGTTGTATGCTTCTCGTGTAAGAGACTTGTTGCTTGCTACAGAACTGTTTCCAGGGCTTGGGTTTTAGATGGTAGTCCATGAACAATTTATGTGCTTTTTTGTTTGTTTACTGTGGTTTGCCGGTCATAAAAATAAAGTCAGCTGAAGGAATCTCTCTCTCTCTCTCTCTCTCTCTCTCTCTCCCCCCCCCTCTCTCTCTCTCCCTCTCTCTCTCTCTCCCCCTCTCTCTCTCTCTCTCTCTCTCTCTCTCTCTCTCTCTCTCTCTCTCTCTCTCTCTCTCCCTCTCTCTCTCTTGGCCCGCTGTCAAACCCTCCAAGCCACTTGGGCTGTCACACCCACCCTTGGCCAAAGTTGAAATTAATTGCTGACTAAAAAAGTGCCTAGCAACTCCCTTGCTACGCAGCAAAAACACATCAACAGGTTGTCACTTGTGATATCAAGCGGGTTACCTCCTCTAAATTATAAGACCTGAAGCTAGTAAATGATACACTGGCAGAGGAATCTGCATGACATCATAGAGTATCCCATTTTGCAGGAGGGCCTGATGGGAAACACATACAGTACAATGGCCCATATGAGTGTGAATAGAATAGAATAGGATAGAATAGAATAGAATAGAATAGAATAGAGCAGAACAGAGCAGAACAGAACAGAACAGAACAGAATAGAATAGAATAGAATAGAATAGACTAGTACAATATAGTACAGTACAGTACAGTACAGTATAGTATAGTACAGAATATTGCAGGATTTTGTAATAGAATATGGATTCTTGATGGAAGATGGCAAATATAGTTGACGACTCCTGATCTGTGATACTGCATTAAAGAGATAATCCGAAAGGTTGATGTTTCTTTTTGTTTTTGCCGCCATTTTTGGTGCTCAGCACTCCTTGCTGTGGTGTTTCTGCACTGCACTTCCCAGAGACCACCTGTCAATCAAACAGTGTGGGCGGTACTGTGACGGATGGAGTGTGAGTTTCTGTAGGTGGCGCTCTTTTCTTGGTGGCTATTGGTGTTCAAGCTAACTACACAGTTCTTCTTCTGTGCATTCCAAACAAACTGCTGTTGCTGCCACTGAAAATGTAAGATGCATCGCTTACTGTGCCCCGGAGGATTTTTCCTGGATAATTCAATTTTGATTAAAAAATAAATAAAAATTAGCCAGATAGAACCTTATAATTCCAAGATCACGATTTATTCTGATGAAAATGTCACAGATTACTACTTTAAGATTGTAAAAAGCATTTAGTCTGTGAGAACTAATCAGCGCTGACAGCCACGTCAGCCGGCACGCCATGTCCCCTGCTGTCTGCTGCGCGCACAGGAGGGAGGAATGTTCATAATAGGAAATTGAAAATGGTCTTGCTCATACGAGTTGGGCGGAGGAAATTGAAATAATGAAGTCAAGCTTTTGGAGGCCCAGATTCAAAACCTGAAGGAGTTTGGTCTGAGACTTTTTTTATTAACCTGCGTCTTTGGTCGGAGGAACGCTTATGAAGTGCAGCTGGCAAACTATCCCCGAGGCAAAACATGTTTGTAATGGACCACGACAAACCTCTCCATCTCACTTACTGTTTTTTGACCACATTTTGGTTTCCCAACAGCTCCTCCATAACTAATGTTGTTTTTTCATGATGATACAGCATATGTGGCAAATAGCTATGCTTTGCCAGACTTCTGTGTTGGTTTTGGTGGCATTAGACAATGTGTCTAATCTTTCTAGATCCATAAAAATAGGCCCATTCTCTGATTCGCATACCATACTAGTGTTAAGTCTGTGTTATTCACCCTATCCTGTAAATGCTGCACGCATAAATTCCTTCAGTGATTTTGTGCCTCTAATTTTCCCTCAAAAGACAACATGCAAGTCATGACAGTCTTTCCTTATCATCCCATCTCTTGCTGGTGCTATCTTCCACTTCTGCCCAAGAATGTCTGCTGCTGTGTGCTGTGTCAGAGTGTGTGGAGGCGGAGGCCGATATGGGGGCAAACAGCAGAAAAATGAGCTTACATTGAGCTTGACTTCTAACCGCTTGAGGTCTCACAATGTTCAAGGCTTCAGAAAGAAAAAGTCAGCAAATGGTACGGTTCTGTTGTTGGAGATTTGACTGGGAAGCCAAACTCAGAACTGCTATTTGCTTCAATGACGTTTAAAAAGAAAAGACAGGGTGTGAACAATTTTAGGCATACTATGCATGCTCAAACCGCATGGCATTATAATTTTTGATAATCTCTGAGTCCTTCTACTTGTTTTACACCACTACCTGCAATCTCCCCAAAGAACTATAAACATTAACTAGAAGTGAGGCTTGGTTTGTTCAATGGGAAATAAATATGAGAGACAGGATCATTACTGAGGTCTATTCATAAGTAATTGTGTATATTGATTGTACCTTTATTGTCAGGTATAATCAAAGTCATTTTAGCATTATTCTTGTACAGTTTGTACTACAGTTTGTATCCAGAGTTGACTGTAATTATTGGGCCAAAGTGGGCTGTGGAAGCTTGACAGGATTTGGCAGGACTGCACATTCACAAAACAATGGGCTGGGATATCTGTAGATGGCTTTCAGGTGATATAATGCATCTTCTGGATATAATGCATCCTCTAGTGTTGGTCTGAAAAGCTCGGGGAGTTTCTAAACGTAGCCAACAGAATTAAAGAGACACAGGTAATTTATGCATTTTTTTAACTGGAAACTGATCATTTCGCCACTGACATCTGAGTCAAGTCTCAATGGATCATGATGGCACTAGCTGTGGTTTCTGGGAGATCTGTGACGCAAATGCAAAGCCTCTGTTGATCTTGACACGATACAATCAAGCGTATGTATTAGAGAAGGGATGGCATCTAGACCCATAGGCCTTAGTTGACCCAGGACTGCTCTAATTGTGTATCATTAAACCAGTTTAATGGCTTGAAGGCTTGAATGTAGCTCTGATATCTCGGGGGTAGCACCCAGGGAGAAGGGCTACGCTCTAGGGAATCATGGGGGAAATTTTTATCTATAGTTCCATTCATGGGGAAAATATTTGTCTCCATTTGGCCGGCTCTCTCCACTCTCTGGGCTGAGCAAGAAGATAAGAGAGATGACTAAGGGCAGGAGACAAGCTAATGGGAGGGAGATTTCCCATGGCTGGTCAAACCACTAGCAGCTGGCCATGTGCAAAAACACTACAAAGCATGAACACATGATTCCCAACTTGCTGAGCCCATCATTAGCATCAGATTCACAATTTAACCTTTATTCATGATATTGCGTTTATGCCTCTACTGTATGTTATGCATTATTTGTCATTTGTTATTGTTGTTTGAGTTCAAATTACAGGTTTTGACAAAAAAAACTTTATAGAATGTAAACAAAATAAACACAGAATCATATTCTGTAATAAAAACCTCAAAACAAACAAATAAAAATAAGGTCAAATAACAAATAGGCCAAATAGTCCTTTTGTTCCTGCAGCTGTCAAGTTTCTTAGGAGAACTAGTTATTGATTTACCATAAATCAAGTGCTTTTATGAGGTTGATTCAGTATCTGCTAAATACTGAACTGATGTAATGACATTTCTGGAGTTCGGAGTCATTTTTTGGACAGTACATAGCAGATCTTTTCCCATGAGCTCAGAATAAACAGAAAAAACCTTTTCACCCTTGAGTTCTACTCCTTAAAGCCATATATTTTTCTGACATTTTCAGTTTGTAGCATGCATATTTCCATATAACCTTGTAAATAGGGCCACTGATATCAGCTGCTCTGGGTATCCACAGTCAAATCACTTCCTTACTTTCATTTGGAAAACAGAGAGTAAAATTATTTCCATACACAAATGCAAACTATGGCAATATGGACTTTGGTAATGTTATTTTTCTGAGAAGAAAAGAAGTTTGAACACTGATAGACTATGGATACTCAAGTTATCTAATAATGGAAGTTGTACAATGAACTCAAATGTATGCATGCTAAAGAGGGAAAATGTTTGTGCCTAAAAGAAGTATCTCTTTAATGTTTCATTGTAGCATATTATGGGACTGCAGGTGACTTCGTTACTGGTGAGAGAGCACCATAAGAAAACATCTGTCATGATTACGAGATAATTGTAAATTTGTAATTAGGTTGTTCTCTCAAAAGCATGCTAGTTAAAGATCAAAGTCCACCCCCAAAAAAATATCTAAACATGCAATTAGAATTAAAATACTGATTACTGTGAGATTTAGCGTGGAAAAAAAATCTTGTTGAGAATCACACACACTCTCATAGACCCATCCAAAGCCACTGCCGGAAAGCTTGCGGTCTGCGAGAGAAAAAATGTCCATAAACACAAGTCTGGGTTTGCCTTGGCTAGAACATGTTACTGTCTCCCTCTCCAATGGGTGTGTAAATCTTTTCTGCTTGGTGTGCTGCGAATCAGCATATAGCCTTAAGCAGCGCTCTATGCCAGCATGTTTTTTTTTCCTGACGACTTCTGCGGTGCACAATCGTTTAGATGTTTCCCATCTCTGTCAGTGACAGGGCCTCGGGCCAGCGGAGAGATGGAGCATTGAGTCATACGGCAGTCAGTCTGCAGCCCCGGCCCGGCCGTTTCCTGTGGCGCTGCGCCCTGCGATGGGATTGGTCACCGAGGGACTCTCTCTGCTCTGAAAACGGCCTGCGCTGCATCAGACTTCTCCTGAGTACATCAGCGCCGACCCGTCTTCTGTCCTTCACTCACAGCTGTTTTCACTTAACTACTCTCTCCTCGATTTTTCCCTGCACAGTTTCTCTCCTGGCTTACACCTCTTCCTTCCCCGCCGGCTCTTTACCTTTCTGTCTCCCACTTCATCTCTTTTTCTCTTTGCCTGTCTGAGAGTGACTCTAATATTTCCATTTAATAACATGGGTAATAAGTGGATTTGATGCTGCGGTTGATCAGTGGTTTATCTTTACTGTGGCCAGTGTGAAATTTTTCTGGGGAAATCTGACCACAGCAATGCTCATTCATAAAAAAAAAGATTCCTAGGTTCTTAAACCTTTTCAGCCCAGCACCCCAATGAGAAACTTAATCCCAGGCTAAAGAAGACAAATTTCTACTGTGGGGACACCACCAGAAGAAGGACTGTGATCCACTTGGATTCCTGACCAAAACTTAAAGTGGTAATCCGCAAAATCCTGTTTTTTTCTTTATTATTGTTTTTATTTTGGCAAAGTCTTTGGTGCTAAGCGATCATTGCTGTGGTGTTTTTGCACTGCACAGTGTGGCCAGCGCTATGTCTTTTTCCTTGGAAGCTTGAGTTTCTGTACTATCCAGTCTTTTCTTTGTCTGTATTGCTGCTCATGCTAACTACCTAGTTCTCCTTATTCTTATTCACAAACAAACCGCTGTTGCTGCTGCCAAAAATATAAAACATGTTTAGCAATCAAAAAATTATTCATATGACAATGAAATTTCTTCATATGAAAATGTCACTTTAAAGAAACCAAGTTTAAATGCAAATAGGAATGACATATAATTTATTTCATAATCAGTGTGTGATTTGTTAACATATAATTCATTAATATAGACCTGTTAAGCATGCACTGGGTGGAAGGCAGGGAAACACGCTGGGCAGGTTGCCAGTTCATCACAGGGCGAACACAGGTAGATGGACAGACACGCTCACATTCACACCTATGGCCAGTTTAGAGTCTACAGTTCACCTGACATGCATGTCCTTGGACTGTGGGAGGAAATCCATGCAAATACAGGGAGAACATGCAAACTCCACACAGAAAGGATCGAGGCCAAGATTCAGACCTTTCTACTGCAATAATGCTAACCACTGAGCCACCGTGCCACCATGCAACATCTCCTTTACAAACACTTAATGCTTAGATGTATTTATAGCAACAAGAAAAAAGCTACTGAAATGTACCTTGGCTTGCACATACAACTACTTTACCTCTCACATGCATGTATTGTGAGATCCTCTCATTTAACCTACTGAAACACTCACATAACTTACTGAAAACCTCTCACATTCCCTACTAAACCACTCTCATATATAGGCTACTACTGAAAATGAAAATGTTCACACACACACACACACACACACTAGTAAGACCTTTAACATTCACCACTGAAATATTCTCATAAACACGACTGAAATATTATATGCTCATGCATACTACTTTCTCAAGTTCTCAATGCTCACACATACACCACTGAAGTAAACCTCTCGCATACAATACTGAAATTTAACCTCTTGCATTTCCCACTGAAATTTAACCTCTTACATATACTACTGAAATTTAAATTTTATGATGGTAACAAATACAAAAGTTTGAGTTGATTTCAGGTATCGTTTACCTGTGTTTTTACAATAGGAGCTGTGGAATTAGAAGGCCATTGTTGGCATTGTGATGAGGGATAGAACTCTGAGCATGTGAGACCTGAGGCCTGTCTCATGAAGCAAGTTCAACAAAGTCAGGGTATCTCTGAGTTAGCGTGCTTCGCTAAACCTAACATTGGCGATCCTGGATAACCGGTCTCATGTAGCTGGTTATCAGCTGTCTCTGTCAACCCAGGATTTACCTATCCAGCTATGAGCGCGTTCACATGAAAGAGGCGGGGTTTGTAACAAATAGCCAAGCACATGCAACATGGACAGATCCAGATCAGACAATTCGGATAAGATAAGATGAAACTATTGATCCCCGTGGGGAAATTAGATTGTTGCGCAGCAAAAGTAATATGATTCAGCGGGGAAAAGGACATAGAATATAAGCGCAAAACTATAAAAATAAGTAATAGCCTAAAAATAGGCTAAAATAATAAAATAGGCTAATCAAACAATAAAAGCCATAGACAATAGACCTAATTATAGGATGATATAAGCCCTAATATTTCCTGCTGACATTTTCAACAAATGGGTATCGGAAAGAAATGGATGGCTACTAACACTGGGTTCTTCTTGTTCTTCTCTCAAGAAGAACAAATTCTTATAATGAATAACTGTAAGCATTACAAAACATAACCGCGAAAAGTAAAAGTTGTTTCTGCTTCCAAGGCTAGAGAGGATTACTGGAGGAACTGCCCCGTCATTAGAACACAGTGGGCATATTTTTCATTGATAAAATAGTTTGTGGACACATTGAGGCTGTAAAAAGATTTTCTATTCATAAAGTCGGCCTCATGTTCTTCGGGGCTGTGGTAATGGAATATGAAATAGCCTACACTGAACCAAACACTGTCCTGAATCCAATTAAATAAAGTCAGCGCAATTAATATATGCCAACAGTAACTTTAATCAATTAATAATATGGTCAATTAAGTAGCCTACCTGCTATAGCCTATCTCCAATATGATAAGTTATCATGGAAAACAACGTGATTCTACTGGTCTGTAAACATGTCGCCCTGCGAACAGCACTTCTTACTGTCTGTTAATTAAAAAATAGCCAAACAGTTTTCAGTTTTTTATTGTGATTTTCATTTATTCCTGTAGGAATGGTGACTCACTGTTTCCAGGGAGCTGATTGGTCAGAAGGCAGGCCTTCATACGTTTTGATCCGATACCCTGAACAGAGCAGGTTAGCCGTGCAGCATAAGTTACCATGGTGATCTAAAAGTGAACCACCTTCATGAGACCGAAAAGCCAGGGTTAAACCTAAAGTTAGCTCGCTAACCCACTAATCTCGCTTCATGAGACGGGCCTCTGGTGCACAGCAGAGCCTCTTCAGTCCATCACACACAGCGCGAATAAGCAGCAAACCTGTAAAACAACTACAAACTAAAATAACTGAAACGTTTCAACTGGAACTTTCACACGACCCATCTTTAAAAGATAAGTACTTTTTTGTTTTCTCTCTATTCAAAAAGTGATTAATTTAGCTAATGTATTCCAACTATCAAACAAAAGATCACGCATGTGGTGCAGCAGTTTCACGTTAGGTTTAGACAGTCAGTATAAATGGGCATTCTCCATTTTAAAAATTTTATCCCAGTGTGTCTATGGAGTCTGGTGTTTCCCTTGTCAATGGTTTGTTCTCGCTCGGAGGAACAATCGAGCCATTCAGTGCATTTGTGGGAGGGGCTAAAGCTTGAACCATTCGTGCAGCGGTTTTTCATTGGCAGTTCGGAAGAATAGATTTGTTGAAATAAAAAAAATGTATTCAATTTCAGTAGTATACTGTATGTGTGAGATGGTTTTCAGTAGTGTATGTAAGAGATTAAATTTCAGTAGTGTATGTAAGAGGCTAAATTTCAGTAGTGTATGTAAGAAGTTAAATTTCAGTATTGTATGCGAGAGGTTTATTTCAGTGGTGTATGTGTGAGCATTTCAATAGTGTATATGATACTTTAAGTAGTATATATGAGCATATAATATGTCAGTTGTATTTATGAGAATATTTCAGTGGTGAATGAGGTCTTACTAGTGTGTGTGTGTGTGTGAACATTTTCATTTTCAATAGTATATATGATAATGGTTTAGTAGGGAATGTGAGAGGTGTGTGTGAGTGTTTCAGTAGGTTAAATGAGAGGATCTCACAATACATGAGAGGTAAAGTAGTTGTATGTGCAAGCCAAAGTTTGGATTATGTCCAATACGGCACCTCATAGTGATTCCTTTAGCCGCTCCTCTCCACTTTCACTGCACGAGCGTAATGATCTGCAGGTGGAGATGGGCTGACGGAAACTGCTGTCATAATTTGGTGTGTGCCTTCACTTCCTTCCTCCTACAACCTATTTCCAACAGCACAAGCGTGCACACACACACACACACACACACACACACACACACACGCACACACGCACACCAGAAGAATGTGAATTTGTGTTGCAGTCCAACAGGTAGCCAAATGTTCCTGGTTACAAATTGTGTGCAGCTTTTCTCGTACTAAATAAACACAACTTTAGGGTGAGGAGCAGCAGAGTTTTTTCTGTCTTTATGAGCCAGCTTTGAATAATTAGCTATCTTTTAAAAGGTCAAATTAGTACCATATCAAAGGTGGTGTTTACAGTAGGTTGTAGCTTTCCAGTCAAAAGTGCTCCACAAACAAAGAGCTTTATTGGGATTTGGAGAGCTGGTAAATCTACATGTGTTACTTGTACTTTAGGTGCATGAGGGAGAGGTATAGTTTACTTTGGCTGGTGTTAAGCAGAGCTCAATCAAGCAGGGATTTGAAAGGAGATCAGAAGGTTTCACATTGTGGTCACTTTGTTTGATTGGATTTAATTCTGCAGAGTGCCACCAACACGCTCTCCTTTGTTGATATGATTAAATGTGACTGTGAGTGTCAAAGAGCATAAAAAGCTGCCCTTTAGATAATAGCGGCTGCTGAGAGCATTTACTTGATTTTTATCCATATTGTGCTGCATCAAATTTGTAGCTTTCCATAACAAAATACATGACATTATCTCTGATAAAGGTGAACCATTTAGAGATGTTTTAATTTGTTGAGAAGTGAGAGGAAAAGTAAAGGGAGATAAGATGAGGGAAGCGTAGAGATGCATTGCCCAAAAGTGAGATCTTCATGTAAAATGTGTTCAGCGTAGAAGGAGGCTAACTTTAATACCAGAGTTCACTAGTTTCTGAATGGGGCCACAGGGGCCCAGGGGCCACACGCTCACAAAGCAGTTACTACCTGAATGAAAAACAAATCCAAAGATAAATAAAGCAACAAAAGGTGTTATCTAACAAGTGTTAAGATTGTGTAGGCAAAGGGTTAGAAAGCTAAATGTCCCCTTGTGCCCTTTGCTCTTCTTGTTTATTTAACAGCATTAGATCCTGGAAGCTCTTAGAGGCGCTAAAAAGGCAGGGCAGGCTGGGTGTCAAGAGGATGTTGCCCTCTCTGAAACCAAAAGGCGACCTGTTGGAGGAATTCATTGTGTATTTTGAAGTCTCTTTTGGTTTCAGATACATAGAAGAGGTTGAAGATTGAATTCTGTTGATGCCGAAATCAGGTTGTAGAGGAAGTTAACCTTCAACAGTAGGTCTGCATTGTGAACTGACAAATCAAAAGTGCAAGATGCTAATTATATTACAGAGTTTAAATGTATTTATTAGATCCAAGTGATAAAATAGAGTTTATGTCTATGCCAGCTATATATTTTAAAATACTGATTATAAAAATAGTTATAGAACTATAATATAAATCTGCAATGGGATATCCTTGTTTGACTCAAATAATTCTCAATAATTCAGTCTCAGAAATACAAGAAAATTAGAAAACAGATTAAACAGATTGGAATAACTTTGTGTCTCAGCATACCTAGCATTGACACCAAGAAAAAACTTCTCAACCCTTGAAATGTCATTGAAAAGGCTTAGCGTAACACAAATCTTATTAAGAAGTGATTGCTTTTGAAGTGGTTTGAGGGAAGCTGCGATGACGACACAGCAAACCCTTCAAATGAGCTTGGTAATTTCACTTTAGGTAAACATTGAGGTTGGACTACAGTGGCAGTAAAAAAATGAGAGTAGGTAGTTCTCCCTTGAGGAATTGAAAGCACTTCTGTCAAGCTCTGTTCCAGTTCTTGTCCGTCTCATAACACAAACCGGCCCCTGAGAGGCAAAGATCAACACTGTGAAGGGTTTCTGATGGAGACTCCGTCGGCCGCTGCACACCTCATCTCTCTGCAAACACAGTGTGTCTCCACCTTACAAGGACCAGGAGAGAGAAACTGAGCGAATCGACCAGCTGCTCGCTCCGAGGAAGAACAGCCAGCTGGCTCACGCTTCCCCATTTACACATAAACAAAGTAAAAATAAAACATAACCTTCTAGCAATCTCTTAGATCCATTAAACTGAAGATGTGGTAGAATAGAGAGAAATAGTCTTCATTAGTTCAGCATCATCTAAATAGCCTGGAACCCACCACATTGGGTGTTCAGGTGTATGAGCACGTCCTCACGCAGTTTGTTGCTCTATACTTAGTGGGCAAGCCAACTGGATTAGATTCCCTAAGAATCAAACAAGCTAATCACTCATCATTCAAAGAAAGGGAAAATCGCAACTTTGTAAAGACATGAAAATGGATGTAAACAGTGGAACAGTGAAGACAGAAATGGAAATGGAACTGGCAAAGGTTTCATAAGGAGAAGATATGTATTCAGCTTGAAGATCAGTCAACAAAAACACACATGCCATCATGCCACCAGGAGTGAAGATTTTGTTAACACAGGAAGCCGTACCTCGGGCCGTACCTTCCCAAGTACATCTTAAACTGTCATTTTCAACAAATATCATCATTAAAGATATTTCTAATACTGTGCTCTTGATAAGGTGGAAATTTAATACAAAGGTACATAATATGGCATTATTGCGCATAGGCAAGCAAAGGAGAAAGCTACCCCCATGCCGAGCTTTGATACAATATATATACAGTATATAATTAATTCATGTTTAGGTTCTGAGGCTGAACAAAATGCGTAGGCTAAGCATAGTTGATTAGTGTACACAGGTATCTCATTATGATCTTTTCTTTGGCTGGTTAACCACCAGCCTCTGATCCCACCACACACTTTTTTGGCCACCCAATAAACACAACTTGGCTTCACGCCTGCTAAAGAGTACTAATGTCAAGATTAAACATTGCGGTTTCCCCCCCAAAATGAGGCCAGAGTGCATGCGTGCGTGCACACACACACACATATACACACACACACACACACATCAAACACCTCAACTGCTGAACCTGCACTATATTGCTCTGCAATTAGTTTGTGTTTTGTTTGATGTTGATCTCTGCCCCGAGGCCCCTCAGCTACATGATGAATTAGTCCTGCTAACCTCATCATACAATCCCATCATCCAGCTGCAACTCTCACTGCCTTATGCCACACTGTCTAATCAGCTGGCAAAGGAAAAAACACATTGTTCTTTAGTCTTTCCTAGATGCACATGATGTGATAGTCAGACTTTAGCATCTACTGCACTACAGTTCAGAGCTTTGTATTGCAAAAGTTGAGAGTGCAGCAGAATTAAAGAAAAGGCTATAAAAACAGGGTGAGAATGTCTGGAGATGAAGGAAAATAAAAGCTAGATTCAATCAAAAATGATCCCAACCCCATCAGGTCTTCATTCAGTCTCCTTTAATAGCCAAACCACAAACAATTGAATCTTTTAGGCAAAGAACCGTTTTGAAATGTTTTAAACATAATGTCTGTAGTCTGTCCAAATCATTTGGAGTGTGAATGTTACACATTACTTGAAACTCCATTGTCTTACAATGTTGTGCACAAAACTGTCACTAACAGTCTTCAGATAATAATATCTGGAAACATCTCTCATCTGTAAACTGCAAACAAGCTTAAATGGTTGTGCATCTGAAGGATTCTGTTGTCCTGTGAAATGACAGATGAACAGCACCATTTTGGCTCTGTGGCTTGGATGCAAATGATAGAAAACAAACAATCTCAGATGGGTGTCGAAACCAACACCAGCCCCAATCAAGTCAACACCAAATCCAAGCCAAAATTAAGACTGCAGCAATCTGACTCTTATTCAACCACTACCAAAACTGGAGACAAATCTTTCAAATCTGTTTCCAGAGCCAGAAAATAACAGATTACACACAAAGAGCAATGGACAGAGTGCATCTTGTGATATTTACACAATGCCTTGAGATCTTTTAACAAGAACAAGACAATTTCAGTTCAAGACCAGGAATTTTGAAGCACAGTCTTGACACCAAGACTCTACTGGAGCACTTCAGTCTTGATATTAGATCTCCTCAGCAGAGACGGAGAGACAGCCACCTGGCTGAGAGGCCCGCCGGGAGGCTGAAGGCCAAATCTCCAGCAAGATGTCAGATTCTTTGATTAACATTCCTGGCCAGGACTCATTTAGCAGCTCTGTCAACAGGTGGACGGAGGGAGACAGGCGGCTCACAGACAGAATAATTGGAGGGAATTCTGAATGTCCTTCATCGCCACTAATAATGAGACAGGTGAAAGAAGGAGCTGAACCTGTGTGTTTCCCCCATGCCGCCCCATCCCCACCCCCTTAGATAGAGGCAGAGACTGTGTGTGTGTGTGTGTGTGTGTGTGTGTGTGACAGAGAGAGACAGTGATAGAAACGGTGTATGTGTCAAAGAGAGAGAGAGAGGTTTACTGGTGGCAGTGGTGGTGATTTGGAGCTGTCTCCTTGGCAAGAGGACTTTTTGCTTTTTTTCTGTAAAAAGAGAGAAACCTTTTTTTTCTTTCCAAGGACCCAGGGTTAGAAAATCCTGTGAAAGCAACAGCTGTTGTTTCCTTTTCTCCAAACAAAGGCCAAGGACCCGCTGGAAGCTGATACGCCATTCAGGGGCGGTTGTAAAACGAAACGGCCACGGAGGAATGAGTCAGTTCTTCTCTGAGCCATGACAATTTGTTGCTTCAGGCAAAGATAGCCCAACGAGAAAAGAATATCTAATGGCACTCTTTTTAGCCTCGACTGAGAAGGGGGGAAAACTTAGAAACTTGTGTATAATCAGACAGAGGATGATTAATTTATTCAACTCAGTTGCCAATGGGGAGGTGCCAAACAAATGAGTGAAGAAAAGCGCAGAAAATCAGCCACACAAACAACAAGACTTTCTCAACTTATGTTTTCCTTGCAATTCACAGCTAATAATTTGAAGGGAGGGAAGTAATATATCTCCAAGCCAGACGGTGCCAAACTCATTTTACAAATAAACAACCATTATAATATTCAGTGTTGGTTTTGCAAATCTGGAACTGATTGTCTGGTTTGTAAATCTTATTCTAGCCCTTGTTGGAATTCATTAAAACATATTTATTTTAGGCTATTCCTTTTGATTGAGAAAGACATTGTACTACATGGATGCCTACACATACCATGATGCTGTCATATGACATTATTCTAATCTTTCAAACGATTCAAATGATTCAAATAAAACTTTTATAAATTTTATCTCATGAATACTGTTATGTCTTGTCATGCTACCTGAGATGCAGCAGTAGGTCAACCTCCCATGAAGCAAGTACATTGACAACATGATGAATGATTAACAACTATAGTTAAACAACGCCCCATGCCTTTATTTTAAATTATCTCAGACAGTTTTAGATGGGCTAGTTACATGCTGGTAGGGATGGAAAGAGTACCAACATATCCTGTAGAAGTACTGTTACTTATACAGTAAGTAGTGTAAAAAAAATAATAAAAAAATGTCAAGAAAAAACTGTGCTGTCATTCTGTGCAATGCAAATAGGACAAGAATTCAACAACTTTGTAACATTGTATGTTTTATAGACTATGTTTAGCATCTTAAACATAAGATTCTGAATTGCATATCATTATTAAATCTGTGATGAAAACCCCCCCTGAAAATCCCCTATTATGCAAACCACTAATGCTGTAGCTACTATCATGCATACATTTTTAGCATTTAATGTTACAGTTAGCTAACTTAGTGTTTCCTCCACATACTTTTGCAGCTCTACAGATGCACTTTACAACTGGCCAGTTATGATGGTTATGGACAGCCTCCAAAATGTGTACTCTGTAATGGATGTGATTTAAAATGTAGTGACATAAAATACTTTGGTCAAAACAAGCAAAAGTTAAATTACCGACTTTAAAAAAACTCAAGAAGAAAAGACAAAGTACAAAAAAAAGGTACTCAGTTACAGTAATGAGAGTAAATGTAGTTTGTTTCTTCCACCCTTGCACTCTGGCAGCAGAAACTGAATTCATAGACTGATTACAAGCTTCCTGCCCAGATGAACGTTCATACTCGGTGCAACATTTTGCAGTTGGAGGGCAGAGCCCCTTCATTATCGTCAAATGGCCTTTTGTTTCACACAGGCTCGTGTGTCAGCCAGGTTAGGCCCAGACCTTATGTCAGTCTGTGTCCTCATGGCTGGAGGGGGGAATGTGATGGAGGGATCAGAGGGCCAGGGAGGGGGTGTGTCTCTCGATAGAGAGGGGGAATGTTACAGTAGTGGCCAACACTCACTTATACAAATCTAATGTTGGGGTTTTAAATAATCAATTAATCTAATGGTTCAATCAGACCGTTCTCTGCTGTGCTGCCATCTTGGATCAAGCCAGTTGAGCCAATTGCCAGTTGATACAATTGTGATTGGTGGAGCTAACTACAAGCTTGACACTAGGAACAGGCAACTGCAGAACACCAGAGACTTCATCTGTTTCTTATGTTTATCAGTGGGAAGGACAGAAATGTTTATGCTTTGCTGGAGCTCTTCGGGGACATCTTATCAGGCTAACAGTATTAACAGTATTTAACAGTATTTTTAGCTGTATGTGTGTGTGTGTGTGTGTGTGTGTGTGTGTGTGTGCGTGTGTGTGTGCATGACTTAAAGGTTTGTAGCTGTTGCACTGTGCTGAGGTTGAGACGGGGGGATTCAGGGCTGAGTGGAAGCAGCTGGCTCCAGAGGTTTACCTGTTCGACTGCCACCATCCCAGACTGTCTGCTGCTGTCTGACTAATCTACAACAGGCGGGGCCTCAAACCTTTCGAAAAACCTTAAAATCCAATTTAATCTAAAAAAATATATATTTGCAGGTAGAAATCCATGCCAACTTCATCATTTATAAACTTTGCACTTGAGGTAGAGAAATACGTTCCCGGCTCTGCAGCAGCTCCAAATTTGAGATGCATCTGAAGCAGCCAAATGTACAAATATGCTAAAAAGCCTGTTATTTTGAGCACAGCACACTGTAGCGCTAAACAGGAAAAATCATTTTTTCTAATCTGTATGTATTTGTGAAAAATGCACAAACACGTATGTGAAAAGTAGATTTTTATAGCATCCAGTGTTTTTTTTAAGTAGGATCACCAAATGAACTATGAAGTGTGCTCTATCCATAACTCCTATATACCGTATACCTCATACTTGGCTGCATGCAGGACATCTGAAAAGCCATTTTCTGGGCTCTCTGCCGTTCCTATTAGTCTTGCCTTGGTTTCAGTCCCACCATCTCTCTCTCTCTTTCTCTATTGCTTTCTCTCTCACTTTTGCTGACCCACACCCCTACTTCCATTCCAAAAGTTTGGCCTGCTCACTTTCACTCTGGTTCTCACTCCTCCTGCAGCACCCTCCCCCCCAAAAAAACACACATAACACACACACACACACACCCACGCACCAAAATTCTCTGTTTCTGCCTATAGCCCCAGACACCACTAACTCACTCTTATAAGCCCCGCCCTCCTCTGCTGTTCCTGCAGTGTCTTTAACATACGAGCAGGAAAAGACTCGCACACAGGGCCGCGAGCTGGCTTTCCATGAGGGGAGA
This sequence comes from Centroberyx affinis, assembly GCF_046629955.1. Lineage (NCBI taxonomy): Eukaryota > Metazoa > Chordata > Actinopteri > Beryciformes > Berycidae > Centroberyx > Centroberyx affinis. The sequence continues at coordinate 159,851 of NW_027279619.1, forward strand.
AAAAAACACAACTTCCAGGAAACTGCAAGACTGTTCATAAGGGTTAATGTGGTAGAATAGCCTGGTCGTCTTCTTCTTCTTCTTCTTCTTCTTCTTCTTCTTCTTCTTCCTGTTTAGCCAGGCTTGGTTGACTGACAATAGTATGTACTTTGCAGGAATGGCACACAAATGCATGTTTATCATGTGAAAACCTCATAAATCCAATTTTGGTGATTTTTCATGTTTTAACATCACTGGTTCTCTATGGGTTGAGAAAATTATACGACCCATGGGCTTATGAAACCTTTTCAAAACCCCTTTCAAAAAAGTTTACGTTTTGGAGATGCAAGGTTTTCGCCGGGCGGCAACGATGCACACTAGCACGAACACGTGTGCTGACTAGACACTACTTGACACTAGCATCACCACAGTCTTCTACTGTTTGCTGCCAGTGAAGTTCACTGGAGCCCTTTGGGGGTTAAGTGCCCCGCTCCAGGGAGCCATCGAAGTTCTTCTGAGGAAGAGCAATTTCAGAAAATCTCCCCAATTCAAATTTAGTTCTCTCTTAGTTTGTGGATTCAATCAAACTCACATTTTAAAACCTTCCTGCTGCCATTATTAAAAGTGAAGAGGGCATGAAGAGGGCTTGATTAATGCCCCTGAAGCACCAGCCTTGCTCTGAATTGCTTTGGTAAACTGGACCATTGTGTAGTGCCTTCACAGTCCAAGTGGAATTATTCATGTTATGTTTAGCTCATGTCAGTCCAGTTAATAACAGATTCATAATGATATGTTTTGTGCACATTTAGGATTCGATTTACAGCACAGCTATTAATATATAAATTATTTTCTGGTAGTGAATATAATTGTGAAGAGATTTCAATATTTTGTAGCATACATTTACATAACATTACATTACATTACATTACATATATTTTAGAGGCTTGTTCGTGTTTTTTCATGTGATAGAGACATACAAAATCAGATTAAATGCATTGTTTGGTTCTTTAATAATAGCCACACACAGCAAAATACAGCCACTTTAAGAAGCATCATATAAAAAGGGAAAAAAAATAAAAAAAAATAACAGAAATTATACTTTAATGGAACTGTTTACTTTGGAAATGTCCCTTTAAAATCAAGTATTTACTTGCTGTTCCAGGCAAAAGTATCATCATCCCTGCACACGCTCAGCACTTCTTTATTTGCCACTTGTTGGACTTCAAACCGCGGCAGCCATTCTTCACCTCTTTCAGCTGACATGCAGCCTGCTGAAGGCTTTAGGATGTGTTTGCACTTTGGATTTCACTTGAAGATGTTTACAAGTGCCACCGCAGGGAGCAGAGCTGGAAGAATAGAGACCTAAACCAATGTTAGCTTGCCTGGATCATTTAATAATCTGTTGAATACATAATAATTGAATAATAACACAATTACGAAATCAATACCAACTCATCGCTGAGTAAATACCTGCCAGATTATAATCCTACTTGAAAGAAGAGGCTTTGTTATAACATGAGATGGATTTGTTGTCATTTGTTGTATGTTTTTATCAAAAGTGCCTCACAGTGCCTCATTAGACTTTTTTCATGTGCAGCTCCAGTAATATTGAACCCATAATCCCACTGAGTTGTGCAAATATACATGGGATAAAAATGTTTGATATGCTATTATTACTCCCTCTGCACAATTATGCATTCCTAGTAACATGTAAACACACACACACACACACACACACTTATAGATACTTGAGGAGAGTTAATTCTGTGGGTTGGGGGGTAAAATAGGAGCCAAGCTTGTGGTCGGTACCTTTCACAGCGTCCTCTGTCCCACGGCTGCCTTTTCATTAATTACTTTGAAGGGTACCATTTGTGTTTGGGTTTACAAAGCCACATCAACTCACACACCGACTGAACATATTTATGACCTCCAGACTGTACAGGGGCTGTTCTCTATGAGCCCGCGCCTCCTGCCTGCCCTCCTCTGTGAAAAGAGAGAGCATAAAAGAGGAAATGAATGTGTGAGGGATGAATACGTGGCCCTGGGGGTCAGCTTAATGGAGTGAGACCCCGGCCCCTATTGACTTCCACTGCCACACTATTAACTCCCCACAACTCCCAAGCTCTGGCCTCATTATTCATTTTGGGATGAAAGCACACTTCCTGTTTTCCTATTTTGTTTTGTTTTGGTTGACTTTTGTTTGTTGAACTACTTGTACATGTAAAATCGTGAGTGTTAATTTAGCTCTGAGTGTAAAAATCAACGCTATGCCACTATGTGTTTATATAAGTCAAACCCATCAGAGTTAACTAACACTTTTAGATCGTTTTAAACAGCCGCCCTGAAGCCATATCAGCTCTATGAGAGGACAAACTCTCCAATCAACAATTGTCAACTCCAAAAAACTGTCAATGAAAACTCAACACTTATTAGCAATGGAAAATTAACTATGTAGATCTTCTTTTTTGCTGCATGCATATACAACTTTAAAGTTATTTCAAACTTGCAGAAAGTTACCCACTTCCACCAAAGGATTCAGATTAAATCTGCTACAAACATAATGACAATTGGGAAGCTGACATGTTTTTTGAAGTTTTACATGGATACCGCTATAATGTGATATTCATGATATTCAAGTTCACCTCTTGAGATTTTATAGCAACAAGGAATCCCACTCTCTTGAATGTGTATGTGTGTGATGTGTGTGTGTGTGTGTGTGTGTGTGTGCGTGTGTGTGTGTGTGAGAGAGAGAGAGAGTGTATATGGGGGTGGGAGGCTGGGGGTGTTATCAATAACAAGCGAGAGGGGTATGTTTCTTTAAGACAAGCCCATAAATGGTGGCCCGGTCACCACCTTCTTCACTGAGAAGGGGCTAGCTGCAGCTCCAGTTTTCCTTGGCGGGTCAAGCCTGCCATTGAAGTCTGAATGGCCTGCCATGGCAGATTACACCGCGCAGCTGTCCCCCTACCGTGGAAATTAAGTTATGCCCCGTGTCAGCAAGTTTTGTGTTTTCCTCTCTCTGTCTCTTTCTCTGTCTCTCCTGCCTCCCCCTCCCCCCCCTTCCCTCTGCCCCTCTCCTCTTATTCCTCGAGTTGTGGAGGCCTCTCGTAAGTGAACAGCCAGCGGAGGCTTTTGGAAGAAGAGGTGGGTTATGGGTAGTCATGCCTGGAAAAATAGATGAGTGCCAAAACAGCTTGGGTGCATCCATCTCTAAGAAAAGAGCATGGACACTCTTTGGAATAAAAATTGCTGTACGCCAAAAAAAAAAAAAAAAGATTACGGGGTCATGATAGTAACCTGCAATTCTCCACTCTCTCCATTCTCCATACACACACACACACACACATACATGTACACACACACACAGTCATACATGTAAACATAGTCACACACACACACCCCTCCGACCCCATGTGTTACAAGACAGCCAGCTCTGAGGACAGTCAGTGTCTCAGCATCTCTTGGCCTGCGTCCTGCTGCACTCGTGGCCCCGGCCTCGTGTTTTGTTTATTTGCGGGTGCGTTTGTTTGTGCTGTGGTCAAAGTGAGAGGCAAACACTCCAGCTCCAGTGATGTGTGAACATGCTGGGAATGTCCCCCGGAGCCCGCAAAGCAGCTGGACCCTCCGGCTATTACTGACTGGTTGGTGGTGGGGGCAGCTCCATTCCAACTGGGCTGATAAAGAGTGATAAAGCGTTAAACACAGCTAAAAGGGCAATAAGTACCATTTTTACAGCCCCCATTGCACAAAATGACCATAATATATCTGCGGGGGGTTGATAGTGTTGTTGATCAATACCAATGACGGCACAACGCCAAGTGCGGAGACTTCTGGCTTACAAAACTCTACAAAACTCTCAAACTTTACAGTCCATACTCAGAATTACAAAAACATGATCTATCTATCTATCTATCTATCTATCTATCTATCTATCTATCTATCTATCTATCTATCTATCAGCTTTATCTTTTGCTATTCCACATTTATTTTAGGATTAGGGTCAGGAAAACACTTCATATAATTATGTATCCAGTGGTTTCAGAGGGATATACTTCTGTGGGGAATAATCTGCGCAACTTCTGGTGTCAAAATAAATTCCTCCTTAATTGTTCATGGAAAAGGATTTGTACGATGCACTGAAAGTGTAACTTAATTCTGTGAAACGCAAATTGTTTATAACTGGACTTTTTAGGTTGATAATGAAACTATTACTCACTAGCCGACAGCGCTGCTGAGCTGGTGAACGCCTGCTGCAGTGGCTTTTTCCGATACTTCCTCTATTTATTTTTTTTCTCAGCACTCTGAGTATGCTTAAATGTGCTATTGCTTTCTTTCTCATTTCTTTTTCTTTTTAGAACTTTTATCACCTTTACTGTTGCTATTTTGCACACCCTTATAACACTACAATTCATGTTTTTTTTTCATATTTTCATTAATACATTTCGACTTCATATGTTTTTGACTTATTGGAATTGTATTACATTGTGTTTTATACCCTCCATTTGCTATATATGTATTCAATTTTTGCTTGCAGTATCCTATAACTATTTTGCTGCTGAAACAAGCTGCTGAAATTTCCCCAGGGGGATCATGAAAGTTTTAATCTTCTCTTATTTTAAACCGGAGTTTCTCTCACAGCCTGACTAAATCATGACAACACTAAACATGCTGTTGATGCTGTAGAGGCTGCATGCTGAGCCTGCTGCAGTGGGATTCATGGTCAACTCTTTACACTGGCTGTCATCTGGATTACATGGCCGCCGCTTTAGGAAAGGGCATGTACTTCAACAAGAACCCCCCCTCACTCCACTCCACACACACACACACACACACACACACATACAAACACACACACACACACACACCCCACCCCTCATTGGCCTGTGTGTTGTTGCCTTGTATGAAAACAAGCCAGCCAACCTCCACCTCATGATTGGATCTTCCCTCCTCAAGCTGTAGAATCTCTCATTTTCCACTCACCACATGCTCATTACTACACTAGTTAGAGGAATGGCTGAATAAGGAAGGCTTTCCTGTTACTGTGTGTGCTGTGAACCAGGAGAAGTTTTAGGTTGGATGTATTAGCAGTTATTTTACACTGGTGACAGTATAAGTCAGTAGATAGTTGGACATTAATGCATGTAGCTCTTTTTTTATGTGTGTCATAAACCCCCTCATTGCTGCAGAAAATAATATAGGAGTACAAACAAACAAATAAATAGCAGAGACAAATTCTGAAACAAGAGGACACTTTCCTCCTTTGTAAACGGTGTGTTTGCAGCTTTCTTGTTTCAAAGCAATGCTCCAGTGGTTTTCCATCCTTCTTCAGTTACATATATGCTTCTTTTGCAGCTTCTTTTTGATTTTCACAACATACTGGCTATGTGACCAGGGATGTAACTGCAACACAACTAACATGTGCAACACTTTGTGCCCCCCTTTTAGCGGCAATACTTAACAATAACATTTTAAACTGAGAATATATCAAATGGCTGCCACAAACAGTCAGGTAGCAAAGTGTTCTCCCGGTGACAGTGGGATTAGTCCTGCAGGTTTTCTCTCAGGACCCAAGGAGTTGGGCTGCAGCTTGAGTAACTGGATTACAGCCCTTTTTCTCATTTCAAAGGGTTGTGAACTCAGCAGAGGTCTTGCATGATGAAATCAAAGTGGCAGCTTAAATAGAAGGGAGAAAAACAACACGGGTTTCGAGAAAGTCTTCTGGCATTGGCCAAGCAGCTAATGAGGGAGATGCAAAATCAATGATCTTTGCTTCGCCGTGTCACTGGCGTCTCCTTCTAATGGCTTGAATTCAGAAAGTAATCCCCAAGCAAGGTGAGGAGGGGAGCATGCGCTGGAGAACTGAAATATCTCAGATCAGTGCTTTACAATGCCAAAACACATTCCAAACGAAAATCACAGGAAAAGAAAAAATACACAACACACTTCTTCTTAAGACCAACCACCTTTTAACAAATGTGTGCCTAAGCTACGGCAGGAGCGCAGAGGGGAGTCGAGGTGGAGCCCATTCCATCAAATACCCTGTGGTAACTTTAGGGGATTATTTCCAAATCCTTTCAAATGAACTTTCCATCTCACTGCCTCCTCCTCCGTCTCAGCCATTCCAACTGTCCAACCGTTTCTACATCACTTTCTGCATAACCACTCATGGAGCCAAGACCAAAACAAATGCCTGGGAGAAATATGGACACCGCACTTCAGGAGTAAAGAAACTCACTTCGAGGCCCAACCTGTCATAATCCCACACAAAGCAGGGAGAATACTAGAATTATAACACAGTTTTAGCAACATGTGAAACAGAAATTAAACTATGTATTTTCACATATGTAAAATTGATAGGAATCTGTCATGCATCTGTACAATACAGCAAAATTGTACTTTAGACGTGGTATGAATTGTTTACAACAGCATATATATTCAAACTACAGGTCCATCTTTAATATGTTCTGCAAGTCAGAAACATTATTATCGCGGGTATATAGAGAACACATTGAAACACTGAAAGATTTTATAGTTTTGGCATTTTGTTTGAAGAGTTGTTTTAGGAAGATGTGTGTTCCTACCGAGAGGCTCCATATAGATTTTCCATACGTCTGCATGAAAAAAAAAACATCATTCCACTTCAAGCCAGGACTTAATTGAAAACACTGCCAAGGAAAGTGGGGCTGGGGGCAAATATTCCATGTTGTCGACTATCCCTAAGAATAATGTAGAAGTAAAGCAATTATAATCTGACCAAGCTGTATGTGAGTCACACCGCACAGTCAAATCACTGTCTTTTACCTCATGGCAACTGACAGACTGAATTGTCGAATAAAAGGGATGGAAGGAAAGAAGGAAGGAAGGAGGGAAGGAAGACAGGAAGACAGGAAGAGAGCAGGAATTTGAGGAGAATATTAATTTTATGCCTGAAATTTTCATTGAAACACATTTTTGAGATATCATTACTAGTAGCCTATATCTTCCATCTAGAAAATTGGTAATTGAGAGAGCAGCTTTTACACATGTCCTGTCGATCTGCATGAGCTGAAGTGTGGGGCGTTTGTTCACAAGTCCAAAGAATCAGAGCTTGGAAGTGAACTGAACTCACTGAAGCAAGGTTGATGGCAGAGATACCTTACACACGCTCAAAGACCTGGAACACAAACAGCCACAGTTTGTAAATTACACCCAGAACCCCCCACCCCTCTGTGTGTGTGTGTGTGTGTGTGTGTGTCTCATTTTTACAGTTTTAAAGAGTTTTTTTTTTTTTTAGGCTATTTGTTTTGAGGACTTTTTTGCAGTCCTGGGGACTTTACCTTTATATGACTCCCTCCTGCCATTCAATTAACTAAAAATAATTATTTGTTAATTAAAATAAAAATGGGCTTTTATTATATCCTTTGACACACCCTTAAAAATACATTTTTCAAGATGGCTGCTAGCCTAAAAACTGCTTTTTCCAACACTAAATTATCAAATATACTCAAACACTCATGGTTCCCCGTTTCCATGTGATGTTTTATAAGCAGGCTAGTTTAGTGAGAATTTTTGCACCTCATTCATCCATTCACACACCGCGCATTATTATAGCCTAATCAACGCATGCTGCGCTTTTTCTGAAACTGCCTGAACAAATGGCAAAAGAAAGAAAAGAGAGAGGAGGAGGGGGAGGGGGGTTAGCCTTGGCTACCAATCTATTCTCCTGATAGAAAGCTTCATGCACGGAGGGCCGCATACCGACACTGCAAAAAACTGACCAACTTGGCAAGGTATTTGATTTTAGTTTTAGGCTTATTTTAGGCTATTTTTAGTCAAAATTGTCTTGGCACTGGCAGATATTTTGCCGGTTTCATTAAAAGTAACTTTTTTCAGAGTAATGGAATTTGCTTGAAATAAGGAAACTATTTTAAAATGGTTTCAGGTTGTTTTCCTTGTTTCTAGATTATTTCTTGAAGAGGCAAAAAAAGAGGCATGACTGAAGTGGAACGTGTTGCTGTGAGCAGAGCTATCTGCCGGTGCAGGAAGATAATTTGACTAAAATACCCTGAAGAGAGTCTGGATACAAGATAAAATCACTTGCCAAGCCTGTCACTTATTTTTTTTTTTTTTTTTTTGCAGTGTTGGTTTGAAACCCAAGCGGCAGCAGATCGTTCCCACATGCTTCCCCGCCGCTCGGCTCTCCAGAGGTGTCAAGCCAGCCTGAAAGAATGAAGTGCCTCCCTATTGTGCTACCCAACTATTATGTGCTTAACATTTCCATGACAAAGATGCCACTCGACTTCTCCTCCATCCATTCAGCTGGAGGGCCCTTGTCCCTTCTCTAATAAAACATTTTGCAGCAATCATTGATTTAAAGTCCCCCCCCTCTTACCCCCGAAGCCAGTCAAGAGAGGGGTGGAGGATTTGCAATATTTGAATAATAATAATAATAATAATACTAATATCAATATAATAATAATAAATTGCAACTAAAAATCAAATGAATAAATAACACAATTACATAAACACATAAATTAATTAAATAAATGTCTGCGTCTAATAGGGTTAATTACAGGTATCACGATTAATCAGTCACTGCCTGCTGAGTGAAGGGGGGGGGGGGGGGGTCCTTTGGTGATTTATGGTGACAGTTGCTTTTGACAACGGCCAGCTAAATCAAGACATAGCAGGTCATTAGGCTATCAGTCAACTGAGGAAGTTGACTTGCATTTAAAATGAGCCTTAAGTTCATGGGCACTCTGTTCTTCATTTAAAAAGCAAAATTCAACAGTGAGAGGAATTGGAACTGAGACGCTGGAGATTTAACAGCTTGCATTGGCTTGCTATTATATCCTACAACTTTGCTGGGTGTAATGGTGGAGGTGGAACCAGATTTGCCCCCCCACTCTTGTTGTATGATAACCTGGGATGTGATAAACCATCTAACACAGTTTACCCATCTTTTTAAATTTGTGGAATAGAGTTTACATGCCTTTTTTAGGCTGACATACATTTTTAGAGCCTAAACTCAAAGTATAGTAAATTGTACCAAATTGATGTAAGTTATATAGGTAAAGGCTCATCTAAGCATAAATCAATGTTTTTCTGACAATATAACTGATCTGTGTTAATATTGGTGGTTGTTTGCCTTATGATGACCACCAACTGGATGTCATGGTTTAGCCACCTTTATATTTACCATTGCATATCTGGTGATAATAAAACATTAAGAGTTTATCCCTCAGCCAACTATCCTGTTTACAAAGTCAAATAGCCTGAGCAGCATGAACTTACTAAAATATGTCTTCAAACACATTATATCCCGTTTATAGGCCTACTTTCTATTTGGGTTAAGCTTTCTAAGAAGTAGGCTAATGTGGAAAATCAACAAATAACTCACAGTCAAGAATAATAATTTCAAGTCTCTTTTATGCCTTCTATAAAAGTATATCATTAAGGCAGTCATACAGTGGATTTAGACATTTCGTTCTCTTGGCTACACAGTGAATAAATCATCTCATAGCCTAACACATAAAGGATTCTCTGGAAAATCTATAGGCTATACACATATACACAATGTACATTACTTTGAAGAGAATACACACAAAATAACTTCCCTTTAAAGCTGGAATTCTTACTTTTTTATTCACATGTTGAACATTTGGATGTAACTGGGTCGCATGTAATAAATTACTGTTTCATTTTACCTAATTTATTTACAAGTCCATACGTATAAGATTCCAGCATTAAATACTTGCAAATCAGATCGTCTGACTCCAATGGCAACAGCCTGTCATATAAAAATAGTTCATATCTTTTAAAAAAAGATGGGCAGTGCACAGCTTATACTGATTAATCGTTGCATTGTTACCAAAACAAGCCAGCTCTGTCGTATCACGTCAACCTTATCGATGACTATCAGAGTCTGTGACTGTGAGAAAGTAGACAATCTAATTTAGCTTATCAAATAAGCAAAGCATCTGGAGAGCCGTGAAGTGGTGTGTTTTGATAAGTGAGCAGCCTGTAGCACAGGCAGATAATAAAAAAGTTCTTTCTGGATTCATTTGCATAGAAAATATCCTGATGTGATATCCTTCAGCACCTAAAAGTCTTAATTCAAACAAGGCAGGCCTTTGCCTAAAGACCCCTTCCCTTAGTCTTTGAAGCTCTAACCTTTCACAATAGTAGAAGGTCAATGAGTGACAAAAGTTTAGATTGCCTTTTATCCGGACAATAGCCGGGGCAGATTATGAACCCAGGGATTAAAGGAGAGGCAATAGAGCCAAAATGGATGCCAGCAGGGTCAAAACACAGTGGGCCGCTGGGAGAGAGCCTCTGCTTTGCCCCACATACTCAGGTTCTTGAATGAAATCCTCGTCATCCTCTTCATAGTCCTCCGACCCGCTACCATCGTCCACCTGGACGGGAGCGTCAAAACATAGAGTCTTCATACTGTTCTTCACAAACTCGCAGATTGCCCTTTCCGTCCCGTCACACACGCAAGTATCTAATAGTTCAGCTTTGGGTATTTTGCGCATATTTGTGATCACATTCCGGCAGGCGTTTGTGCAGGTAGCCCCGCTGAAAAGTTTCCCACAGTGGATTAAATAATCGCGCATTGCAGAGCTGCATTGCTGGTCTCTCTCACACTGGCGCCGGGCTTCTGTGCAGCCAGTGTGGCTAGTCCTGGGCAGGCAGGGCTCTATGGCCCGTTTGGTGCTCATACACACCGGATCCTGGGCGCAGCTGCAGTCCTCCAGAGCCGGGCCGTTTTTGGTCAGATTGAGCTGCACCAGAGAGGAGATACAGTGGCTGGGGCACTTCTTTCTCTCCCCGTTCAACACAGGGCCACATGCATGCATGTATTGTCCATACGCGTAATGGCACTCGGCCTCGGTTTGGCAGTTCATTATGGCTTGCCAGCATATCAGTCGCCGACCATGGGACGGAGAGGCCACGGATAAGTAGCCGCAAAACAACAGTACACAACCAAGAGGCCAAACGGATCTGTGAAAGCTCTGTGCCAATGCGCCAGAACTTGCCATTGTTATGGCTGCAGAAAAAACGGCCAAACTTACACCAGTGTCATATGTGTAAACCGACTAGACTACTTCCATGGATAGTGACGGACTGTCCGTTTTAATTCCGACGCAGATGGTGTCTGATATGTGTGGCTCTTCAACAGGCTGGCATGGGCTGTAATCCCGGCTCGGTATCGGCTGCAGCCAACGCGCCACTGGAAAGCCCGTCAGCGTTGATCCATGATAGTTTCAGTTGGATTCCAGTATGAAGCTCCCGTTATCCATACATGCTTTAGGTGGAAAACGAAAGTTAAAAAAAATACGCGCAAGACGGGAGCAGACAAAAAGTTCTCCAGTACTTTTAGGAAAGTTTATACAGCGGCTCATTCCATTCCAGTGGATCTGAGTTGACGCAACAACTGCCTGCAGCTCAACTATTCCCTCCTGCGTCTTCTCTCTGAGCAGTAAACTCCTGCCGGATCCTCACCAAAAGGCGAAGCCACGGTCCCCAGAGCCTGTTGGTGGACTATGTTGAATCATTTAGCAGTCCTTTACACCCACAGGAGCGAAAACAAAGAGTGTGGGGAAAAACAACAACCCTTCTGGGTCGCAAAGTGGTCCTCTACTCTCTCCCCTTCAGCATTTGTGTCTCTGTTCTGCAGCCCCCCTCTCCACACATTAGGTTGGTGCTTCTGATTGGTTGGCAACTTGTTGTGAGTTTCTACGTAGTGATGGGCGGGAGATTGGGGTGGGATGAAGATGGTCTTGAGAAATACAAGGTGAGGAGGGATAAAAACAAGAATGTAGTAGATAAACTCAGTTCATCTACCTTTTTCTTTAAGGAGTATGGAGAGAGAATATAATTATATGCTGACATAAATCCGATGTGCCTTAAATTCATAGTACATATCCTAGTAAGTAGTATGAAACTGATTGCAATTATCTGAGGATATGGTCTTTTGAGAGAAAAAAGCACACTTTCTCTCTGAAAATATAGCCGAGTAGTGTCTTTTCTAGGAAAATAGGCTAGGTGGTCGGTCTAATTGACAATTGGGTAGTGAAATACCCAATTAAGATCTAGAGTATGCTCGTTTATTTATCAATTGTTTGTCCACTGGTAGAGCTGATATGGCTCTGAGGCGGCTCTTCAAAACTATAAATTAACTCTGATGGGTGTGGACTTTTCTGGTATTGATTTTTACACTCTCACAGTTAAAAAAATACTGGTGATTTTGCTGTGTAGACAAAAATCACATGAGATAATAGCTCACTCTAATTGCGCTGCTGTACAATAATTAATTAAAACCTAAAACATAATGCTTGCAGTGCTAGTGATCTGTATGGCATCTCTAATTGCAGTATAGGCCTAATTGGTCACTGTAGTATACAGTTATCATCACTTAATAATATCACCTATTATGGCAAATGTCTTGCATATTATTGTGCCCTATTATATGTTGTCTTTCTGAATGTTAAGACAGAATGACCATACCCTTCCCCACTTTCTACTCCTACTCACCTACTCACAGTAGGTGAGTCGATGGTTAAAGGAAAAATCCACCTTCAGATACTCTCATACTGTTATACCAATTTGTAACGTTCAATGAATTCCAGGAGTTATTTTGTGATGAATGAATGAATTATGTATTTGTTGTACCCTTTCCCTCAACCTGCCTCTTCTACTTCTGTTTGATTTCCTACATTTCCCAGAATGCCTTTCGACAGCCCCCAGAGAACGCTGGAAACTTGTTGCATTTACCTGTGGGTTATACTGTATGTTTAGGTCGAGAGAGCAATAGTGATAGAGAGAGAATTTTTTCTGATATCAAACTCCATTGTAGCTACATTGGAAATATATGGATGTGATCATGTTGGCCAGTTATCCACAGGAATAAAAGAAATACACCACTAAATAACAAAATGGTCCCAGAAATGCAATGTACATTGCCAATAGCTGCTTTATAAGGTGGATTTTTAGAGTGTAATTTTCCTTTAAAGGACAGCATTCCTCCAGGTTGGGATTCACCCCCAAGCAGTTTCTACTCACATTTCCAAGGGACGCCGCTGTAAGGTAACCTGACAGCCACTTGGAGAAACAAGAAAAAGAATGATTTTGCAAAGATCGTAAATTTGACTGTGTATACCTAGGAGGATTTCCTGGGGCTATAGGTAGATCATCTGTTTCACAACTGACAATACAACTATAGAATAATAAATCTGTTTGGGGTCCAAAAATTGAAACAAACTTCAAGTCCAAAAATGAGTCTCCCATTGAGACCTGCTCCAGATTTTCCATCTTTATGTCACCACAGGTTTGAATAATAGTTTTCTGGTTGTTTATGTTCATTGGTATCGATTGGACTGACTTAGACCACAGCAATGACATAAACAAATTCTTAAACTGAGTGGTATAATTTCTGATGTAACTGGCCTTATTCATGGAGACAAGTTGGGTTTAAGGCTTGCAGACATATGCTGATTCTAATCAAGGCTGCCAATGCTAATCTGCAGCTACAGAAACCAACTTCATAATAATATGAAACCAAATTACCATCGAGGACAGTCAAATGTTTAGGAGATGCATTAGCAAGCTGCAGACTACATCAGAGCTTTTTGTTACATCTATACTGAATCTGTATTAATACTGTACTGTATTGATATGTTTTTGCTACATTTTCTCTAACGATCAATCCTGAAAACCTTGTTTGTTTTAGGAAAAGACTTGATTTTAGAGCTTTTTTCAAGATAGTGCAGATAGCCACACTAAGATATCGACCTGGACCTCATCATCAAAATGACACGTGTGTGTGTGTGTGTGAGTGTGTGTGGGTGTGTATGCGTGTGTGTGTGGGTGTGTAAAATGATAGCCCACATGTTGACACATGAGCGGGAGGAGGCAGTTTAGTTCTTGAGGCTTGATGTGGATGAGGGAGTCAGGGAAAGAGAGCAGGGAGGGCACAAAGGCTGTTTGTGTTTCAAACAGCATTCTGATCTCAGGAATGTACCTTTAGGCCACAGCCGTGAGCTTCCCACTGCAAACAATGCACTCAATGTCAGTTACGGCTGGCTAGCGCAGACACTGCTGGCGCTACTCCAAGGTCCCAACTCGTCGAAAATGATGGATACAGGGAACTCAATACCTCAGGAGTCCCTCTCCTGCCTTTCCCTCCAGCATGGAGAATGGAAACACTGTGCGCTTCAACAAAAGATTTCCAAGCACCAACGTCTTCATTGTTTTCGAGTGCATTTAGCACAGCCGTAATACGAAACAGAGGCAACGCCGATAAAGCGATACATTCGTACATCCTTGTACTGAGCATTAAACAATTAGTGCTAATACATTTTTCCATTTAGGAATCCATAACTCATTTGCATATCTTATGAAAATGGTTTATTTTGTTAGCAGATCTAATCAGAGGCTTATCAACCACATAGAAAATCTTCAACCCAAAACATTTGCAGAGGGAAAACAAAACTGATCGAAGTATCCTACACTCTTTTCTTTGCCAGCAGCAATATGCTTAAACCAGATGTGCTTCACTGAGAGCGGAGTGTCGTTACTTTGAGGGCTCAATTAAATCCCAGTTCTTGCCGCAACAGTCCAATTAAGGGACAAACATAATGATATTAAAACCATCCCCTGCTGATGTTCAAAACATTGTGCGCTAGCTGGGTTCATTCCTGTTTTGTGTTAAAGTACATCACACCAGACTATGGAGCTCAGTTGATTGAAATAAAAACAGAGCTATATTTTATGCAGGACCCAAGCAGTTCCAACAGGTAATATGTGTTTGACATGATATAATGTTTTACCTTACGACCTAAGTAGTTTTCTTTCATGTGATCCTAATTTATGTTAACGTGCAGCATCAGAGACAAGCTGCACAAATGTATGTGTGTGTGTGTGTGTGTGTGTGTGTGTGTGTGTCATCTGCTGTTCATATTACTGAGACTGTGGCATAAAAAGAAGGGTGCATTTGCCCAAAAGCATTTCTCACATGAACCATAGGCTTGCTTGACATAGAACAAAAGATTTATTTCAATCAGTTGATAAATCATGGCCAATAGTTCTGCTCCATTGTTATATTAATAACTCTATAAAACATTTAAGAGATTTTTGGTAACACTTTATAATACAGCCTGCGTTTTAGAGTGTAACTCCCCGTCATTACCATGTAATGTAAAAGGAAGTTACACCGTAAGTTCCGGTAAATTACATGGTAATGACGGGGGAGTTACACTCTAAAATACGGGCTGTATTATAAAGTGTTACCAGATTTTTGATGACACATTTTATACATTGTATAAGATATAAGAGACGTTTTATACATTTTAAGCTCAGTATTGTACAGAAGATTGAGAGCACAGAGCTATGTTGCAAGGATTTCATCAGGTCCTGACTGAGCTGAGTCCCAGCAGAACGGGGCAGCGGCAGTGGGCCTGCACCGTGTTTCTGAAAAAGGAAATATCAGAATACAGGAAATGAGTTGGCAGGAACTATCCATTCAAATTGCTTCCTCTTTGGGATTTAGGAGGAGCGATAATGGGAAGTGATAAGTTATTTGGAACTGAACCAACCAAGATTAGGGATTCATTTCCTTCCTCATGTCTGCATATTAATTTGCCTCTGTTTCGTCCATCATCTCCCAGGGATTTGTGTTGATTTGTTCAGTTTGGAATTGCTGAGTGAGGGACAGAGTGATTACAACCATAGCACTTGGCAGAAAATGGCAGTGAGCCATAAAGCAACCATTTAACCAGTTTTTAGAGTGCTTTGGGTGCAAAAGCCAAGCATCTCTGGCGTATATATACATGATGAAGAGATTGAAAACATTTTACAAGCTTCAGAGGTCATGGAAGATTGAGAAATTGCATTCTGCTTACAGGCCAGTTTTAAAGGGAAATTCCCCTGCAGGGTTTAACAACAACGCAACAGATTGTCACTTCTCCTCAGACTAGAACAATAAAAGAATGGAGCAGTTCGACACTTCTGCCAAAAGATATTCACTGAAATTATTGTCCATAACAGCATTTTCAGTGAATAGAGCTACAATAAATGCTCTCAGCTCAGCAGCCTATTCACTTTTCTCAAGATTAAACGGCAGTACACACCCCTATAGTTAGCGGAATAGGAAATTCAAACTTCCTTTCCTGTTGTACTTTCAAGTGATAATTTGGATTGGGTGGATTGCTTCATAATGGCATCATTAACTCCAGAGATCCTGCTCTACTAATAAGGGTGAAATGTTAAATGAAGTGTTATGGTGGGCGTTTCCCTGTAATGAATTAGTTCAGAGGTATTAGTCATTTATCAAAATCAAAAGCAGCTTTGTATTTGATAGAATTTGATCTTGGTGAGCTCAGGGAAAAGTCAACTGAGCACTAATCCTGTTTTTTTCACAGTCCTCTACACTGTGATTTCTACAGACTCGTCATCATCTAATCCATGCATTTTGGCTCACATCTCAACAGGGGAAAGAAACTCTTGAAATGATTTTTGAAAGTTTGACAATTTTTTTGTGGGGAGCAAGAGCAGTAATAGTCCATTTCAGTGTGTAAGATATGGGCACAAGAGTTTAATTTGGCTCATTTTTCTTCACAATGTAATATGCAAGTATTCAAACAATGTAACAACATATGGACTCTATCAATTCACTTTGGGTTTACTGTGAATCAAACCGACCTTGTCTTGAAATGAATGAGAATGAGAAAAGGTGTCAGGTGTCACAGATGCAAGAATATGAAATACATAAAAGAGAACTTTTGCCCCTGATTGCTTTCACCTCCACCTTATCAATCTAGTCCTTCCCCATTCAAACAGACAGAAAGTGGAGCTGGAGTTGCAGTCACCATGACAGACCTCTGAATCTCTAGACGGCCTCCACACACCAGATATCACAAAAGCCAGCTGTTGCAACACATGCTACTTAGCCATCAGCCTGTATAAGTGGCTATTTATACAGGGCCGAAAGGCCTTTCATATCACTGCAAACAAGCATGAGCACATATGGACGCACCAATAAAGACCTAACCCCCTCACAGACATATGACCTTAATCCCCCAAACATGGAGTGTAGCGAGAAAGAATTTAACAAAGTTAAACACAACAAAGCAAACGTACACATAATCACTTTGACCACAAATACTGTAAATTCCTGATCTGCTGTTGATGAAGGTACAACTTTGATACAGTGGAGAACAGTATGACACAATGATACAGTGACTTCTGACAATCCACACTTTGTACCTGCAAAACTGCATGCATTATTAATGCAAAATAGTGAAAATGGAAGGATCTTTTTTTTTTTACCATTTTGTCAGACATGCAACACCCATAAGAAAGAAGATAATGGCACTGAGTAGCTTTAAAAAATAATGATAAAGCATACACTTACAGACATGTTATGTTGCTATGGTTTTTATATCCATTACATTTTACTAAGTTAGCACAGTAGTCTGGAGGGTTTTCAAATGCCCAATACACAAATACACCACTGAGTTATTTTATGAAGGATTTATGCAATCTTTTTTGTGTGTCCTCAACATTTATGCTATCCAGTCACAAAGTATACAGTTGATAGGATATGTAAACAACAGAACACACAACAGACTACCATCTCACCATCTTGCATGGCTTTCAACTTTGTTGTGTCCCAGAACCCCTACAGTTTTTTGGCAGGCCTCCAAGCCTCTAGTACCAATTTAAGAGATTAGACCCAGAAAAAGCACACAAGACCAAGACAAATGGGCCCAAATGGCCCCACCAGATCTCCCATACCCAACCTCTGGCATCACAGACCGCTATAGAGACGTCAAGTAGTGAGGGAGGGAATGTGAAACCCTGGCATGTTCCCCCATTTGGCACGTTCCTGAGGCTCCAACGCAGTTATGAGGCCACTTCATAGGAGTGTAAACTGTGTATTTAAAAAGCCGTCATTGTGGGACTAACATTGGCCCTGGTGTAGGTTGTTAGAATAACTGAATGACACAATGGTTTCTTTTCTAAATAAACAGATGTGGGTAGGTTGTTAAAACCTTCATTTTTTTTCTTCCTCTTCTTCTCCCCCACTTCCATCCCATCTGTAACTGCCCTCACGCACACACACACATTCTCTCTCTATTTCTCACTCACTCTAACTGGCTCAGTCGCACTCACTCTCTCTCTCTCTCTCTCTCTCTCTCTCTCTCTCTCTCTCTCTCTCTCTCTCCTCTCTCTCTCTCTCTCTCTCCCTCCTTCCGCATATCTAAGAAAGGCAAAG
The DNA here is from genome assembly GCF_046629955.1 of Centroberyx affinis. Lineage (NCBI taxonomy): Eukaryota > Metazoa > Chordata > Actinopteri > Beryciformes > Berycidae > Centroberyx > Centroberyx affinis. The sequence continues at coordinate 178,089 of NW_027279619.1, forward strand.
GCCAGTCAGTTTCCCTCTGCAGCTGTTGAGTACAGATGGGCCTCTATTCCAGCCTCTCTGGTGAGGTGATATCGGTCGTCTGCTCAGACTGACTAATTGCGTGTCATTCTGAACTCCTGCTAGACCGCGGCCCCTCTGCAGCCCCCAGAGTGCCCCCGCTCCTCCCCCGCTCCTCCCCCGCTCCTCCCCCGTTCCTCCCACGCTCCGCACGGAGGAAATGAACTCACCGCAATCCTGCTGGCATTGGACTCCCATCGAATCCAATTCTCAATGAAGATTACTGTTCACAGAGACTTAGGCTAAAGACTTAGGTTCTAATAATAATCCGAAGTTCTGCGGATAGTCCATGCAAAACAGAACATACCTCACAATTACAGTAAAGTAATAATCTGTGACATTTTCATATAAATACACTTTTATTTTGTTACTCTCTGTTCTGTTTTATATATCACAATAGTGAGTCAACCAATAGCCAGTTCAGGAAAGCTTGTACATTTGCTACATTTGCTGTTCTTAACACCTGGTGTCAGGTGGGTCTTTCCTGGAAAAATTCTCTGGTGCACAGGAAGTGATGCATTTTTTTACGTTTCTGGCAGCAACAGCGGTTCGTTTGGAATAAATAGAAGAAGAATTGGGTAGTTAGCATTAACCATTAGCAATAGCCACCATGGCTATCGATAAATGATTGTTTATCACCAAATATATTGCCAAAATAAAGAACAATACAAGTACCTTGCAGATTACCACTTTAAGATAACAATTATGTTGACACTGAACAACTGTGTTATTTAGAAACCTTGACCTGTTATTTGATAGAGAAAAAGAACGTGAGCTCTTGCAACCATATAATATGCTACCTAAACTCAAAAGCGCTATCATAAAACTACTAATAAATTAAGATAATGTATTTGTGAAACTTAACTTTAATCATGTTGTGCTTTTTAAGAGTTGTAACATTTGACTCACTGATTGCCAATGTCCCTAACAAAGTAAGAGTAAATTCTCAGCTGGCTTTGCGGAGTTGATAAGGCAGCGGCTGCCTGGTGACCAAATAAAAAGCACATGTCTGACATAGCATCAGAGATGCATCAATCCTCGGTGAACTCTTGACTCCAAGCGGATTACTTCGGATAAGAATGATGTGACCAATCCAAATGTTGCGTAGTTTGAAAAAGCACAGGGGTCATTTTGGAGTGTCAGGTTTCTGAGAATGTTTTTCACATTTATGACTGAAGGTTTCAGAGTTTTAAGGTTGATGGGATTTGCCCTTAAATTTGGAGTTCCTGCCTCGAAAAAGTTTTGTAATTTTAATAAAGGATATATATTGTATGTATGTATATTGTAAAGTTAATGTATACATGTAGTGATACACTATATGTAGTTTACTTTATCTTGCACTGTCCCTTTTCATCGTATGTGAGGTCCTGTGTGTCAGTATGTACTGTTAAAGCAGCAGTATGCAACTTTTTTGACTACTTTTGATTAAAATAATAAATGAATAGGATATTTTATACATTATCAAGCTGTCTGTCTGTCATCTTGTGTGTACATCCCTAAACCTCTTGAAACATCCTTGAAACTGGCTTTTCAAGGATTTTCAGGATGTACTTTTTGCTGTGGACGTGTGTCACATGGGTGTGACTAGTGGTCAGCTCGGTTGTGGCTATCAAGCACAGGGAAGTCACAGCAAAAACAACAACTGAAAGCAGTAAGAAACGAAAGAACAACTAAGCTGAACATGCAGAGACAAGACACATTCAAAAACAATGGTGAATATCTTCATTGCTGTTTTCGTTGCAGATTGCCTACATTTGTTATCTGCTTCTTCAACGCATGTGGTGGTTTTACCTCAGCCTCAGGCTAGGTGCCGTTTCAAGCTCATCAATCAAGATGAGTGACAAGTGTTGGGATGGGAACTTGTCCAACTGCAGGGGAGGAGACGGGATTAACAGTACGCTTCACTGACCCAAGGCAAAAAGTTGCATATTGTAGCTATAAAGTTTTCCACATGTATCTGTGCCAGCATCACCGGGACAAATTGTTGTAGAAAATATGTTGACAGATTCTAAAATCTTTATTGAATCAATTAAGCAAAGGGTAATTTTTGCGGGGGCAGAAGATCAGGGTGACATGTGAGCTTTTAATGTGTCAGACATAGCTAGTCAGCACAAAAGTATTTTTCCAAACCATTTCTCCTACAGGTGCACCATTAGCTGCTCGCCAGCTGTCTGTGACTCAGATGCCTGTGACATGATATGCTTCCAATAAACTGTAGTATCAGTTCTTGCAGGTAGATTAGTCAAGTCCAAACACCCAAACCAAGTCATAACACAAGCCCCAGAGAGACTTTAGCTAGAATGATTAGTTGATGCCTTTTTCTCTTGCTTAGCAATGCAGCCCCAAATATATGCATATTTACTGACTTAAAACTCAAATAAAAAAAAGTCAGTAAATCTAGATAAACAAGATAACAACACTAATACCCAGTGTTGCTGTCTTGTTTGTACTCTGATTTTGGCTGATTTATACTGATGGTAATGATTCATGATTTAGACTCGAAGGAATCTAGCCCTCGAAAATGAATGGGGTGTTATAAAGTAATTACTTTGATAAAACTGTTAAACTTTGAACACTGATGTCCCTCGGTTGGAAGGATGTACATCTGATTGGTAAACTCTGAGGATATAGTATAGTCTGAAAGCAGAGAAAGCATAGAAGGAAAACCTTTGTTAGAGTTTTGAAAAAGACAGCATATTCTAGGTTGTTTCTTTTTAAAAAGAAGACGACAGCAAGTAAAATTTTTTGTACATCATGTAATGTACTTGGCAAGCAGAGGTGACTTTTATTCAGATTTTTTTTTTCTAATATTGATGCATGTGGTCCATTAGCATGTGTGTCATGGTGCAGGATTTGCAATGTCTGTATTTACCTCACAAAATCACCTTACAAAGATATGGAAAGACAAAGATAAGATGCTGCGGAAGCAGGATGTGGAATATCCAGAATAGGGAACATTGTTATATTCATCAAACATGACCAGGATATCATGCTGGGCTGACTAACTTTGACAGGATATTTTTCACTCCAAGGAGTTCCTCATAGTTTTATAATTTATCATTTAAGAAGACAGGCTTTCACACACTTTCTCTATATGAAACACCAGAGAATCTCTTGAGTTAGCAAACAAAAGTGAAGATGTTTAACAAAAAATGACTCTGTGCTGCTATTTTGCTGCAGCGTACCCTGTTGGTGTCTGCTTTCAGCCGATAACAGCCAGGCAATAATTCTAGTGGGGCCCCAGATGGCTCTGGACAGATTCATCACAACTTGCACCCCAGGTCACCCACAGGTAATCCATCAGGGCGCCGGGCTAATTCACCAGAGTCAGGTAGGAGCGAAGGAAGTCTCCACGACCTTTTCCTCCACTCAGTTCACACCAAGGTTACGACTCCATTGCCACAATTTATGGCTTGATCCAAGTGTGTATGTAGCTCAGTGTGGATCGTAGTATTGAATTGTACATAGGTCATGCTCTGATATACCAGGGATCAACACAATCTGTAATGCTTGTCTCTTGAAGGCAAACAGAGGTGTGTGTGCGTGTGTGTGCACGTGTGTGTGCGTGTGTGTGTGTATGTGTGTGTGTGTGTGTGTGAGAGAGAGAGTGTGTGTGTGTGTGTGTAATAGCGACCACTGGAGTTTATCCAGGATGACAAGATGTTTCTTATTATCGTCTTACAACATCCATTAACTCCTTGGAGGAGAAGCACTCACTCTGTGAATGTATTGTATGTTGTGGCATTTGACTGAAGTCATAGGAGCAACTGACAAAAGCAAACAGGTCAGTGGCAGCATTACTCAGCACTCTGGGCAATTCCTAACATGGCCAGCGCACAGGGAGAAATAGTGAGCCAGGGCTGATCCCATTCTCCGTGCCAGCTGTGTCCTGGTTGCTCACGGCAACCGCTCGCAAACAAATCACACAGACTACAATAATTATTAGAGGCTATTAGGCAACAATCCAATCCAGAAAAAGTGTCAGACAACAGCCACTCACAATGTTGGATCACCTCTATACTGTGATGTCAAATAAATACTCCACCCAGCCACATTAAAACTACCAAAGGAAACACTTTCATGAGAAGACAGATGCCCTTTGTGATGTAATAGAAATGGACTCTGTAAAGGGTGTATTACAAAGATTTTGTCCATTTAAACAATATAATACATGTTGCTCATTAGGAATTTTCAACAAAACATCTGCAGGCCAAGATAACTATTAACCCCATATCATATACTGGATTGCTTTGTGATTCTCATTACAGAACAATTACTAGATGAAACAAAGATTTACCCAACACTTTAAGAATAATGGCGGTTTGTATTGTACGAACATGAATAATTCAGCACTAATCACCATTTCTCAAACCTCCAACAAAGCGTCTGGTTACATTGCTTTTTTCTGTGTGATTGATCAGAAGTTAATGCAAGGTATTGCAAGTGTTGCTAAAGACTTGATTAGTCAGCCGCAGTAAAATCCAGGCCTGTCTGATTGGAGCCTTTCATGCACAAAAAGTGAGCTGTTGCCGGAGTCCGGGGGGTAAGAGCTCTGAGCTTGAAACTAGATCTCATCAAGCCTTACAATAAGTCAGTAAAGTGTTAAAATCACCTTTATAGCTAAAGCAAACACTGTATAAAAGCTAAAGTAGGCGTAATATGGTCCAGTGGCATTCGTTCATCTTCCCTAACAACTTGGAAACATAACTGGCACAATCTGCCCTGTCTTGTTGATTGAAACAGGAGAAGAGGACGAGAGGGCATTACAGTATACCCTGAATGTACAAAATATTAGGGACACTTATACTTCTGTCATGAATTACACTGATGAAATGAATCCAGGTAAAAGCAATTACCCCTTATTGATTTCCATTATTAAATCTATACTAATCACAAAGGAGGAGATGTAGATAAAGAGAAGCAGACAAGTTAGAGATGGATTTTACATTTTTGAGACACCATGGGGACCATTGTGCCACACCATTGTGCAAACAGGGGCTGCAACTCAATATCAGTATTTGATATGGTCATAAAAGTATTGTTCAAAGACAAAACCTATCTACTCCTTGCACTAGTCGCAAGTTGGTTAAAAAAAAAGAAAAAAGTCACCGTATCAACAGTAGAAGTCTATGGTTATACTGGGCAGTAACAAGGTTTGAATGACTAGCATGCTTTTGCTGAAAACAAATTCACTCAGTGAACCTACTCTGAATAAATGAGAAATAGATAAAAATGCAAATAATCAACCACTCAATCATTTCTCAGCCCATCCAGACTGACATTATGTCCTCCCAACACATCGCCCACAGTCAAACCACATCATTATCAGGCACTGCTCTGCACCTCTGCCCTGTTCCCCTGCTGCATGCCTGAATTTCATTTTGATTTGGATTGTAACTTGTGGACAGATCCCCCTTTTTTTTTTTTCTCAGAAAAGCTCAGAAATGTCAAATGGAAGTTGAGGTCACAGAAATTCAGCTTTAAGGTTCATGCAAAGGTTTGAGCCATAAACCATGAATTGGTCAAGGAAAGGGTTGAAGTTTGGGTTAGGATAAGAAAAGATGTGAGGATATTGTGCCGTTTAATGAATGTATTGTGCTTCTGAGAATATTTACTGGAGAGAATAACTAATACATAAAAAACATAACACCAATGGAATAAGGGGACTTTCCTGATCAGTATTAATGGTCTGAAGTCGCTCCCTTCGGCCACTGATTTTTACTGCAGAGCATTGCAACATTTCAAATTACATCCAGGTGTGCATCCATGGTTCCTCCCCGTATCTCTTTGTGTTAAAGGAGAAGGGCAGGTGTGTCCCACAGTGGTAGCCAAAGGTTTACGACCTTGTGCGCTGGCATTTTGTGTTGCCTCACATTGTTAGCCTCTGGTCGTCCTTTTAGCTGGTAGGAATGTGACTGTGGATGTGCAGTGGCCTGCTTGGGAGGCCTCTTATGACCCTTGGGTGCCTACTAATTCACTGGCCTTTCCAAAGCTAACTGGCAACTTGTTTGCAGGAAGATTTTAATTCATTTCTACAAACTCAAGTACTCATAATATGTGTAATTGAGTAGAACCTAATTTAAAATTAAGTTCTACCATACTTAGGTTTAGTTAAGGACTTTATTGATGGAAAGCAAAGTCATCTATTTCTAATTTCAAGGTATTTGGAATAGAGACAACAACATTACTCCAGTAGTTCTCTGTTTGCTTGAGAACAAAATCCAATGGTGAGGCCACATCCCCACTCTTACATACCATATCCATCACCATAAGGACACTGAAGCAGAGGGGACATTTGGCATAATCGTGGTCATTTCCTGGACCCAGCTGTGGACCCTGGCTGTCTCTATATACGGAGTCTGGCAGTCTGGGCCTATAGACAGTGCAAACACACAGCTAACACACTCATCCATCCAGCCATCCAGCCCACAGCAGACCTCTGATCCATCTGCGACAACAGACGAACAATCTGCTCCTTCTTCTGCCCTTCCCTGTCCAGACATACTTTCTGTCGCAATCTGTTCGCCCTGAATGAAGATAAAGGAGAATACCACAGCCTGATTTATCTGTCAACATTGAACTATCTGAGAGTCCCTGGCACAGATGGCTGGATAATGTCAACTTGAAGACTTTTCTCTCCCTCTTCTGATTTCCTTTATCTAGCTCCTCCAGACGTAGTCCTGAGAAAGCTTGAGAGCAATAATGATAAGCTTGGTGTTTCTAAGTTGCAACTTAATGATTAAGAAAGTGGTTCTCTGCTTCTCTGGTTATCACAGCAGCAAGGCCTACTGGGAACATTAAGTTGATTGCTTAGAAACTGAAGTAGTAGAAGTAAGGATACAATTATACTTATAAAAATAACATAATGTTCTATTATTAGAGGCCTAAACTGAAACTCAGGGTCAAAAAATGGCAGGTACTCAAAAGACAAGATGGGATGCTTGATTATGTCAAAACTTGTCATTTGAATGAAGTTACTTGCCTTTTTTTTAGATAATGAATGCAGTTTAGATTTGAGCAGATCAGTTATTTTAACAAAAGAGGTAAAATAGTTTCAAAGCAAGCATGAGCGAGGCCTTTCCACTGTTATATGATAATGTTATATGATAACGGCGATCGAAAGTGTTAATAAGTTTCAACATTAGCACTCCAGTTTGTCAAACAACAACTTTGGCTTTTGCACTGTATATCAGCATGCCGTTTCTATTGTGAAAGTAAAGTAAGAGCACCAATCATCGCCACTCAGTGTTATACAATCTGAGCAACACTTGGCAATGCTACAATGTGAGAAACAAACTGTACACCTTCTGTAACATAATCATTTTATAACTGGAACCACACTACAGCATGGTTGCTAGTCCAAGTTTGTTTCAAATTTGATATTGACAGAATCGGTACACAAGTTACTTAACGGCTCTTAAAGAAGATCACCACAAGTTTAGGAGTTTATGTAACTATTCAGATCTGCAAGCAGCAGACATTAGCCTAATCACTGTCTTGGGCTTTAAGAACACTGAGCATCCAAAGTTTGACCTCATCCAGTAAAGCATCTTACAACATGTCCCTCTCTCTTGGTTTTGAAGTCTGAGGATTTGATGTCCAGAGCACCTTGTCAAGTTTGCTTTGGATCAACTCTTGTGGCCATGAACCCAGTCGAACCTCAATCATGAATCTAAGGTTGTCGTTTTGGAGGATTTAACAAAGATAGTGAATGATGCAGACTTGGTTAGATATCCCACCCCCTACCCCCACCCACTGATTACTGTGTTTCATTTTCAAACCTTGTTCAATTTTCAATCACCTGAATCTTCTTGATAAAATGGGCTATAAAGTCACAAAACTAAGCCCATGTGCAGCAGAGGGAAATTTGCACTTTTCTTGTTTTTCTCACCTGTTGAACCAGGACTGGTACTAGGGCTGGGTATCGTTTAAAAAATTACGATACCAGTACCAAAACCAGTACCCTTAAAGTGATACCGATACCAATAGAGTACTTCTTTCGATACCTTTTTTTTTACGTTTTGGTGGCATCTCGGCACGCTGAACTGCCAACTCCGTCACATACACCGCGCTCGACTTCACCACCACAGACTGTATGGGTTGTAGCTCCTGCGGTAGTGGGCCAATCACACGTCGCATTAAATCGAAGAACGCTTGCGGTGATTGGCTGCGAGCAAAACCATACAAATAGTCCTTTTTTGCCTAGATCTGTGTCCAAAAGGTATCGAATGCAGGTATCGTTTGACTGGAGAAGTTTCGATGCTACTTGGTACTGGATTATTTTGGTCGATACCTTAAAGGTATCGAGTACCGATACCCAGCCCTAACTGGTACACACTTCTCCCCATGGACAGCGGACAGAGAGACATATTTGGATATTGTGCAGGAAACTTGGCTTAGATTTGAGTGTGATTGTCTTCAGGGCATGAGACTAACTTTTTTGGTCCACAGCCACAGTGCCAAGTAGGCAGAATTGCACCATCTAATTTAATTTCTTGGCTGCTAAAGTAGGTTTTACAATGAAAAAGATTGACTGATCTCAACTTGACTACTTGCAAAAGTGGGTTTTACAATGAAAAAGATTGACTGATCTCAACTTGACTACTTGCAAAAGTGGCTGCTAGAATTGACTAACATCCTGTGTTTGTAAAGCGTCTTTGAGCACTGAGAAAAGCGCTATATAAATGTATGTATCATTATTATTATTATTATTATTATTATTATTATTATTATTATTAACTATCCACAGCCTAAATGTTGCACTATTTGACTGGTGAATAGTGTTCACTTTAAACCCTGGTTGTCATTTTCTTTCAGCTAAACACCAGAGAGGTTTTCTCCTCACTCAGAAAAGTTCAGCACACGTCTGGTTGTAGGATCTTTGATATCAAACCATCCAACACACTCAGCTCTTATCATGAAAGCATATTCCAGGGTTGAGTAAGCCTCTTCAGAGAGGAAGAAAGACATTGGGACTATGCTTTGAACTTGAGATAAGATGGCCTCCACATGGTGTGCGTGTGTGTTAAGGGGGATGTTCGTGTGTGCATTTGTGTATTTGCATATACACGTGTCTCTCCTTTGTTCTCAAAGTTCATTTTAAAGAACACATTGCATTTAGGATCTACAATGCACACTGACTTCAATGCCTCTTGGAAAAGAAAGACAACTTTCAATTTATTCAGCTGCAGATCAGCAACATCAACACGAAAATAAGGAAACAATGCAAACCTACAAAAACAACATCGATTGTGTTGTTCCCCTCAATCTCAAATTCATCTCAGTCTCATGTTCATTTTTCTAGTTGTACATGTTGAGGGCGTCCAGAGGCCAAAATCTCCTGAGTGAAACCTTGAAAGTTTAAACGATTCCTTCTAACTGGAAGTCTGCAGTGAAGTGGCCTGATTTTCCCATCAGGCTTCAGGGGAACTCAACTCTCTGGCCAGAGTTTGGGACAAGCGAGGCCTGATTTACACCCCCCCCCCCCCCCTACCTGACAGGAGCAGCTGCACCTCATGACAGATAGGCCATGTCATCTCCAAAATTCCTCCAGTGCTATCCTGCTCTCAGCATTTCTGTCAACACTCAATATGACGTTCTAATTTTACCGAGGTTGGCACGTCGTGCACGCTCGTACTTATATGCTCAATTATATAGATATGCTCTTGGCACCACACACACACACACACACACACACACACATCCACATTAAAACAGATACAATGAGACAAACTCTGAGCTGTCTGATATCGATGTGATTGCGGTGCTCATGGCGACAGATAGTATTGCCTTCTCTGAATATGGTGATAGCCAGTAGTTGCTGACAGAAAATATATTTTCAGTGAGAGATTGGTAATTTAACATCTTTACGAATTCTCCTTTTCAGTTGGAACCAAACATACACAATTTCAAATGCACAAACACACACAAACATATGCAGGCCCACTAAGGTCTCGCTTAGGCCTTGGAATGAGCTGCACGGCCCTCTGGGTAATAGATTGGGGACGTGCTGGAGGGAAACTCAAGCCTTCTTGCCTTTCCAGGCAGAGCACAGCAGGGCAAGAGCCATGCACAGAATCAACGACAAAAGCAGACAGGCAGCAAGCGCTGATGCATAAAACATGAGCCTGAAAAAGTAAGCACAATTGAGTCAATTATCATTTCTAAGTAACATGAAGTAAACCCATCAGTTGATGCAACAGAACTTCTAAAACCATGTTTGGAAAGGTCCATACAAAAAGTAAGTCACCATAAGTCCAGTATACAAACAGGGCTAATTTTACTTTAGCTACCTTCCTTTTATGTGACCGTATTGTACAATTTGATATTATTTGAAAATTTAATTGCAATGTCATACACTAGCAATACTCATCACACAATTTAAAAAAAAAAATGAGACTGCCATATTCCAAAGACCATATGACAGAAGAATTTACTAAGGTAAATCGAGTGCAGATCATATTCAGTGAAAGATGAATATGTTAAGGAGTGTTAACTCCAAGACAAACACATTTAAACAAGCATGTAGTCAAACTACTGTGTAGTCCACAAAGAAACAGCAGTTTTGTATAAATTCAGACAAGGCCAAGGAGTTGTTTTGGTTGAAACCATATGGGACTCATTTAAGAGGGAACTTCTGGCATCGATTCCAAGCCTGGTTTTGATGTTCAGATAGCCATGGTACACATTTCGGTCAACATGAGACCATTCCAAGATAAATCTGTTGCTGTCACCATACCAGTGAAAGTTCCATACTTAAATTCTAAAATATGAAGCATTTTCTCAGAAATGCAAAAGAACACGTCTGCGGTTATGCCCTTTGATGACTCTGACGATCACTAATTGAGTCAAGTACAAAAGGCAGTCTGAGATCTAACAAGAAAAAACAACCAGGTCTCTACAATGAAATGAAATGCTTCTTCAAAATGCACACACTCAATCGTATCAATCATCATGTTTAATTTTTTTCAAGTCAACTAATGGCAACTCAAGGAATTAGCCGGTCCATATTTTTGAATCATTCCATCCTGTATCCATAAAAAACAAATGGCAGTGTTAATATTACGTGTTAAAACTATAAAGTTAAGCTCTGCTTTTTATGGTAAGATATTCCAGTAAATTGGATGGCATTTGAAAATTATAAATGCGATGTTGTCTATAAAGTCACAGTGGACTTTTAACAATTTGACTTTAACAGGCATATTTTTTGTCTGCTTTTCTCCCCTGCTTGGATCAAATTAGCAGAGGGGCCTGTTTAGGGAGTACTTAGGCTACAGCAGGGACTAGCAGTCGGTTAAATTCCAAAACTGCATCTGCTCCCATTCACTGGCTTTCACAGATCTGAAGGCCTGTGCATGTCAGCTCCTTCAGTCACATCACATCTGTGAAAAAGTAGTTACTGAAGACACATGGAAGAAGACAGTTTTCTAAAAGAAGGGAACCTGGTGATGAATAGCTGAGCTGACCTGTGACCTCTAAACTGCTGTATGTTTCAAAAGAATAGGTGTTTGCATTCTATTGATTTTATAGTTATTGGACATATGAATAATAGTTTCTTTTTTCTATATATGTAGTCAACTGTGATGTTTTAACTACTTGATTATAAGAGAGAATGTCTGTACTATCTTTGGAAGTTGTTTTATATGCAGAATATTTTCACTTTTTGACAGTAAACCCCAAACATCAGCTGCACTGGGCATCAACTGTCACCACCAACAGAAAGGCTGATTTTCCTCCAGCTCATAATACTGAGAATTGTAGAGCATCAAAATTACTGTTTGAAAAGTTTGAAACACAAAATAAAATTATATTACTTGGATCTACTGTTCAGTGTGTGTAGATGTGTGATTTTGATTTGAAAATAAGAATGTGGCGCTGATTATGGGTCCCCAGAGCAGCCAAATTTAGTGACCAACCATTCCAATATCCACAGATAAATGTGCACACAAAAAAGAAAATGTACCGCCTATAGTACATTTTATTACTGACAGTAGTAAAGCATATTGGGAATATTGTCGTCTGGCGTGTTGCCTTTGAAACATGAGAGTGTTTTGCAACATTTCCCAACAGCTCCAGCCCTCACCATGTCAGCCATGTGGTGATTACTATCTGAAGAGCTTTTAGGACTCCATTTGCTTGGTTTGGGGTTTTGATGTGAGGTAAACTCCAAAGAAAACAAAGAGTTCATACATGGCACCCCAATATCAAAATGCTGCACCACTGGGCTGAGGGAACACCTTCAGCACCTCTGACACCACCTATTCTACAGCGTAGGCCACTGGGAGGATAATCAAGGACAGGTATTATGCCAATGATCTGTTTATCATAATACCCTTAAATTTCCACTGACCAACTTCTAGCTCTTTTTAAGCTGAAATAACCAGCGGAGCCACAGACTGGTCCAGGATTCTCAGCAGGTCAGAACTACCTTTAAGCCCCATGGTGCAGTAAGTGGTTTCTTGGCAGGCGGATACTGTTATGGATTTTCTGGAAACTGTTGGATTGAAGTTTACCTTGGAATTTGGGTTGTGGAATTGTGGAGTTGTCGACAGAGAAACCTGTGGCTTGACCTGGACTGACTTATTTGGATCACAACCAAGACGTTCCTGCAGCTACCCAGCAAAGTCTTACCTCCTCTGCTCTGTCTCCTCTTCCCCAGACACAGCCCACATCCAGCTGAACCCCTACTGAGGTACCTGGTACCAGGGAGAAATGTAGTTTCAAGAGCTCTTCCTACCCTTACACATTCAATGAAAATAACTTCAATGAAACTGACTTTTTGGTGTACCTTTTTCTTTTGACTTTTTGGTACCCACAGGAAGTGACAAATCAAAACAGTGAAATACAAAAAGCAGTGTTCCACCCAAAGAAAGCTGGACTCACCAACATTAGATCTTTTGCCTCTCTCATCCTGTTGGTATAAAGCATTACAGACCGTCCAGGTTGATAAACATGAGTGTGCTGTTACCTCTCACTGCCTCTGGAGTCGTCAATGTGTGAATTTGCCTAACTTAGCTTTAATTTTTCATATTTCTTATTTTAATGAATTATTACAACATAACTTGTAATATTGTCATTTTTAACAGACTAAGTATAATCATATTATAATTGTAAGTTTGATCATTTAATGATTATAACACAACAATAACATAACAGTAATATTTTCGGTTTTAACAAACTAGCATCAATTGGGTAAAGAAAGTCTTATTAATGTTCAACTGTCACTAGTGGTAATAGTTAAACTTGCCGTAATAACATTATATGGATAAGAACAGACTTGAAGCCTCCCTTACATACGTGCAGCAGAGTAAAAGCACTCTACTGCTTCAAGCTTATTAATACAGCAACTCTCTTGGACAAGAGCATTTCCAGTGATAGCCTACAAGGTTATGGCTGTACGTGATATATAAACTAATTGTTGTAAAATGATGCATTGTAATTTAGCATAACATTTGTAACTGTTGACATCAATTAGCCAGGAAATCACAAGCTTTTACCCAGCAAGGGTTTATCACATTTCCATAACAATTAGCCAACAGCCCCTTGTTAGAAACAACAAGTAATAACAAGAAATAACTTGGCTCTGGAGCAGGATAGTCATTCGAGAATGCTTTCAAGTGGAGGTATTACATATTATTCATATAGAGTGTTTGGAGGCAGAAGGCAGAAACAAAGAGTACGCCCCAGCTGAATTTAGCAGGTTCAAATCACAGACTCTGCATGGAGTGTTTGTTTCATTGTTTCATGCAAGTTAAATACTCCACAAATGAGGCCTCTTCTTTGAACACTGAAGGAGCATGCTGCAGCTTCTTCTGCTGTCCATGACTTTTTCAACCTGTAACTTCAGTCTACCAGCAGCTGCACACCCGCATGGAGCTGCTTCTATGAGCTGTGTGATCATTTCTCTGCCTCCATTAGAGATCCACTGCCTGCATCCATCAGAGGCCCTGAGACGGAGAGAGAAAGACATATTGAGCATGACAGAGAGCTCCAGTGGAGCAGGGTGCTGGCACAACAGGTAAGGTTTCACATTCACAAATGGATCGGAGGAGATATAGAGGATCAGTAACAGGGAGAGAGGCAGATGCTGCAAAACCTCAAAATAATGACCCGCATTCACAAACATACACAATGCCCATCTTGAGGAAGGAAGGAGGAGGATTTGAATGTTTTTTGTTCGTTTTTTAGTCTGAAATTGTAGAACTGTCCCTTTATTGGCTGCTGTTGCTGATGCCTCTAGGGAAGTGGGAAGATGGAAGCATTTGCTGTATCTCTCATCATCCCGCTGCATTCATGATTTCTAAGTAAGAGCCAAATACTCCATGAGAAAGGGGATACCTTCACTTCTGGTGGTGACAGCTGGTCAAAGAGAGGGAGAGAGAGAGAGAGAGAGAGGGAGAGAGAGAGAGAGGATGCAGCTGCAGCCTGGCTATATGATGGTAGGGGTCCAACAACAGATGGGGGCCTCAAACTGCATTGCAACTCGATAGCTACTTTGAAATACCCACATATGTTTGAAAAAAAATAAAATAAAATTACTTGCTGTATTCCGGTTATTGGAAATAATAACAAAAATAAATTATGAATCAAAGCCCTTATTTATTTAAATCTTTCATCATATATTTCATCATTCTGTTTATTGATATCCATCCATCCGTGATCACATTTTGTTCCTGAACCTGCATGCAGCACACAATAAGTAATATCAACATAAATAAATATGTCGCCTTTCGCCAAATGAAAAGATCAATTGCATTATCACCCATTCTTCTACAGATGTATTTGTACATTTCACAAGGAAGCCTGACCACAGATTGGTTTGCTGTGTTTCCACACAGAAAACCGAGCCTCCCAAGGTTCTCTAGTGGCGTCAGCTGATTACAGTGTCCTGCACTTTAGGACTGGAATTCAGCCATTGTCCGAAGAGCTCAGGTTTGAGATGACTGAAGCACTTTGGCATCTCAACTCCAGGAAACCTAATATTAGGAACCCCCCCCCATAAACCATCACCCTCACTCCTCCCCCAGGGCTTTTAGCCTATAGCCTGCTGAGGCCCCGCTGGAATGACATGAGCAGTTTTGGTTGGATAGAAACGTTACATGAAATTTACTCTGGCCCAGTCATAGATTGTCTGTGAACTGTCAGTTTCTGATTACTGAAATTTGAAAGTAGACATTTACTGATTTCTGGTTACTTTTTAGATCCACGGATTTTCTGTTTTGATATTAGTTGCTCTTTTCTAGAAACTGGCAAAGCAGACTACAAGTTTCAAGCAAGTCCTGTTTTATCAACAGCTGTTTACTTGCAGAACACAGTGAACTAATTACCAAACGGTGCTTTCCTCAAGTAATATTATTTTTCATCTATAATACGTCTGGACTCTATTTTGTCCCAACTTTCATTGTAATTAAATGTCCAAGAAAGGTTTTTTTATATGGCCTTCAGTTCATTAGATATTTGGTAGTAACCCAGACAGATGGCGAAGTGCAGGATGCGGCCAAGTTCAACATCAGCCCAAATCAACACAAAATTCTCACAATATGATATTACAGCATGGTAAAAATTCATATTATAGCTTTGGAAACTCTTTTGAATTGATTGCAGAGAGATATTTAGGTCCAGATTTCACAAAACAATGCAGGGAGAAGCTCTAGATGACTACACACATTGTCTCAACTTTCATTTTCACATCTTTTCCACGTCAAAATGTTTGCTGGGAAAGCTTTGTTTTGATATGAATTCATAAAGCTGAGCTGTGATTGAAAGTGTTGTCACTTTTTTCATCACTGTTTGATATGGCACTATATCTGCTCTGGACAGGAGGCAGTTGGAAAGGATTATGCTCACAGAACTATCAGCTTATGCTCACAAAATTATCAGCTGCAACCTTCCCTCTGTCTCCTCTATACAGGAGAGGATTAGGGCCACATGTGAAAACTGTATTTGAGTTCTGAGATTAATCTCAGAGAATAAAATCAGAATTCTGAGATTCTGAGAATTAAGTCAGTCTGAGAGTTTAAATTCAGAATTTGAATTCTGACTCCACAACCTGCCCAAAATTAACATTGGTGAAGTACAAAGACTATTTTTGTTGACTCCTGGATCTAAACTACATGTTCTTCGTTACCTCTTTGCAAAAATAAAGCTGCCACATGAAGTTGTAACCGGTTTCTCATGACATGAAAAGGGCCTATTAACACTTCACATGCCCACACTGAACCTTTTGCTCCAACATTAAAGCAATTTTTTTATGAAGTCTATAGCCAAGACGATAACATATGGCATAGTCACTGTACAACTCTCATATATTGGTAGTTACATTACATTATGGATTATTAGGTCAAATCAGCCTCTATAGTGTGGGTTGGAGAGCCTCTGCAAGGTTTTGTAGATCCAGGACTGAAAGTGACTCAAGGCTCACTGCTGCCCTGGTTATGACCCAGTCATGCAGTCCCTAGAGGAGGGCAATCCCCAGCAACCCAGAGGCCGAGACCCCAAGAACTCACAAGAATGTCATCCATCTTCTGCCAAATCCCTTTGATTGCCTCCGCTTTTCTCATGTTTGTCTCGTGTGACAACTCTGGGAAATAACACTGCACTGAAATCCACTGTCGAATATAGGAGGCTTTCAGGTGACATAACTCATCCTCTGCAGCCATATTAAGATCCTTAGGTCTCCAGTGACAGTAGCTGTGAATGGTAGACTCTGTCTCCAAACGTACAACTTGGCTGTCTCAGCAGAATAGACATTTGAGTACTTAGCTGGCTAATTATGACTAGTTACTGACTGACTAGTGACTAGTTAGCTGACTAGTTAGCTGGCTAATTATGCAAAAGACTAAATATTAAACAAAATAAAATAAAATATGAAACTAAACAACAACTTGTAGTGTTTGGAGTAGAGAGGGCCAACAGAGCTGTAGGGCTAGAACGGTTTTGTGTGTCATAGTAACCTAATTTTAGAAACAAATCTACCATATCAAACCATTTACCTTTACTTATATCATTACTGAATTGACCTACACCCACAACACAACACCACACTACAACAATCCATTTCAGGTATCTCTCTATTTCTTGCCTGGTTGTTATATATTTAGGGTACTAGTGACATAACTGACATAACTGCAAATCCTCTATTCCATAGATATTTGAATTTACAGGTAGAGGTAACACTGTTTTACCTACATGTGTTTCCACTTTCTTTGTCTTTGCAGTAAAAATATAGAAAAGATGTGGAAGAAATTAGACCTTTGATCCTCTCCACAACTCAGGAACAGAATGTACACAGCATGTCTCATACCTTGCAGAGGTACTTTTATTTAAATGTAGTGTTTGCAGCAGGTTTATAATGCATGAGGAAGATGAGATTATTTTTCACTGAATCAAATTATTCTCACCATATCTCACCTCTCTATCTTTAAAATAAACTTCAGGCTCCCTACAGAAATGGTCAATCCGGGTAAAAGGGTTTTTCTTTACCTGGCCATGCCAGGGCGCGCAGCTCTCACACAACAGAATGTAAATCAACCTATGTAACCCAAGTCTGGACATGAGTTACAGCAGCCATAACGTGGCGGCCGTTTCAATTTTATCACTCCAATTATAGTTAAAAACATGACGCCTGCATAAGTGCCTGTTCGAATTTTCACTGGTTAGGGGGAGAGAAGGAGAGAGAGGAGGGTTGGGGAGGAAAACGTTGTGAAGTGAGGGTTTATGAAGAGCCTATCCCCCCAGCAGGAGATGTTTTATTAGCGGTGTTTAAATGACCAGCTTGTTAAACATCAAGCGGCAGGCGGGCGGCCAGGCGGCTGTGGCCTCAGGATCCACGGCACTGCTACATCGCTGGCTATTTTCACCCTCTTCAAAGCTTTATTTGACATGCTATAGTGTAGACAGGGTTGTTTCAAGACACAATAATCACTTTTAACTTAAGCTGAAACACTGCATTCCCACCTTTGACTGGGCATTTGGACTGGGGTGGTCCTGGTGTTGTCAGTATCTCCTCTGTGAGTCCACAGTGTCAGGGAGAGAGAGAAAGAGAAAGAGAAAGAGAGAGAGGTTAGATAAACAAGAAGCCTTTTCAGGAGCCTTAATAATATTAACACCTTTATGTGCACAGAGGGAGACTTCAGACATGGAAATCTTTCAGACACTCATTCATACACAAACATTCACAAATCAGTGTTTTTATCAAATTGATAAGCCGCGTTCTGAAATATTAACGTAAGATATCATGTGTTTTCTTTTGCTTGAAGGTCATGGGAGCACTTGACAAAGAATTGATCCCGGGAGATGAGAGCTGCAGTCATGGAAAATATGGGACATAAACTGTGGTCTTTGATGATGATGAGAATCAGGACCTGGGAAAAAGTGAGACGATTTGTGGCCATTTTAGAAGCTGATTCATTTTATGGTGTTACTTGGTTAGTTGATTGGTTTCTCTCATTCTTCTTGATTTAAGTCATCTACGTGTATTAGATTTCTCCTGAAATTAGTAAATCTCTGGCTGGTGCTACAGTATACACTGTTCTGAGAGTCAATCACATACACAGTGTTTATCCTGCAACATAAAAATTCTGAGGAGACAAAAACATCATGAAGATTAAATATTTATTTACTGAAATAAAATGGATTTTGCATTTTTTTGGAGCAACTAAAATTTGGCAAAGACCACACTTTTCTTGAAGACTAATGGACATTTGATTTGTTGACAATGTTTTACATTCAATTGTATTTGGTCATTTTATGCTGTTAACAAGATAAATGCATATTGTCCACTCTCATTGTGTCACTGTACCAAAACTACACTTACACTGAAGTCAGATGTTTGGTTCCCATTGGCTGAGTTGAATCAAACATACAGTATTAGAAATGAGAAGATTTAAATGCATCTCACACAGTTAGAAACAGTTTAATACAAAAGAAGATTTCACACACATCTAACAAGACATCCAACAAAAAATAAATTACCTATTTTTATTTAAAGAAAGTATATGGCTATTAACCAAGACAGTTTGAGGGATGGATGTGAGAATTTCCTACAAAGTAGTGTGACTTGCATATATAATTGAAATGAGATTTCCTAAGCATATTTGTATGGTGAAAGAGTGCAGTAAATCTAAAGTTTGCAGTGATCACAAATAGCTTACTGGCTTTATTTAATGTAGTTGTCCTTTCCTCCACCTCATATGCCTTGCTGAAGTCTACAGGCAGATAAACTCCTGTCCAAGTACCATAATGATAAAAGTGTTCAAGATGGCCGTTTTATTGCAGCCACTGGCTGTAGGGTAGAGTAAAATTGAAAAGGGAAAAGGGCCAAGTCAGGGATTGTTCATATCCACCAACAAAGTGAAGGTAAGTACTATATACTCACCATAAAGCATTGACTTCTTAACATAACACGTACACACAGGTAAGAATAACATGCTATAAAGGTAAGTGTACATACTGTAGCCCTTGTAACTATTCTTAATACAGAACACTCAAATGCGGAGTAGACTTGTGAACTTTGTAGCGCTCAAACAATATTCTATGTTTAGAAAACTTGTCGTCGAGACCACCTGCACAGTCTAAATAAAGCTATTTTCTACTGGGTGGATTGCTGGTATGCCAGGTTAACCCTTGTGTTAGTTTGGAGCTCCCCTTTGCTCCAGTGTATACTGAACACCAAGGGCTGGCATAGGTTGTTTT
Organism: Centroberyx affinis; assembly: GCF_046629955.1. NCBI lineage: Eukaryota > Metazoa > Chordata > Actinopteri > Beryciformes > Berycidae > Centroberyx > Centroberyx affinis. The sequence continues at coordinate 197,838 of NW_027279619.1, forward strand.
TTAAGTTGAAGTTCTTACCAAGTTCACCCTGCTTTCCATGCACAACCTGGATCAACCCCAATGTGTCTTTAATTAAAGAAATTAATTGCATAACGACTGGTCTCGTTGTCTGGAAAGGATGACAAGTTGACCTGTGCTTTCTCTTTGGCAGGAGATGTTAGCTGTCTAGACAGGACACAGGATGGCATCATCATCATATGACTAGTTTGGCAGAGCAAAGGCATTATTTACTGCATATGTTTTCACCTGTGATTCTATGTGTATTTGCGATACATTATGTCAGCAAGTAGCATGATTTGACCCAATTACACTAGCAGCTCACACATGTTGCAACATTAAGGAGACCACTGTATGTGCTCATTGCATTGACAATCTGTTTTTACATGTGCTCTAAGATATTTTGAGACAAATTAGTTCATTTTAACACATCAGGCATTTTTCACTGAGGACTTCAATCTCTGAAGCTTCCATAGGAAGAGGTAAGATGGTAATGGTAACTAATGTGCTGGTTTTATAGCAACCCAGTGAGCTATCAACATCAGCAGGTCCACATCCATATTATTGAAACTTAAGTTCCCCTCGTAGGTCTGGTCTTCCAAAGCGAGAAGCCGTTCTTTGGAGTAATGCATTATCCAACGTTTTACTCTGCAGCTAAAACCTGTTTATAAAGTCTCATGAGTCTCATCTCTCACTTTGAATTTTAATTCCTTCTTGTAACACTGATGTGATGTCTTCTTCGAGGGCAGCATAAACGGGCTTTCATTACCAAGTCCTGCACTGTCCTTTTGATGGATTCGATTTTGATCTGGTTAGAATTGCTCACTGCACTTGTCCAGACTGTCTGTGATTTATTCAGTGTCTCCAGATTAAACAGTGTACACTCCTGGCGGCCTCAGAGACAAGCTGCGCTCTGAACAATTTCAAATGTAAATACAACTTGACCATGAAAATCTATCTTTGTGCACTGGGGCTTCACTGTGTTCTCAGAGCAAACTGGGGCAGGGACAGGGATTCGGATGATTGATGCAGGGAGTCTTCTTGCAACAAGTGACTAACGTAGATGGGAGTTTGAGAAAGTTGTGCAAGCTTGAACACTCACACCTATGCCTAACAATTAGGAATAATGCAAACCAGCCAGTCTCCTTAGTAAAAGCATCTTCACAAGCATTTTCACTGATCAGATATTGCATTCAACATGAAAGCAAACACTTTTTGGTCTAACATGAAATATAAACCTGAACGAATGACACTGTTTTGCTATGTCTACTAGCCTTTTTTCCACGTAAAAGACAAGGGCTGAAAGCAAATGCCGGCAACATGGACCCAGCGCTGTACTAATGATCCACTGGGGAGTGTTTCGGATCCAGAACATATTTCATGGCCTAGAAGAATGAGGGCTGAGGTTTCTGGTTTGGGGTCATCTGAAGAGTCAAGACCAAACATCCCTTGTGGAGTCCCCACAGGAAGTCATTGCTAAGAGCGCAATTAGAGAGAGGAGGCCCCGTTTTTTTCTCTGAGCGTCTTCCTGTTCATAAGATAGCGCGAGCATCCCTGTCTGGTGGTCGGACATCAAGTGTAAGCGATAGACAAAAGCCTACAAGTGCAGCACACACTGGAGGATTTTTTCCAGCCAGTCAAGTATCTGCTGCTGCTCTTTGTCCTTATATTGTACAGTCAAGTCTGTGAGATACAGGATCAGGACTTCTAGTTGATTCAGCTGCCTCAGCTGGAAGGCAGTCGTGATGTTGTTCTGCCAAACACATGCAGTCCTGAAGGCACATTCAATGTAAAAATGTTGTTTATTTTGTCAGTGAATAGTAGAGTCAAAGCTTTGGAATATTTTTTTATTATTTTTATTTTTTTATTTTTTTATTTTTTTATATATATATCTATGAGCAGGGTTGAGGATTACAAACAAAAACAAAAAAATAGTAATTGTTTTCATTACAATTACTTTAAAAATACGCTAATCACCTTTTACACTCTTCTGAGAAAACAAGTAATAATTTGTGGAATTACTCAGACATGTTGGAAAATGGAAAATGGCACTGTAATATTATTGGCATGATCAGAAATTGACATAATAATAAAAACTAAATTCTGACAAAAGCAATACATTGTTTAACTTAATATATGACTGAATGCAAACTTATTACTAATAGATGGAGGTCAAGTAATTAAATTAACTTAAACTTATCAGATTGCATAACCAAATTCCAGCAATCTCATTCCTTATGTTTCATCATTACACTTTGAGCAGCCAATCAGTAATCTGAAACAGATTATGTCTTGAAACTAACCTTCCCAATGCTGGCCAGGAGCTGCTGCCTAGCTGTCGCCAGCCGTGGAGGACGTTTTTTACACGCCGCTTACTCACACAACTGAATGATGTGTGTTTACTTGTTGAAGAGCTTGGCGTTAGCACCAGGCGGGCTCCTGCTCCAGCTGACTGTTTATGTTCATACTGCAGACCAACCACCTTTGACTGACATCAATTCCAACAAGAGAGACACAACCACCATGTGTGAATGTTCTCTTACTGTAAATATTTCCATAGCTGTGCATTTGTCGGATGCCCTCCCTGCCAGCTCACCCATTTTGAAAGGTGTAGGCTTAGATAGATTTAGGCAGCGGCGGTTCGCTCGCTATATGAGGGTTTGTTGAAAATGAATTGTCAATTACAGAATAAGCGCTGTCTCAGCAAAGTTATGGATCTCTCCCTGTGAGCACTTTAGAGAAGTTAGCCTGGAGTACAAATGGGTACATGTAGGACTTGTTGTCAGATGAAAACCTCGTACCTCCAAAATGTCAACTCTCCAGGAGCTAAGAAAAGAAGTTTTGTTTTTAGCTTGACCACCATGCATGTTTGATTTTGGCTTTTTATAAGGATGGTAGAATTTTCTCAATTCATAGAAGACCATGTAATCTTTTAGTTGAAGGGAAAACATGAAAATCACTCAAATTTGAGTTACAAGGTTTTCACATGACAATATAACTTAACCATACTGCGCCTTACTTACCTGAGATGCAAACCTACTTCCCTTCACTTTTTAAACTTCTTGGTTTTATAAATATCTAGACAAGCTTCATAAATAATGGATATTTTTTCAAAGCAATCTTAGTCTTCTACCTGTAATTTAGTTTGGTTCACATGTTGCTACTAAAACTTAGGCTTTTTCACAGTTCACAAGCACTATAAAGCCACACAATGCCAAGGTTCATAATTATTTACAAGACATCAATTATGATCAATTAAACAATAATCTTTGGAACATACTTGTGGTATGATGATATATGATATTTGAAATTATTAAATTAGAGGACACATTACATGATTCAAAGGGCTTTTGAGGGGGATAAACACAAAAAAAACTATAATCCAAAAGCCCTAAAAATTGAAAAATATAAAACATATTAATTATTAGTTTTTTTTTCTCATGATTTTCTTCTTAAAACAAGAAGTACTCCTTTCTTGCTCATACCAGTTTTATATTCTTAGTACACAGCTATGTTGTCTTCCTTTTAAAATGGTAAAACGGGTTTGGAGCTGGTTCTTAGCTAGGTGAAGAATAGCAGCATGGAGGTTAGGTGAGTACCTCCAAAATCAAATATATCTTGTGGCTGTCTTTTCATTTCACTAACAAAAAAGCACTGTGTTTCATCTTTAGACAGGACAGTCTCAGGACAGTGTTATCTTCATCTCACACATTAGGTGATTTGGCACTATGTGTCGTCCCAAACTGGTGTCGGGTGGAAAAAAAACCCCTCTTTGCTCAAATCCAGAACATAATGAGTGGACACAATGTATCAGTTGGGTTTAGAAATGGATTTTTCAAGATAAATAATTAGTTGCTATGGCTATGCTGAAGGGAAAATATGATGTTGCTCCATCGGAATGTCTCCTCCATCCCCTGCCAAATCTGAGCTGGAAACACTTAGTAGAGAACCTGTGTGTACTAGGAACCACTAATAATTTGCTTAAGGGAACCCACATCTGGTTGGATCGCTGAGGCAGAGGTTAAGAGTGTCGAAACTGGGCCACTGCTCCTCGCCAGTTGCAGGCTGAGAATAGGCCCTAATGTTAAACAAAAATCTTAACTACAGGAAATAGGCCTGTTATCATAATATAACCATTTGCCTTGGCGAACAACCAGACTAAAATTGCCCCTTGTTTACTATTTTTGAGTAGGGCCAAAAGTTTATGGATAGATAAATCACAAATCCTTTGCAAGCAACTGCAGCCACTGGGGTGTTTGTTTTTAGTATCATGGCCAAAAACTAGAGCAAATAGACTGAACAAGTGCGAAAAAAGACAAGTTTGTTTACACAGCTATCAGCTTTGTTTGAGGGCTTAGTTGATAATCCGAACAGTTCCGCCCTCTGAGCTACTGAATACTCACTAGCGCTCCAATGCTACAGCTTCACACAGCTGACGGCCGCTGCCTTTAGGGACAGAAGTGAACAGAAAGCATTTAAAAGTTACAACCTGGCTAGCACATGAGCAAAAGACCAATCAAACAGCAAATTATGGTAATAAAATGGGTTTATCAACTTCAGACATGTGAATGTAGATGTCTCGTTCCCCTGCAAGCGTTGTCTCTTAAATTTTGGACACCCAGTGCAAGGCTGTAGGGAGAGGTAGCGTCCTGAGAGTGTGTCCCAAAACTTCTTACTGCCATACTCTCTCCTCCTTTTCTCACTTCCACTTGGGACCTACCAGGGATAATTGAGCAGGACATGAGGGAGGGAACAGAAATAGAGAAGATTGAGAGGAGGAGAGGTAGGGAAATTTGGGAAGGCATATGTCCTTCAGCATAACGGACAACACAGACTCAGCACCTTGGATGAAAGCAAGTGTGATTTTTGGCCTCAAGGATTTCACCTGTGCTCTACAAACACTGGTGAGCTCTGTTGATGAAGCATTCTGTCAGCTCACTAAACCCTCACTTCTTTTATCTAATGAATTTACTCAAACTGACGTTGTGCGGTTTGAGTAAAAGCGAAAACGACTTTTCAAAGCCCCCTCTGAAAGGCTCTTTCACAACGCTAGTGCTAGCAGTCCGACCCGAGCAGCTCGGCGGTGACCAGCAACAAGCCTCAAATCAGTCCAGTGTTTTGGCAGCGAGCCTGGCCCAGCGCTGATGGAATCACTGTTTTGGTTCCTGTGTCGCGGCGGTGTAGTTTTCCATCAGAAATCGGGTGAACGCCATCCATATGAATCGCTGCATATTTGAGGTTATTAAAGCAGGAGCTTAGCGGCCTATGCTGGCACGTTGATCCCCAGTTCTGTGTATGATAAAGTTTCAGGACCCCGGGATAGAGCGGCACCCTTGTTACTGCAGCGGCCCTGCTGAGAGAGGCCTTACGTAAAAAGAGAGAACAGCTGGGAACACTTAAAACCAAAGCTAGCATATTAAACTTTTCTAAAACAAAGTAAAGGTCTCTTGCGCTTCACATTCTATCGGTAATATATCAGCTCTTCTTTTTTTTTCTTTTTTTTTGCCTCTCTTAAATGTAAGGAGTGGCTGTTTCACCCAGCTTGTTTTGTGTTCTGTCTGCCAAAGAGATGAAGTTTTTTTTATGAAGTTTCCGAGAAGGAATTCAAGGGAATGCTGCCTCTCCAAAAGGTCAGGGAGGAACCGATAGGGAACAACGAGCACAGTATGACATCACAACAATTATCCTATGAGAAAGTCGGAGAAAATCGTTCCTCGTTTAGCTTTTTACCGTTCTCTTTTAAAACCTCTTGATTCAAAGCGTACTCTGATGGTTTAACAATTTAAGAATTTCACGCCATTATCGAAGTGCACTGATAGGAACAGATTTCATTTTTAACACATTTATCAGACACGGATGGAACAAAACAGAAATGCAACATAAATCTTGGAGAAGAACATGACAGAGAAAGAACATAAAAGAAATGTGTGTATTGTATGCCATGTTTTGTCTTACTATCAATTACACCAGCTCACTGCGTAGACAGCTCCAGAGGGATATAATTAATGTCTCAGACCAACAAAAAACAGATGTAATTCTGTTCATAAAGAGGCCACCATGCAGCCTCTACCCATGTATTACGGTGAAACTATTTGCTGCAGGCACTGCTACACGCTTATTTCTTTTAACAAGGATTTCTAGGCGCATGATTCTCTCATATTTAGGTTGTGAAACACAGTAACAGATTCAGTGAAGTTGAAGTGGAGAAAACTGGCCCACCAGTGAAAAAGGCTATATTTAATGCTGGGGTAAGGATAGTCATACCGTCACTTCTAGGAAAGACCTCATTCACAACTTAACTTGGCCTCATTTAATACTGCAGCACTGGAGCTGGCACATTCCTTTGGAAAAACAAATGAACATGTGCTACTAGTGAAAGAGGGGCAATTGTGAGCGCAAACTTTTGACAGCACAGCGACACATATGTGAGGTCACTTATATCCCAGACAGCCAAGTGTTTCATTTCAACACCGGTAAGGAGTACTTTGTGAAAACTTGAGAAAAAACAAACAATTCCTCTTGTAAATTCTGACTTCTGACTTTTGTCTTGTTCGCTACTTTAGCAAGTAAGGTATAGTTAGTGAGGTTAAGTTTTCTAATGATCTCATTAACACCTAACGTTACATTACCAGAGTAAAGGTTAGCAGGTACAGTGGCAATAAGGCAGAGGTATGAAGGAAAACAACTGAAAAGACTGCACTATAATATGGAGCTGGACACACCATACCTGTTTTCCCAGTGTATTATAGTAGTCTAATTATGTTTTGTGATAATGAGTAAATTAATGTTTTTTGGGTTTACATGTCAGCTCATATAATACGTAAGTCTCATGCATCATTTGAGCAGATTTCTTTTTGTTTAATGGATTGCTTCTGTCTTTCGTACTATGCAAGATCAGGCTGTGGCTAGTACACATGCATTGCTTTGCATTTCCTATACATGTGAAGGGTTATTTTGAGGGCTACTGTTACTTTTAATGGAAGCAATGTTGTAATGTCGCAAGTTAAACTAGCTAAAAATTCCTCAATACCACCCCCATTCTGTGTGGTATGTCATTATATTCAAAGAATGCATTGCAAGCAGGGTGCTGTCCAGAACTTTGCAGTTGCTACATTTATTTGGTTCTCGATGCTATTCTGAGGCTATAACACAGCAAAAAGTGTTCCACGCTGAAAGTGCTTCATCTGCAATCACAACAAGGAATTATTTTGTTTTCAGGGTGGGAACGGTAAAAGTTCCACAAGTCTGTGTGAGACAAACCAGTAGGTTTTTGTCTGCAGGCCTATCTTACCATCTGAGGGAACTTAAGGCAAGGGGCTGTACCCTCGTCTACAGACTCTTGTCGGAGTTCATTTCCCCCCATAGCCTCCTCCTCCCAATGAATTCCAGATGTTTTGCAGACGAAAGTGAATTTTAAGGGATGGAGGGGTGAGGGGGGAAGTTCTTTTTTGCACAGTATGTATGTATAATGTATGTATCTGCCCTCCCTAAAAATCACCATAAGCCTTTACACATGGCAGATTCCCAAGGTCACGCTAAGGCATTTGGTATCTTAATTTTCTAAAATAACTAGCAGCAAAACAGATCACTACTGGCTGCTTGACCAAGGAAATGGTTTCAACTGACAGTAACTGCTAGTGCAGAAACTACAGTTGAAATAGTTGTATAAGAGCAAGTCCACACTTACCAGGATTGACGACTCAGTTTCAAGTAACAACCAGTATAAAAACTATTCCAAGTCTAATAAAGTCCTGACTTGCACATCTTTGGCACATGACAAAGTTCACGTTTCTGTGAGCCCTGAAATTCAAATAGTAGGTCAGGCAAACAAGCAGGAGGAGTGTGTTTCTCCTGGAGATCTAGTGACTGTGTGTGGTCTGCCTCTCTGGAGTAACCTGAGGTAATGAAGTCATGACTGGAAGAAATATATTGCTCTCTATTTTTAATAAATATCAAATCCTTCTTGCCTGAGGGCTAGATGAGAAGAAGCCTGAACCAAGTGTTCCTCTTGGCTCGTAATAAAGTGGCAGCCCCCATGCAGGATTCTCAGACAAAGGGAATCAAACGAAAAAATGCATGAAATTCAATTACTGTCCCTGTAGCTTCTATGTCTACACTGTATGAAAAGATCTAAAAGAAAAAGTAGAGCATGTTGATGAGATGTTGATACTCATGCACACAACTGAACAGGCTAGGTGCCCATGAACATAATATATACTTTTAAATCTTCTGTGTGTATGTATGTGTGTGTGAGCTTGTGCATTTGTGTTTAGCTTCCTGTGGTTTAGGGGTTTTTGTGTGTCTTTTAAATTTGTCTCTCAAGATTGAATCTGCTGTGAGAAATTAGGGTGTGCTTTGCCACAAACTTCCTCGACCCGCCGTCAAATCCATTAAAGCATCCCTCAAACTGCTCTAAAACCGTCACCTTCAAAAAAACACTAGCTGGAAATCATCGTTACAGGCTCGCCACTCTTTCGCCTGACTCACTTGACCAGGATTGCCGACTCATTGTTTGCTTTCCTTCCTGGTAGCGGCGCACGTCGGCTACCGCGCATGACATTGGCAGCAGATGTGGCGGGGCCCAGAAAAAATAAACTGGCCGACGATGATGCCGTCCGCAGAAGCTAAATATTGACTTAGCGACCTGTAATCAGATTCACACACATGACAGAATGGAAATAAACAGCAACATTTGCCTGTGTCGCCTCTGTCGACCCTCCCACCACAACATAGGAGCCCCAGCTTGCTGGGAAAAGCCAGCCGCCTGGGGCTCTCTGCTCCACCAATCTGGTAATGGGCCCTTGCTTGTGACATGCCAAGGGGTGGGAATAAGAAAATGGGAGACATATTATGCTGTATAATTACTTGTGTGACAGTCCTGCCTCCTCCCATCTCTAAACTTTTGAGTGAAGGTTTTGGACTCCCTCTGTCTGGTGTGGACGGCTGAGTTTCCTTTCAAAATAGAATAACTTAAAACCCAATTTAGGATTTACAGCAAAAAGCTACTATTTGTACAGACATTTATAGATGCACAATTGAGTGTACAACTTTACTTTGTATTGCAACTATCATTTCACTGTACCTTTTTCTTGGTAATACAAGAGTTTCCATGCTGTATTCCATGGGGTTTAGCACCTGGGTTTTTGTATTTTGATTGAAGTTAATGTAGCCTGTTAAAAAGATAACCGTCCTCCACATCTGTTTATAAGATCATTGTTAATCCCAGCATCTGTTTATCTGTGCAAGTCATAGTGCTGGCTCGTCTTCTACAGAGAGAGAAAACATCAAGCCTGCATTCTCTGAGCTCTATAAATTATGGCCCCAAATATAAGACCTTCATGTGGCTGGAATCTGGAGATTAAACAATGGTCGTAAATCAGTTTCATCTCGGGCGTAATAAATCTATCGTTCTATCTTTGGGCTCATCTCGCTCTGGGTCCTATTCACCAGGATTTTAACAGTTCACAGTGCAGATAGAGGAATCACTTTGTCTGATGCAATTGTATTGTTCAGCCATAAAAATCACTTCGTGTTATGGATCAACATGTACTTGGCTTCGAGTTGCCCATGAATTTCATTATCCTGATACTTAAATTTGGTTCCAAGGATCTTTGGCACACAAAATCTTTTTTTGCTTTCCACTGATCTGCAATAAGGCATGCAATTGATTCAGTGGTGACTCATACAACTTGATAGTTACAAAAGAGTAAAAAAAAAGTTCTAGCAGGTCCCACCTGATTGTATTCTCATGATACTGAATAAAAAGTCTGAGTTAAAAGCTGCCTTGCATGGCTGGATTATGTAGTAGTTCATTTTTGACAGTAGCCTGATATGAGAGAAACAATGGCTGAAGAGTTTAGCAGTTTTTTATGGGTATTCATTTCACAATTAAAGTTTTCAACAGAAAAACAGAAGTTGAGAAGCACATGGGGAATGGGTAATACAAAGGGATGGTGTATGTAACAAAGAAAGTACAGTGTCTGAAAATAGCTTCGTAACAAACATTTTCAAGGCCAATCCCCATAGCAGATTTAACAGTTAGAAATTACAATTACCAAGAGAGCTATTATTTTGAAATTTTCGTGCAATACACTGACAAACTGTTCCGCTGTTGTGTCATGAATGACAACGTTTTTGGTAAACAGATAATTCAAGCTGATTTTAGGATTGAATTAGTATTCATGAATGTGCCATGTCGCTGTTATAAAGTTCTAGTTCAGGCATCGTAATTGTTTTATAATAAACAAGAGTTCATGTAATGTGTTTCTGTGCATTGTTCCTGTTATTTTCAATCTGTGTTGCCATATAATTGCTATACAATCCTTTTTACCCATTCAGTATTATATCATATCCCAAAATATTGTTGACTCCAGATTGTGAATGGACATTCTTCCATGTTTGGCATAGATATGAATTGTCACAAAGTTGAAATTCTGTGAATCTCAACTTGTGAATGAAAATTGTCTGCTGCAACTCGTTAAGATGTATTTTTGGCATTTCAGTCTCTGGACGCACACTGCTGCTCTCTTTGTCATCTTGTCATGTGTTTGAGTACAAGAGAGAGTGTGAGTATGAAATGCTCAAGGGTCCATGCATTATTATGAATTGTGTTTTTCTGTCCAATTAAGATTTCTGTTGAAAACATAAATTATTATATCTTAATTTTGCTTATGAATAACAAATATATTAAGCAAGGAATGGTAACATTTTCACACACAAATATTCTTTTTAACAATGTCTCCGTGGCTTATTTGCAACAGATGTTTGGAAATTGATTTTGTATTATACACCATACCATCTGCTATTCATTTTCCCTTTATTTGTTTTGTTTTCTATGAATTGAACACCCTCAAAATGAACATTCAGTATCTTTTATCACTTGCCAGAGAACTAGAATAATGAGGGATATGAAAGCTCTCCACTGAGCCTTGTGTTTTGAAGTGCTATGGCTTTCAAGCAAAAGCTATAGTATAAATGTATTTAAAGTCATCAATCTGAAATGAGTAAGTGAATAAATTGCTTTTAAAGTCAGCAAGATATATTTTTTCCATACTACAGAGTTAGCTGAATAAAGCTCTTGGGTTAGACACTCAGCAACATGGTCCCCCATCCTCCATTCATCTATTTATCCACACAAGGAAAAATCACAAAAATGACCTTTGAAATGTCTGCACACCTCCTGAGTACATGGCACTTTGATCACAGAGCGGTAAGCCCACACCTTCTCTTCATTACATTCAGTATAGTTTTACATCTGACTGGACATAATTTGAATCTCAAGTAGTTACAGTACTCAAGTTCTCAAGTTACAGTGATAATCCACAACATTTTAATGTCTGTTTTGTTACTCCCTATCGCCGATTAATGTAACACAATAGTGATTCAACCATATATTATGTTCATGGAAGCTTTTGCTCTTCTAAATGTATTAAATTTGTACTTCTACAGTAGTTCACTCATGGAAAATACATAATATATTTCCAACTATTATAGACAGCTGGTGTATTTATACACACAATGCATTATACCAGTTAAAACCTTAATGTGAAAATAGGGGAGTTATAAGTCCTGTAGATGCTACTTTTTTCCATTTGCTGTAATTCTAGCAGGTTTTGAACTGGACCCAGGTAAGATGGCTGCCATATGGTTCCATTTGTGAACGGGAATGTGTTTTGACATTTCCACTCTATTGTTAAGATCTAAATGAACTATCCAAATGCTGCCTTTTATTTCAGTAGGAGGCTGTAATTGTCGGATGCCTGGATAAACTGTCAGCTTAGACCAATTTCTTCCGCAGCCATCTGGACCATTCACTCTTTGGCCCATTAGTCTTCCTTCAATGCTAGCACATTTTTGGCCTCACTACACAGGAGAGGAGATAGTGGCTCAGATGCCGCCAAAGGTAATCACAGGAACTTGAACATGCCCCTGCCATTGGCAGTGGGACCAGACTGATAAGTGGGACAAAACTTGCATTTAAGGCTGAGGAGGAGTTTTTTATTCCAGGGCAACCTAATTGCTGCTGATTGCTGGGCAGATTGGTGGATAGCGGGCTAATCAAGATGGCTGCGATTTCATGGAGCCCTGGCCAGTCCTTTGAAAGAAAGTCCTATTCCCTCCAAGTTAAACGGCTGTATCATGGAAGAAATCAGCAATCAGGAAAGAAACACATTATTCTTCCATGTTTATATATTTCTTTCATGAATAATGAAAAAATACAAGAGAAAAATATGTATAATATGTATTTTTGGTCTGTTTCATATAGTTGAAATAAAAAAAATGGCCCTGAATGGAGTTTTACCTCACATTACTGAATATGGCTTTTCATGGCCATGATGAGCAATGTGGCATTGCTATGTCCCAAATGACATAAGAATTTCAAAACGCTTAACGAAAGCTGACATAAGGACTGAATCAGTGTGCCATTTAAATAGTTATAATCCGGGTTTGAAGTAAATTGTTACCATGAAATTAAATACAATGGTGCTGTGTCTTGGTCTTGATTAGTTCCTAATAGCTAAGCATAAACTATTCTATTCAAATGTAATTCTTGGGATCTTTTATGTTACAACACCGAATTCCTGCTCAGCATGATATAAATAAATCTACAGTCGCAACGCCAACCACTTTTTTCCAGCATCTGCAACCTCTCTCTTGAATAAGTGCAGTCATGGGAACAAGTCTTCTGGGTCTAGAAAAGAGAGTTTATCCTTCTAATCTCCCTGTAATGAACGGAAGTCGGCAGGACCCGCTCTCCAGTTTGATAATGTGTAGCATAATGGGCTTTTTGTGTTTTTCGTTAAAACGACAGTCTCGGCTGCTGTGAGGCTGCTGCCACATGGAAACAGATATTCACAACATCCAGCATTCCCCTAGGACTGCTGTCAATATGGCTTCAATCAGTTATTTAATTTTTTATTTATATATTTATATTATATATTTATCAGGTTAAAATCACAATGTGGGGCTGCAATTGAGAGGAGTGTCCTATCAGCACTAATTGAAACGCTGTAGATTTTCCCCCTTTGCTCAAATGAAATTCTGGTGTCAGGTATGGAAACTTCTCCACCAACAGGCACTACCTGTTGGTGGAGAAGTGTCCATACCACAAATCCAAACTTAAGAGCAAAATACAATCTGTCTTCTAAACAGCAGTGAGCAGCTCTCCATCCAGAGAAAGCTGGATTCACCAACATTAGCTCTTTTGCCTCTCTTGTCCCTATAGTATCCTTTGGTATAAAGCAAACACAGACCGGTAAACATGAGCGTCCCGTGACCAGTTTACTGACGTCACATCATGTGCAAAGTCATCTATTGTAACTTTAAATGTTGCTAAATGTCGGCTTTAGGTCAATGTGTGGCAGCTTTTCCGGGCTGTCCTGCTGTGATGTCACCAGAAGAGTGTGTTAAAGCAGCTGTGGGAAAGCAGAGATGAGCTGCAGAGGTCGTAAATCTTCCCCAGCTCACAATGGTGTTGGCTTACCGACCGAGTGTCACTACTTCAAAGAGAAGTCCTGTCTTCAAATGAACTTGTTGCCTTCATTGACACAGGTTTAGCTTGGCCAGCTGTTTCAATTATGTGTGTGTGTGTGTGTGTGTGTGTGTGTGTGTGCGTGTGTGTGTTACTATTATCTGTGGTATAGACTTTGGAGCTGCTCCATGAGATCGTGGACTCATAAAGTGTGTGGGAACTTTGACATCCAAAAGAGCTTTAAATCATAGAACAGTATCAATTCCCAGAATAGACCCAATCCCCAGAAAATCACTCTGGGAAATGTCAAATTCATCTTTTCCACCTTTTCCATATCTTCTAATTCATTCTCTATGGAGCTCTTCTCAATTAAACTCCACTTGCCTCTGGCTGTGGGAGAAAGTAGTGATTGTTCACTAGTGCAGACTGAACTGTCACAGGAAATCATAAGAAGGATATTTCCATTCAGTGGTGTTTTCTGTTACGTTGCTAATCCTTGCTAGTGGAAATACAAAAACCCCAAATTGCAGTGACAAATTTGTGTTTTCATATAGTATGTTCTCATGATCGTTTCACAGGGAGACAATGTTATACTAATTATGGTGACTTATGCAGCTGTATAGCAGTGCTGTAAAATTTACCAATTTTTTTTGCTTTTGATTTACTTTATTTGCACATGAAGATGATAAAAACTCAAAAAAGGAAGAAGATAGCAATATATGCAGGTGAGACAAAGAAACTTTAAGAGGCTTATGGAAAATGTCTCACTGTGAAGAAAAGAAAAAGAAAAATAAGAAAAAAAAAGATGACAAACAGAGACACTGTTGGCTCAGACACCAAATGCTATCAAAACTCTATTTACTTGTACTTGCATAAATGGACAGTGGGGTTTCTTAACCTGGACTTGAGCTTTAACTTTGAAGGGATATAAAGGGTTCATTATTCCACCACCTGGACCGCTGTGTAGCACCTTACTGTAGGCTGAGGCCTTATAGGAGAAGAGATTTCTGTAACTGAAACAAGTGGGAGGGGGAAGGGGAGGCATTACCGTCAGCACTCATACAGTTGACCCTCTGCAAATTACATTTAGATGTCATTTAAATTGATTTGAGCTTCAGCCACTTGTTTGTCTTTTATAGCTGCACTCGAGGTTAAGTCAACACTTGTGGTGATTTCTGTGGATTTTGCCTCTAAGTCTCACAATGAAGTCATACAGTTGACCAAACAAATTCAATAACATAGCAAGCTGAGATTTGCCTAAGATGTGTTTAAATCCACCCTATTTCCATTTGGGAAAGGCTGTCCCTTCAGAGATACAATCAAGCCACAGACAGGGACAGCAAACTGTTGTTTATTCTTTAGGAGTTTTCTCCAAGGCACTAAGAAAACGCCAACAAGGTTTCCATTGTGAAAGAACAGACTTTCTTTGTGTGCCCTGCCATTGAGTTCAGTGTTTCCATAGCCCTATGCTCTCCACCCTCAAAATCATATAATATTTCTGAATTACAATGACATGTGCTGGATAAGGTTTCCCTACTCTCAGACATTTCTGTCAGAGTGTCTTAAAGTTTTGTCTTGGCCGGGAAATCTGAGCCCCACTCCACAGGCAACTCAAGACACTGACTGAAGACAATGCCTTTCAGCAAGTTATTGGTTTGAAGAAGCCTAATCTAAAAGCCATCACTGAAAGAGTCAGACAGAAGAGCACTAACATTGCTTTTTCCATTTTTGTATTACAAATAGTACAAAGTTACTGGAAAATATAAATCAAATCTATTACAACCAAAAGCACTATGTTCATAATTTTTCACATTGCAGCGTTTAGTTCTGCCAGTCCATACCATGAGTAAGTGGACTGCTGAGTGTGTGCATATGCCATAGATTTATACCTAGAAGATCTACAATTTGCAAGTCACTACAACATATATGTTTGGCATATGCGTTTATATGTGAATATGTTTGTATGTGTGTGTGTATGTATGCTGGTGTGTTCTGTCTTCTGGGTTTGACACTTGAGTACAATTCCTGTACATTCCTCTATCTTGGCAAAAATACTTTCCCCTTGCAATTTCATCTCTCTCTCTCTCTCTCTCTCTCTCTCGCGCGCGCTCTCTCTCTCCCTCTCACTCTCTCTCTCTCTCTCTTTCTCTCTCTCTCTCCCTCTCTCTCTCTCTCTCTCCCCACCCCTCCCTCCAGTCCCTCCTCTCCTGCTCTCCTATTGGCTGTCGGAGACATGTCTGTGGTTCTGCGGGATCCTCCCATGTAAACAGGCATGTTTTACCGCCAGCTGACTGCCAAAACCCCTCAATTTGTCACTTCCCCAAGTCAGTTAGTGTTTTGTGGCTTGCAAGGTGCTAGCGAAGGTACTTCAAGGGGAAACCTCAGGCAGAGCGAGGCCAGAGATGGAGGAGATGTGGTCGGTGGCTTGTGCTGCTTTGTAGGTGTGCTGAAAGTACAAACCACCAGACTGCCTCAGACAGAAACCAATACAACTTTCATCTGTTTACATTTCTGACTATGTTTTAGTCTGACAGATGTTGCTTTTTTAGCGAATTAGACCACCAAGTTGTCATATTACACACAGTCTAACTGGGAATGACTATTTGGTGTAACCGATGGTCACTGGCAGGCACTTCACATTCAGCACTTGCCCTCAGCTGGGCTTCAACCGCAAACCCTCCGCTCACTAGCACCACATGGCCATGGAAGTTTAATATGCAAAGGACAGAAGTTGAACACTATCTTATCCAGTCTGGCACTCGAAAAGGCTCGAACTCAAAAGTCAAGGCTTTATAGGAGTTCAACATAGAAATGAGTTTATACAAGGTATATATCACACAGTATCAACCTTGCTACATATAGATGTCCTGAGACTTTACACATGTTATCCTCATAGGCAGAGGTGACAAAGTGCAGGGGCTATCTTGCAGCAGACTTAGTTCAGAGTCATGGACACTGGTTATTATACTGAACCTAGGATTTGGCGATTCCCTGATGGTCTCTGCCATTTGTACTTGTAAAACTTTGTCAGATAATCTACCTTTGAATCTTGATAATCTAGTATTAGTGTGATGGTTAGTGAAGACTTAATGGAGCAATTGTATATATACAAGGGGTGCCCAAACGTGTTGATATGGAATTCTAAGGGCTGAAAATTAACATTGTTGGTGGGCTGTGGTTCAAAAATATATGATAATAATACACAACAATGCTCTTAGATATTAGTTAAAAGGAGAATAAGTACATTTGCCTTGTGAGTCTACATAATGCGTAACAAAGAGTCATAGCAGTCTAGCAGTGATTGAATTAAAGGTTCAACAACAGGGAAGGACATGAGAGGGAATGAAAGGTGATAACATTCCATTTGTTAACCTTAAATAAAATTATCAATCCCCTGCTGCCATTCCCATTATTAAATCCCATGTACAAGATGCATTGGTCTTTGGTTTGGTTGCATATTGTTTCATCTGCCCGCCCACCAATATCATTTCGCAACTGATCAACAGTTACAGTCATAAAACAAAGAATTACCAGTGGAGCAGCGGGATAAAAATCAATCCATGCCTAGCACACTCTGTACTGACTGTGGCTGCGGAGGTGTTGCAGTCTCCAGAATGCCTTGTTAAATCTGAACAATTCAACCAGTATATTTAGCTCCTATGTGATTCTGTCTAACTGTTGTTGTGACCAGTAGGGATGGATACACTGGTTGTCGAGGGAATCAAACCTGTGACCATCAGGTAACAGTATGGACTCTCTCCTTGCCACCTTTTTGAAATGCAGCGTAAATTTCTGTGCTGGTGGGGCAGACTGACAGATCTCAGCGCCTCATGTTGGACAGCTTAGCGATTCGAGTGTCTGTGGGTGTCGGCGCAGTGTCAGGATCAGACCAAATGCACATATGAAAACACTTTTGGATGCGCTTTAGTTGACAAAGGCATACAGTTGTCTCTCTCCTCCATGCATATGTGCATGCACGCCCGCGTACACACACACACACACACACACAAACACACACCCACACACTTCTCCCATTACTCCTCTGTTGTCTTTCCACAGCTCATGTTCACCAGATGCGCCAAGAAACAGATGAGAGAGACTGAGTGCTAGGGATAGGGGAGAGGGAGAGAGAGAGAGAGAGAGAGAGGAGAGAGAGAGTGAACGAGAGAGAGAGAGGGAGAGGGTGAGAGAGAGAGAGAGAGCACCCTGCTCCTCCATCACTGAGAAGGTAAATTGTAAAAGTATAGGAGAGAAGAAGGAAAGGAGGAAGAGATAGAGAGAGAGAATGGAGGGGAGTATAGGGGGAGGAGTGTGAATAGAGATGTGTGCGTGTCTGATGATTCACGCCTGCGGGGTGAAGGAGTGGAGGGGTCAAGGGGACTGCAAGGAGGGGAGGGAAGGGAGGAAGGAGAAGGGGGAATGCAAAGCCCCTCCCCCCCCCCCTCCCGGCCAAGCTGAGGAAAACACATGCTGGCCTCCCGCTGATGTCTGTGTTAGCCATGGGACCGGCCTGGACAGGTCTCCTCACTTTCTCTCTCCCTCCCTCCCTCTCTCGTACTACTCTTTCACTCTCTCTCCCAGCCCTTTCTCACACTCACACAGACCATTTGCTCTCTGCTCTATCGCCCTGCTTTTCCTCTACTTCCCTTTTCCTTTTTTTGCTAGCTTCCCACTGTTGCAATCTCTCTCTCTCTCTCTTCCTTTCTCTCGCTCTCATGGCGTTTAGACTGTAACCTTATACCTACCAAACTTTTCCTTGACTCATGCACCCAGCTAGCTATAGCTACCCACTTAGCAACTGTGCCTGTAAATGTGTTAGCTTCCCTTCCGCGTAGCCTTTTACAGGGTACAGGTAGGGTCAAACCAGAACACAGAAAAAGCCCAGGAGCCTCCTCGAGATATCTGGAGAATGCTGAACATGGCCGACAAATGAAGAAGCAGCTGCGTCCGTCTGAAAGCTTCTCTCTGAGGAACGTGGAGTTATGAGGCCGCTCACACACGACTCTGTTTGCTTAGTCTCTGACACGGAAAGACAGCGAACACAAGAGATGGGAAGAAAGACGGGGAAGGAAAGAGAGAGGAAGGGCAGGGGTGAGATAGGAGGGGGTGGGAGAAAGACTGGTGGTTAGTAGAAAGATAAAGGGTTGGAGAGACAGATCCCATAAAGTAAGAGAGTAATAACAGGAAGATATTGAAAGCACGTTGCTGTTATTGGAATTGGAGTAAGATTGTACACTGGATAAAGTGATATATCACGTTGGTGGAACATTTTTACAAGCTTAACATGTATTCTTCAATATGTGTTCATGAATGGACAATGACAAACATTAGCTGACAATTCTAATCTGTAGTTTTTTCTGACTCTTGATTCGGCTAATTGCAAACAGGCAAAACCATTTCATGAAAGGACACAGATTACAAGAGTTTTGCTCATTTTTGAGCAAAACTCTTGATATGGTTTACAAGTATAACTTTTGTATGCAAAGTAGCAGCCTATCCCAAACTTTCACTAGATTTCAGAATTCATATCTGCAGCCATTTTGTAGCTATTATTTAGTGTTCCTCCTATGGAGCATTCTACATGTAATTCACTTGGGGACAAAAGATGGTACAAATAGCAGCTTTATCAATCATCAGCTGTCCATCTAACTCAGTACCTTTGTCACATGTCACCCCGCCCCTCATCCTACCTCCATTAGTGCTAAAATGTTAAAATTTTCTAAAGTGAAATATCTCTTTAAGGAGATTCCCAGTGTGGTTTCAGTCTGAAACCTATAAGAGTCTGGAGCGTCTCCCATTCTTGAAGTCTTTGAGATGAGATCATGCAGCATTTAATACATTTCAGAACGAGATTGGGATCACATACACACACTCACACACATGCACACACACACACATACACGCACACACACACAAAACACAGTATTGTTCAAAAGGTGTCAGTTGTACTATGACACCCACTCTCCTGCTTGGTGGCCCACTGATGTCAGGCTCTAGACTAGACACACACACACACACATAATTGAAACAGCTGGCCAAGCTAAACCTGTGTCAATGAAGGCAACAAGTTCATTTGAAGCCAGGGCTTCTCTTTGAAGTAGTGACACTCGGTCGGTAAGCCAACACCATTGTGAGCTGGGGAAGATTTACGACCTCTGCAGCTCACCTCTGCTTTCCCACAGCTGCTTTAACACACTCTTCTGGTGACATCACAGCAAGGGAACCAGCTAAGGCAAACCCCAAGAATACCACAATTTAACTAGAGGTGTACTCGTTAATGAGTGTAGTGAGTGTACTTATGTATAGTATATACACAGAAAATTACACATATTAATTATATATCTAAGTAACAGCTATTGATTCAAGCTATATTTTGTTAGTGTACATGTAGAACATGAGAAAACAGAATGATCAATTTTCTTTCTTTCTTTCTTTCTTTCTTTCTTTCTTTCTTTCTTTCTTTCGTTCTTTCTTTCTTTGTAATTTAAGTGTCTGAACTGAAATATGCATTTATCTTAACTGTGTGAAATACAATTCTGATCCAGATAACAAACTAAGTTACACTATGGCCAGTTCCCACCCAGTGGTAGGGGGAGACTTGTGGTTTTGATTCTGGGTGAGTCTAAAGAGTGCTTCGCTATGGTCCAAAGAACTAGGGAACTAGGGCCCCCTACTGGCCATAAGGGTCACTCATTACTGGTAGTTGCAACAACTGGAAATTCAGAATTTATTGTGTGCATGTGTTTGTGTGCGCACATGTGCGTGTGTGTGTGTGTGTGTGTGTGTGTGTGTATGAGAGAGAGAGTGTGTGTGTGTCTAGTTTATGGGCAAGCACCAATAAATAATGTGCATACACACGACTCCCTCATACATACATACATACATATATACATACATACATATGCAATTACATAAATATACACATGCTCACATAATGCACTGTAAAATGTATGATCAAAAACATGAGTATCCAACTGTCATTGCCATGTCAAAACAGTCTGTGACGATATAGCACAGAACACAGTTACACATACATGGACAAATGTCTATTACAACATCCTGATAATTAAATTAAAACATTTGCATCAAAGTTACGAGTGTGCTTCTCTTGTTCTTCAAATGTCTTTTACAACCAGTGGAATTGACAATAGTATCACACTTCCTGCAAAGTGCCGTGCAGACCATCAAACACCAACACCCACTGCTGATGTCCACACACTTTGACAGCTGGCTGATTAATGTTCCTTGCCCTCCAGTCTCCGCTCCTTAGCAACACCTCCTACACCAAGTTTCAAGGCCCTCTGGTGCTCCACCTCCAACATTATTTCTGTGAAAACTTGTATTCCCAGTGTTCAGTCTGAATTATTGCAACAATTTCCCTTCACTTACAGGCCATTATTTCAGTCAGAGGTCAGGCTGCCGGGTCAAAACCAGGTCACCTGTCTCCTAAGGCGAAGAAAGAATTGGAAGGACAGGAGTCTAAGTGTTACCCCCAAAAAGAGAATGCCACTATTATGCCACTCTTCTGCCTCTTGGCACAACAACAATGGAATGACCGTCCCACTCCAGTCAGGACAGCAGTCACACTCCATCTTCTGTCGTAGGCTGAAAAATAATCTTTTCAAGAAGTACCTCATGTCACCTTCACCCTACTGAATCATGTCCCCTCTCCACTACTCACTCAAATTGTTGTCAATAAAGCCCCTCTATCTCTCCCTCCTTTGCACATATTTCTTGCCTGAGCACTTAAGTGATTTTTCTGGGGTCACAGGAGTATTGTAAGAGCACTGTGGCCCTGGCCGCTGCACTCCTTTCAATTGGCTGCTTGTAAAGTTGGTGAAGGAGGAATAAAAGCTTTTCCTAGTGTTATACTGATTGTAAGTCATGTACATGAAAATGCAGTGGGTTCCCATCAATCTGGATCTTGAAGCTCCAAGAAATTGACTGAATTTTAATGAGAGCATCTTCAAGAGAATTGATTCCGAAAATAATCATAAACTCTAAAATTGGAGGATTGGGCTCAAACAGCAGATTTCTCTCCTAAATTTTTGATTGAGAGAGAGTTAGAGAGTCTATGGAATGTGAAATGTGGACTGCAATAGAAATCAGTCATACACAGTCTGTTATGCATAATGAAGCAGTAATTTGACGAGAAAGGAACTTAAATTCAGGTTAACTGGGGAGATGGTCAGGTTGCACATAGTTTTTCCTCATATTTTCAGTAATATATACATGAAAATAGTCTTGCACTTGAATCATCCACTCACTCATAAGGCATCAACTCTAACATTACTCTTTTATTAACAGTGTATAGGAATTAGTTTCTTTGCATATTCCTCTGAGACACACACACAAACACACACACACACATATGCATGTTTCACCAGAGGGGTCAGAGCGCAGCGGCAGCACTCCTGGAGCAGGAAGGGGTTCACCATCTTGCTCAAGGACGCTTCAACAGGGATGGAGGTATAGGCTGGTGTGGAGATTGAACTTGTGATCTTCCAGTTACTGGATGGTCTCTCTAACCATCTTGTAGTAGTAATTACATCCTGTTTTCAGATGCTGAATCGAAGAAAGTGGACAATAAGGAGAAATCATAGGACTCGCTACTAAATATATGAATGTTTCAGCCACAATTGGCCTTTGTCAGGTCTTGAAGAGCCATTATATAACGGCTCGTTTATTTTACATATTTTTGAATAAAAGTGGAGCCTATTGCAGATCCTATATTTTCTCTCCGTACCCATCAGTCCATGCTTCCATTCTGCTGGCTTTCGTGTTATGATTAAACCCCCGGCTCTGGTCCCACACAGTCTTGATACACACCTATTTTGGAATAAAAGGCATCCCACCACTTCATGAGATGGAAAACATGAACAATCTGTGATCAGTAGTTTCAGGCTTGTATGACATACACTCACTTAACCTTAAAAAACATTAACATCCATTCCAGCGATGTTGTGTCATGTTGGGTTGAGTGGGCACGGCTAATGGCGCTCACTGTGAGCTGTATTAGTCACTCCAGATTTTATGTACCTTTTAGACACAAATGTAACATAAAAAAAATCCCACATCCAGTTAAAATGAAAGCTTTAAAAAAAAATGCATAACTCCTTGCATAAATACGCAAACAAACAAAGCCTAAGCAAAACTGGGGTCTCAAAATTGCTACGTGTGTAACCAGGAAATTACAAGGTAACATAATAGTTTATACAGCTATAAAAACGTAATTATGTACTGTGGCTTTATGAATGCTGCGGTTCTCAAAATTAGGTCTCTTAGAGAAGCTAAATACCTTTCTGTTAATTTGTTCCCTTTTCCCAGGCCTTTGATTCGGCCACTGTGGTGAGATAAACGTTTATAAATCATGGGGTGAGCGGCTGAGACACTTTCTGAGAGCACACAAGCGTGTCGGGCCAAAATGAATATGGTTTTGATTTGGAGTGCTCGCCAGCGCTCCAGCCAATGCTAATCACCAGGGAAAGCTTGTGAAAACCATGATGGATTTCACAGGCGCGGTTTTGAGCTTGGGGTTTCATCACAAATCCATTTAAGCTTTTATTTAATTTGGTTAAATATACAGAGTCCTTTTTATCTTTTTATGTGTCCGTTTTTGACCCACTAGCCTTGTTGGAAAGTATGATATAGGAGGGGAAATTCCCAGAGGTCCTTGCCAACTTCCTTTTATGAAACTCAAACTCTGCAGTGCGTATGTATCTGTGTGCGTTTCTGTATGTGTGAGAAAGAGAGAGATGCTGATAGACAGAGTCGACAGGCGGTAAAGCCAGACACACTGTCTGAATTTTTGGTCGACACAATGCTAGGGTGGTGTGTTGAAGGAACACTGTTGGCACCAATATGAGAGAACAACAAGGCATGCGGTGGATATCCAGAGGTGACCACTGTCCAGTCCACTTTCCATGTTGTTAACATGGAAACAATTGATTTGCTGGAAAAGCCATGTCAGCCACATAACACAGGCTGTGACAGGCCTCTCCCGCCTGCTGGGCCCAGTGACAGACAGAGAGACAGAATGTTGTTAATGAGACCAAGGAGTCGGCCCTCCGTGGCTTTTCTGACCTGTTCTGTGTAGAGGGGGCCAAATCCAGGAACCCACAGATCACTATGGCTGCGTTCACACCGCAGACCTTAATGCTCAGCTCCAAAGTGCTGCTCATGTCTGATATTTTTGCATGACCGTCCATCTCTATTCTAGGATGTAACCCGTATCCGATGCCAATATTAACTGACAGCGAAAGAGTTCTCATCTGTTTATGTACCAATGTTTGTCCCGCTTATTTTGACCACATTTCGACCACAGTTTTGACTGAATTGAGGCGTCTCCCAAATACCAATCAAGTTGGCTATTTCGCTTTCTTTCCACTGTTGTATCTTGTTGTCTTCCGATGCTAATGCTGGCTCAACCAAGCTGCCGGAGGCACAAAAGGTATGACAGTTGTCTCAGGTGAATGACATAAGATTTACTTATTGTAATGGCTATGCTGCCAAATTCCCATTTGAGTGTTCGCATGTAGGTCACATGCCTTGGGTATCCATGCAGTCCAGACTGGAATTGAAAAAAATGTGACATGCAGCTTTTTGTTGTTCACACTGATTAGAAAACATCACATCCATGAGGGAAAGAAATCAGAATTTGGACACGTTCAGCTGCAGTGCGAGCATAGCCATAACACCAAGACCTGCTGATCAGTCCTTATAAATGAATTCTATGCTTTTCACTTTAAATTTGTAACTGCTTGTCGCAAACAGTTTTAGGGTTAAGGTTATGAAAATACTTCACAGTGTTGCTGCCAACACAACAGTGCTGCACTTTTGCCATGATGCAGGTAGTTTTGAAATGCTTCTTCAGGCGTTGAAAATAGTTGCTTTTGCATTACTATTGGTGCATAGAAGAATCTTAAGGAAATCCTCAACCCCCCCTAAAGCTTAGTGACCTTATACAGTAATGTTTCTGAACCTAGAGAAGATCAAGTATGTGTACCTGTCATATGTGTATTCAGAATTTCTTATTAACTGTTGAATAAACATTTTTATCAAAAAGAAAATGGTTTAAAGAAGAACTTCCTTTTTCATATATAAAATCAGCATAATAGGACACACACAACATAAAGATCAGTTAGAGGTTATGATCAAACTGATTAGATGAATTCATGCTTCAGTTTATAATATACAAAAATCCAAAAGATATTTAGATATCACATACTGTCAGTCTTTCTATAAAGCTCAGTCAAACGAAGATGAAGATAAATCAAAACAGAAACAAAGCCAGTATAGTGGAGCAACAATGTTCCAACAGAGGGCACCATGTTATGATTACAGGTCAGAGCGTTACCCCTTTAGATCTGATGTCATACAATTACAATTACAGACTGGGGCTTTAACTCCTTCAGATCCGATGTCATATTTCCATCTCCATTTCATGCAGTGGATCGGCCCCCTGGCAAGCTTTACACAAGGTCTTACAGCAGATCTGAGAGAGTGAATCCTCTTGTTGGTGTGTGGCATGCACATCTGAACGTGTGTGCATGCCTCATGTGTCCGCGTCTTTCAAACTGACACATCAAGGTGTTATTGCTGGCTGTTATTCTTTTTGTCTCTGTGGTCCGTGGCTAGCAGGAAATGAAGGCAACAACAACAGGAAAGTGTGAGCGAGGCAGAGGAAGGAACAGCTAATTGCATTCCAGAGGCAAGAGCAATACCAGACCATCTGACCACAATCAGCATCCTCTCTCCTTGTTTTGGTTAAAACCCCTTGCATGGTGTGGTCTTGTCAATGAATGAATGCAGGTTGGTAAACAAGACTACACTGCGGCCCACATCTACCTCTTGCTGCAGCACGGGTGAATGAGTCATTGTACAGTGCTTTGTGTTTGTCTCTGTGATTATATTCACGTGTACATACATACATTCAGAGTGTTTGAATGCACCCATGGGTGTGATTCCAATTCCTGGTGACAGGCACCTTGCAGGACAGAGCGAGGCCGGGGGCCCCAGGACCCTCCCACTGACAGCCCCCTGCTGGGGGTCCTAACCCTCGCCTTTCATGTCCGCCAACCCTTGACCCAAGACAACCCAATATCTCTCATTTCCAACAAATTTACCTTTACTCCACTGGTTAACAAAGTCCCAGCAGTTTGTTGTGCCATTTATTTGTCTCCTTAAGTCACAGATCTTGACAAATTTCTTAAACCAATCCAGAAAGTGTCCACATACATTTAAGATGTATTTACGATTATTCAAGAGTTTGACTTATCTATGGAAAATAAGGTTTTTGCATTGATCGTAACCCAACAGTATGTTTGTTTTGCTTCAAAATTCAAAAACATTATCCATGTATACAAACATTTTAACAGCTTTAAAATACATAGAAAACTCAAGTTTAGCTGTCACATACTTTCAGTTGCTATACCAAAAGGTTAATCAATTTGCAAAAATGTCTTCAGGAGAAATGAAACAGTTGTTAAAGTAATAATCTGTGAAATTTTCATATAAAAAAACGTCCCTTTTGCTACCCTCTATTGCCAATTGAATTACCACAATAGTGATTCCACTTATTCCCAGTTCATGAAAGCTGAAATATTTGCTGTTCTAAACACCCAGTGTCAGGTAGGGCTTTCCTGCCACCTACAGAAACTCAAAGTAAACTTCATCAACAGAGTACTGTCGGTGTGGATACAGTACTTGATTGCCCAGTGCAGTGGTAAAACACCACAGCAAAAAGAAACAAATATATATTAATACTAATACTAAGACTAATAATAACCATAATAATAATCATAGAATAGAAAAGTAACAAAAAAAACAAAGAATGGATATTTCAGATTACCATTTTGAACAGAGCTTGTAGTGGGGTAACCATGGTTCCAACAGCAGGACTGGTTGGTCACTGTGGTAAAACATCTGCAGTTTCTGACATCGTACTTCAGCCACTAATATTTGCTGTTCTTGTAACCTGTGGTGAGGTCCCTCACTTGCTTTCCAGAAAATCATACTTTTAACACATTTACTAAGTAAAACAAGCCAATCAAATTAATAAATATTTGCCTGTTTGAAACGGTTTGAAATTGGTGTGTGTGTGTGTGTGTGTGTCTTCATGCTTATGGATTTGTGTGCGTGGTGTGTGTGTGTGTGTGTGTGTGTCTTCATGTGCATGCATTGGTGTGTGTGGTGTGTGAGTGTGGAGGGAAGGGAGAGTGGGGGGGTTTCAAGCAGCTGTGTAAACGCAATCTACAGATGATTTATGAGCCCACCTGTGGACCGCTAATGGACCAAAATGACACCGGGGCCACTGCAGCTCTGGACCGCAGAATGACTCACTGACCCACTGACAGACACACTGACTGACAGACCCAAGCAGGAAAATACACACAGACAGATAGATATACAGTAAAGAGAGGCAGGTACTGTAGGTGGTCTGGACTGACAGACACAGACAATTTCTGCAATTTTGCATGTCTTTTTAATCATTATATATTACCACTGTCTTTCTATGTGTGTGTGCCAAGGAATTAAAGGGGACAGAAGGGGCACAAACCCACAATTAGCTCTGCAGCCAACATCCTTGCAGGAGAAACACAATGAAAACACATTTGGTTTGGAGGCAGAAACGAGCCCTCTCAGGTGGTTAGCTTCAACCACAAGTCAAAGCACATTCAGTGGGCAGGCCGGACTAAAGAGGCTCTCCGCTTTTACCACAGTATGGCAGCCAGTCTAGCTACATTGGCCAATATGGTTTCAGGAAGTCTGTGTTCTGATGTGATGTGACAATAAGTGGTGATGTTGAAATGATTGATCTAACAAGTTAAAAGGGAAGGTTCTGGATTTTTAACCCGTGCCCCAACACACACACACACACACACACACACACACACACACACCCTGTTGGTTTTTGAGATCCTTCCTTCTGATGATTCATGAGTGGTATTTTGCCTCAATGTAGCAAAGAGTTTTCTTTTACTCTGTAATGTAAAGCAAATATTAGGCGTAATGACTGATATGAACACAAGGTGATGCTACACTTCCACTGCTGTGGAGTGATTTGATAAGTTTTGTGTTGGTATGAAATGACAGTAACATTTCTTAATAAACATAATAATAATTTCCACAGTAATATTGACAAACAGTTGTGTCAAGTATAGCACTGCAACTAAGCACACAACAAACGCTACACCAGCTGATTTTACTGATTAACAACTTCATCCAGAAAGGGAGCTAACTGGTGAAGAGTTTGGTTGAAATGAATCTGCGTACATAACTGATGTAGCCGGTGCAGAAGTCCCACAGTTTATTGTTTACTTGCTAAACGACGGCTCTGCTTTGGCTCCATGCCAAAGAGTGTTGGAAGTTACTAAAAATTGTCTAGTTGTTTAAGGGGCAGTACAGTTTTGAGTTACAATCCAGTATAAATTACAATCTGATTCTATCTGATCCTACCATAATTTTTTACAAACTTTTTAATGGCCATTAGTTCTAGATACAAAACTTTCCCCACAAACTTTCCCCTGCTTTCACCAAATATGTCATCAACCTGCTTTGTCAACCCAGGATTTTCTAATCCATCTGTGAGCGCATTCACATAACAAGGGTCGGGTCACATGCAGCATGGACAAATCCAGAGCATCTTATTTAAGATAAGATGAAACCATTTATCCTTGTGAGGAATTACACCACTGCAGCATCAAAAAGTAATAGGATGCAGCAAAGAAAACAAAACAGAATATAAGCACACAACTAGAATGCAAAACTAAAAATATAAACAATTTTATGTAAACGTATGCGACCAACCATTTTAACACATTAAATAGACTTTAACAATGGAACATATGGGGAAAAGTGGATTATGAAAATATATGTCCTCTGAACAACAGACTATTATAATGAATGAATATGAGCAACATGAAAACACTGTAACAGCAAAAAACAACACTGTAGCTGCTACTTGAGGAAAATTGCAGATAGGCCTACTGTAAAAGGGTGAATACACAGGCTAATTACTGCCTCATCATTAAGGTACAGTATAGTCACACTTTTCATTGATAAAATATTGTATCAACACATTGAGATTGTGGAAAGATTTTCTATTCTCTCATGTTCACCCAGGGCTGCACTGATGAAACCTTTCACTTTGTGTGATGTACAGTACACCTATGCGTAGGAATGTAAACACAGAAGTGGGGAAGATTCATATGAACACGACTATTCCTGAACTATTAATTTAAGCAATGGTGCTAACACTAGTATGGACAGTCATGTGTTTCTTGAGGTTTGAGCTGTTGGTGAACCCTTGTCCACAGAAACTGCATCTGTACGGCTTCTCCCCTGTGTGAGTCCTCATGTGTATTATCAGGCCATTTTTTTGAGCAAAAGCTTTCCCGCAAGTGCTGCACGTATGCGGCTTTTCCCCTGTGTGGGTTCTGGTGTGTGATTTCAAAGTGAAGTTGAGAGCAAATCTTTTCCCGCACAAAAGACATTCGTAAGGTTTGTCCCCTGTATGAACTCGGAGGTGCTTTGAGAAAGCTGAGCCGTCGGCAAACTCCTTCCCGCAGTCCACGCAGCTGTAAGGCTTCTCGCCTGTGTGGGTTCTAACATGCAGTCTGAGGTTCGATGCACAGGTGAATCCTTTTCCGCAAATTCTGCATCTGAAAGGCTTTTCCCCCGTGTGGCCTCCCATGTGTCTTTTCAAGTTGGACCTCTGGGTGAACGCTTTCCCACAAGTGTCACATCTGAAAGGCCTTTCACCAGCGTGGCTTCTCATGTGAGTTTTTAAGTTTGCCAAGTACGAAAACTCTTTACTGCAGCTGTTGCATTTGTAAGGTTTGTTGTTTGGTTTAGTTCTAGTTGCTCCTGTGTTCCCAACGCTCAATGTTTTGTAACCTTGGCTCTCAGCTACAGGACAGATATGAGAGAGGAGCTGGCGGTCACTGTCTGGTTCTGGTACTGCAGATCCCTCTCTGTCAGATTCAGATTTGCTCCATTTAAATAAGATGTTGGCTAGAGGCTCTTTCTCTGCTACACTCTGAGTCTGGTAAGGATCTGAATGCACAGACTGATGCTCACTGTGGTCACTTCCATCACAAGTAGGAGTCAACTCAAAGGTATCAGCCTCCTCCTGCAGTAAAGGCTGCTCTCCTTCCTGACTGGTGCAGACATCCTCCTGTTCCTCTTTAATCTGTGGAGGCTCTGGGTCCTCTTGACCCAGAATGAAGTTCCTCTGCCGGTTACAGTGCTGCTGGTCAAGGAGAACCTCCTCATTAACAACAGCCGGCTGTGGGGGGTCTGAAGGAAAGGACAAAGGAAGGGACACTTGATCAAACACATATAAACATACAATGCCAGCATTCAGATGGTATCCAAGTCCTGGGAGCCTGTAGTCAGCTCCGCCAATCATAAGTACTGTATTAACACAAGAGTCAATACAGGTGTTCTGACAATCTGTGCTGCCCGCTCAGGATGAGCTACCAGTAATTCATTACAGCTATTGATGACAATTTCTCGATACTGACAATAAAGTTAAACTCTCTACAAGTTCTAGTACAAAAGTTTTATTCAAAACTATGTAGAAAAATCTGATTTATCTCCTTAGTCTTGCATTGACAACGTCCTCGAACAGCGCCAAATCAGCCATCGTATCGTAACGCACAGTATACGCTCCGCTATAACCTATATTGTGAGCCATAATAGCCTATTGATTGATTTCAACATGATTTGACAAACCTGTCCTGTGTAGCCTTAGCTCAGGCTTCAAAACGATATCCAGCAGCCTGCGCTGACGGTCGATCTCTTCCTCGTACTCCACAACTGTTTTTACAAACACTCCTAATATTTCCTCAGCAGCCGCAGTTAGTCGCTCGTTGACTAATCTTCTCAAACACTCGACTGTAGACATTTCCACTGAATTAGACATGAGATACTTTTTCTAAAGCTTGACCATACTCTTCGTCTCTCACGTGTTGTATGTGTACTTCCGCCGGACTCTATATAACGTTACTCTATTTTATATGGGAAACGTCCCGCTTATTATTTTTAAAGCGTATCTTTCATTGGAAATGCATGACTAACAATATTAATAAAATCAGATACGAGCTTATATTGGATCGTAAAGATTGCATGGTGCGTTTTTACTGGACGGGAGGGATCGCATTGAGGAAACCCCCAACATGCCCGGATGATTTCCCTTCCACCAGCTTCCAGCCCACAATACTTGACAAACACTTGGGCCCTAGTATTGAATGTAATGCCTGATATGAACACAAGGTGGTGCTAGATTTCCACTGCAAAGTCAACCATGTGAAGTGATTTTGTGTAAGACGTTTTGTGTTAGTATGACAGTGTAGAATTTCTAGTGACTTTGATCCATAAGGTCATTACTGCATTTGAAATCAAGAACAGGGGCCACAAAATAAATAAATGCATAAATAAATAAGTCTAACACTGCAATTGAGCCTTTAGCCCCATCATGGACTGTCAACTGCTCTGCAGAGCTTATTATTTTATAACATCTTTAAAACCTCACATTGATTACATTGTTTACATTCTGATTCATCATGCATAATTATTTGCTCCAAACTGACTCTGCTTTGGCAAGTGGAAACTAAATAAGTGGCTATAGCTCAGTGGTTTTTAATCATGTGCCATTGTGACCAAAGAGTATGCAGGTTATACTTACCATTCTAAAATTGCACTCAATAAATTCATGTCTAGCCCTGAGCCGGAAACAGAATAGTTTTTACAAACTTTTTAATGCCCATTAGTTCTAGATCCAAAACTTCCCTCAAACAACAAAGCTGGTCTCACCAAAAACGTTATCAACCTGCTTTGTCAACCCAGGATTTTCTAATCCAGTCATGAACACCTTCACATAACAAGGGTCAGGTTTTGTAACAAATAGTCAATCACACTCAACATGGACAAATCCAGAGCAGTTTATTTAAGATAAGATGAAACCATTTATCCTCATGGGAAATTAGGCCGCTGCATCAGCAAAAAGTAAAAGGATTCAGCAGAGAACAGGAAACAGAATATAAGCACACAACTAGAATATAAAAATAAAAATATAAAAGCATAATAATATAAATAATCGAGGAGTTATGTAAGCATGCCCCTGATAGTCTCTAATTCATAGGAATCTATACAAAATAACAATTAAACATTCAACCAAATAATGAAATAGTAACTGAATATCAAATGGTGTAATGACAAGTTCAAGTCAAGCCTCTACTTACATTTGGGATATACACACAGTTATAGTGAGAGGTCTGGAGGGAACGGGATCTCGGGCCTACCAGGTGGGGCTCATATAACTTCCAATAGAGGTGAAACATGGAGTTGGGAGTGGTGAATGGAGAGAATAAGGAGGGTGGTGACGTGATTTTTAACACCAACAATGAAAAGTTTAAAATGTATCATTATTCATTTATTTTATTTATTATGCTGATGTAGCCGCTTTAAGGTGACCATAGGGCTTCCTGGTGGCCAGTGGTCTTGGGTGCGTACCATGCAACCACGAGGTCCTGGGTTCCAATCTGGCCTGGGACCTTTGTCGCGTATCATCCCCCAGCAGCCAGCTGTATTGCTGTTTTCACCTCTTTTCTAAAGCTTGTTGTCAAAACTCGGACTGACTCAAAGCTCCTCCCAGCCCATTCAGTAGCTTTTCATTTTTTTAAAACAGGCTTGTCTCCTCCCTCGCTGTTTAAAGGCGTCCCTCACCCCCTCCCATTCCTGAAAACAATTCTCGGAATCGGCGGAATCGATGAAGCGAGCGAGTTAACTTGTTAAACTAGTAACCTTGCTTCCTACGTCTTCACTTGTCATTGTGGGACATGTAACTTTCAGCGGTAGAAAGATCTGGCAAAGCGAGACTGGTAACCGGCGACACTTCTCCATAGGTACGTTTAGCGTAGCTATTAGCCTTTATTCACGGTTTGTCCTTAGGGGCCTCCGTAGTCCAGTAGCTTTGCTGTGCTTTATTTACAGATGTGTTGCGGTTTCCGTCACCATCTAGTGGTCGGAAAATCACTTAGTGCAGCTTTAAG
Organism: Centroberyx affinis; assembly: GCF_046629955.1. Taxonomy (NCBI): domain Eukaryota; kingdom Metazoa; phylum Chordata; class Actinopteri; order Beryciformes; family Berycidae; genus Centroberyx; species Centroberyx affinis. Next base: position 230,361 of record NW_027279619.1, read on the forward strand.
CGCAAAGTTATCTCGCTAACCCACTAATCCTGCTTCATGAGACTGAAGCCTCCACTTACATTTGGGATATACACACAGTTCGGAGTGAGGCCTGGAGGGACCGGGATCTCGCTCTAATAGGTCTTACAAACGAGACCATGGAGAAAAAACTTAAACTTCAAATAACAGAACAGATTCCGGAAAATGTTTAGTACCACTTCACATATCAAGCATGAAGAGACTTTTTAATCACTGGTACTCTGTGCAGCATTAGTATGGACAGTCATGTGCTTCTTGAGGTTTGAGCTCTTGGTGAACCCTCGTCCACAGAAACTGCATCTGTACGGCTTCTCCCCTGTATGGGTCATCATGTGTCCCTTCAGGCTTTGTTTTTGAGCAAAACCTTTCCCGCAAGTGCTGCACTTAAACGGCTTCTCCCCTGTATGGGTCCTCATGTGTCCCATCAGGGTTGCAGTTTGAGCAAAAGCTCTCCCGCAAGTGCTGCATTTATACGGCTTTTGCCCTGTGTGGGTTCTGGTGTGCATTTTCAAAGTGATTTTGACAGCAAATCTTTTCCCGCACAAATGACATTCGTAAGGTTTGTCCCCTGTATGAACTCGGAGATGCCTTGTGAAAGTTGAGCCATCGGCAAACTCCTTCCCGCAGTAGACGCAGCTATAAGGCTTCTCGCCTGTGTGAACTCTCATGTGCTTTTTCAAAAGCGCACTAAGGTTGAAGCTTTTCCCACAGGTGTTGCAAGTGTAAGGCTTCTCGCCTGTGTGAATTCTAACATGCGGGGCGATGCTATATCGACTGCTGAACCCTTTTCCGCAAATTCTGCATCTGAAAGGCTTTTCCCCCGTGTGGCATTCCATGTGTTTTTTCAAGTCGGACCTCTGGGTGAACCCTATCCCACAAGTGTCACATCTGAAAGGCCTTTCACCAGCGTGGCTTCTCATGTGAGTTTTTAAGTTTGCCAAGTACGAAAACTCTTTACTGCAGCTGTTGCATTTGTAAGGTTTGTTGTTTGGTTTAGTTCTAGTTGCTCCTGCGTTCCCAACGCTGGATATTTTGTAACCTTGGCTCTCAGCTACAGCACAGTTGTGAGAGAGGAGCTGGCGGTCACTGTCTGGTTCTGGTACTGCAGATCCCTCTCTGTCAGATTCAGATTTGATCCATTTAAATAAGATGTTGGCTAGAGGCTCTTTCTCTGCTACACTCTGAGTCTGGTAAGGATCTGAATGCACAGACTGATGCTCACTGTGGTCACTTCCATCACAAGTAGGAGTCAACTCAAAGGTATCAGCCTCCTCCTGCAGCAAAGGCTGCTCTCCTTCCTGACTGGTGCAGACATCCTCCTGTTCCTCTTTAATCTGTGGAGGCTCTGGGTCCTCTTGACCCAGAATGAAGTTCCTCTGCCGGTTACAGTGCTGCTGGTCAAGGAGAACCTCCTCATTAACAACAGCCGGCTGTGGGGGGTCTAAAGGAAAGGACAAAGGAGGGGACACTTGATCAAACACATATAAACATACAATGCCAGCATTCAGATGGTATCCAAGTCCTGGGAGCCTGTAGTCAGCTCCGCCAATCATAAGTACTGTATTAACACAAGAGTCAATACAGGTGTTCTGACAATCTGTGCTGCCCGCTCAGGATGAGCTACCAGTAATTCATTACAGCTATTGATGACAATTTATCGATACTGACAGTCAAGTAAAACTCTCTACAAGTTCTAGTACAAAAGTTTTATTCAAAACTATGTAGAAAAATCTGATTTCTCTCCTTAGTCTTGCATTGACAACGTCCTCGAACAGCGCCAAATCAGCCATCGTATCGTTACGCACAGTATACGCTCCGCTATAACCTATATTGTGAGCCATAATAGCCTATTGATTGATTTCAACATGATTTGACAAACCTGTCCTGTGTAGCCTTAGCTCAGGCTTCAAAACGATATCCAGCAGCCTGCGCTGACGGTCGATCTCTTCCTCGTACTCCACAACTGTTTTTACAAACACTCCTAATATTTCCTCAGCAGCCGCAGTTAGTCGCTCGTCGACTAATCTTCTCAAACACTCGACTGTAGACATTTCCACTGAAATAGACATGAGATACTCTACGGCAACACAGCTAAAGCTAGACCAGCTAACCGAACTAGCTTTTAGCTCTTCTTTCCTGTTTATACGGAAGTGCGAACGGCTTCAATTTCTTTCCGTATGAAGGTTTGCACATTTTTTAGTTCCTAGCTTGGATCACTCCATACATTAGCATCTCTTCTGTGAAAATGCACAGCAGAAGTTATGACAACCGTTTTCACACATTTTTTCTATAGAAATGTCGGCAGTTTATTATAGAAAATAAAAAAGCCATTAGCCTACATCATAAGTTCATCATAACACATCTCTAAACAGAGGATCCAGTTTGTGAGTGATGCCATTTTGTCAACCAAGTAGGCTACCTAAGTTACCTTCTGTCCTTTACAAGGTACCATCATTTGTTTTAATTTTATGCCACTAATTTTGTAAAAGCAGGTGTCACTTTTTCAGTTGATATTTATCTCATTTTGGAATCAAATGTTCCATATAAGTGGCGGAATTGGTGAAAATAGGCTGTATAGAAATTGTTGGGGGGGGGGGGGGGGGTTTCCTCGTTTTTTGTGAAAAAAAAAAATCCAGATTTTATCCCTCCAGTGTCAACGCAGCTGTATGCAGAATGTGTAACAAATAATCCACCCTAGAGAAGTGATTTATACCTGGGATCAGTGAGTCTGCATGGATCACACATTATGAAGGGAAGGAGAATGAGCAACCAAATTAAAAGGTCACATTTTTACAATGCACAGGAAAAGTGGATCTTTGAGCACTGCTGAACTGCAATAAAAAGCAACAAGAGAACATAGTTGCAATATTTATTTGAAAATTATTTTTACAAAGGCATTTGTGAATCTTTAAATTTAAAGCTTATATAGATAAACATACTTGTTCCTGATGATGTTAGCCCTTAACCCTCTGTACATAAGACTAAAGCATTTGAAGGACATTAAAAGAGACATGCCTCTATCATCCTGCTTTAGTTGCTTGCCAACTTAAAGTTACATACTGTAACCTCTCCCTTGCCTATTTCATTCCTGTTTAAATATTATATTAATGCATAAATATAAATAAAACAAATCAACAATCTTTTCAAGATTCCCTAAAACCCGAAAATACTGCAAAAATACATGGCAAAAGAGAAATACTGAAAAGCCTGTTATATAAATGTGTAAATGCAGGAGTGAAATGTAACAGTCTGGCATGGCCGCTCTTAAAGTTAGGAAAGGTGAACGGCATCAGCAGGAGGAGAACCATAAAGCTATCACCTTTCCGGTCCGTGTCAAGGGTGTTTGCCAAGTTGCTCTGAGTAAAAAATGGAGGGGTGGGGGAGCATGTTGGGGGTGGAATGTGTCACTGTTTCTGGGATTTAGTATGGCCCATTACGAAGCGGCCGCCATGCGGATCCTCTCAGGCGGATTCAGCAGAATGTTCTTAGCCGCCTTGATGGTGTTCTTCATAAGCATTGCCACAGTCATGGGTCCCACTCCTCCAGGCACCGGGGTGATGAAGCTTGCCTTTTGCCTCACACCTACAAATTGACAGAAAAATAATGTTATAGAAATGTGACAACCTAGCATAGCCCTGTAGAAATATAATAACATAACCCAGTAGAAATATAATAATAATCTGCAATGTTCGCTACCACTTACCTTCAAAATCAACATCCCCAACCAGTCTATTTTTGCCAGTGAGTGGGTCCTGTACTCTGTTTATTCCAACGTCAATAACTGCCGCTCCCTCTTTGATCATGTCTGCGGTAATGAGGTTTGGTATCCCTGATAATTAAGGAAACACACAGTACAGTTAGGACACCCAAGAAAACTTACCTACTCATGAAAGATACAATTTTAACACTAAGAATGCTTATGGGTTTGCAGAAAAAAGGGAAACATTGTGACAACAAGCAAAGAGGAAGACACGAACCTGCAGCAGCCACAATGATATCAGCAATTTGTGTGTGCTGGCGAAGTTGCTCCTTTGGAGTGTAACGGTGAGAGATGGTGACGGTGGCATCACCTGCAACAACAAAACTAAAGTTTAATACGTGTTACTCTCTCCGACAAACATGCACAGACAAGCACATGCATACATCTTCATCTTTCAACCCTATCATCGAAACCTACCTCCTGGCCTCTCGTGACGCCCATCCGTATGCAGTAACATTGCGATCGGCATTCCAACATTCTTGGAGCGTCCAGCCACCACAACATTCTTCCCAAGGGTGGGAATACCTGAAGAGGAGAATTTGGAGAGTTAGTCTGGCTAGTTACAGGAGTTATACTGTTTCAGGCAACGTTTCAATCAGTATAAGAGGAAGTAAGGGGGTTACTCTTCTTACCCGTGCGTTTGATAATTTCCCAGACTCCCCAGGGCGTGGCAGGCAGCATGGTGGACTGATCCAGGCACATGCGACCCACATTCACTACGTGGAAGCCATCCACATCCTTGCTAGGGGAAACTGCGTTACAGACTCTGCGCTCATCAATGTGTTCTGTGAAGAGCAAGAGGGGAGTTATGGTCAGGGCAGCATGATCCCAGACAAAATGTCTCGTGCGAGTAAATAAGTTTAAGCCCACACAGGCAACTTATGGCACACATGGCTATTATTGCTTATAACACGCAAACGAACTGGTAACCGAGTCAGAATGCAGATAATATTGTAGACTAAGGAATAAATGGATCATTAAAATAATACTGTTGGTCATAACTGTTTGAAAATTGTTGCTGTTAAATAATGGCCTTCTGGTGTTATATAGTGAAAATGTCAATACTTTAGCAAGAATGAATCTTTCCCTTCCACTCTTCTGATCTTTCTATACCTGGCAGAGGCAACTGGACCAGCAGGCCGTCCACATGGTGGTCTGTGTTGAGTTTGTAGATCAGGTCCAACAGTTCCTCCTCACTGATGTCTGAAGGCTTTAGGATGGTCTCACTGCTGATTCCTGTAGGAGGTTGAAAGCGAGGAAAGTTCAACTCAAGCACAGGTAATCCACTGTTTTGTGTTATAGAGCCATTATCTTTACATTGTGCAAGTAGCGGTGTGCGGGTTTTTTTCTTACCGACATCAGCCGCGGCCCGTGTCTTATTCAGGACGTAGGAGTGACTGGCTGGATTCTCTCCTACAAGAACCACACTAAGATGGGGTCTCCTGTTGCCAGCGGAGACCCAGTCCTCCACGTCGACCCGCGCCTCCTCTCGAATCTGTCGTGCTAGTTTCCTTCCTGAGATGACCACTGCCTCCTGCCTGAGAGTAGGTATGCAAAGAGACAGAGGTCAGAGGACAACTAGCTCATAACTTATAAATTAGCAAGCAGTAATACTCCTACAACACGTACACTTCAAACACTTCAAAGTGAAAAGGGATAAGTTGGCCAGTCTTAAACTAAACCCTTCTAATTTTCTGGATATGGTCCCTTTCACTGCTGTGGGAACAGTGCTCCTGACACCTAAAACCTGTAATACATCTCTGCCATCTAACCCTTGGCAAGCGCCAATTCTAGTCTCCAAAATTAGATACAGTACTGCTCCACCTGACCCAGCCATAAGTTTTTTGGGCACACGTCCTGCGGTGTTATCTTCAATCACACAGCGCTGGTAAACGATAGTCTAAACCGGTAAGAACAAGCAAAGGGGGTCAGAGGAGGTCTTTTGGACGATCCAATGGCTAAGTACAGTCTAAAGTTGGGGGCAACTGGAGGATAGCCATGGAGAGTTCAGATGGCTAAAAATAATTGTAAACGACACTGCTATTACTGCAATTTAAGAAACCTCTTGGATCACTCTGCTTTCAGGACATGCTGGTTGCACTATGTAGATTGGAGTGGTCGGTGGTGCTGCTCCGGTCACATTTCAAAAGCGTAAAAATGATCAGCGCTTATGTAATAGCATGCACAGAGGAGTAATAACTGAAGAGTAATGAGCCATCAACAGTGATGTAACCAGCCCTTCATTCTGCCACAAGTAATTAAACACTCATGGAAAAGTATCACATCCTTGGGCAAAATAGGTTGAGACCATGGGGCCAGTGTACCAGGTTCAGGAGAAAATGTGTTGAGGCCAGGGTTACAGGGCTTGCATTCTGAAAACATCTCAAACTGCAGTCTAACATGCAAACTCAAATACAAAGCTGGTCCAATTGTATAATAAATATCCCGGGTCTGTGAAGTACAACTGCCCCAAGCACCTCCCCAAATAAAAGGCTAAGAAGAGAGTTGATTGTGGCGGTTTCACAATAATGTGATGTTTCCAGATCTAATTCACCCATTCGGTTAGTATTGAAAGTTTTATCTACGAGGTGATATTTGGTAATTTAAGCTATGTGTGGTATAAGAGAGCTTTCTATCCTCTGTCCTCTGTCCTCTGTGCTTCTGATGCACATCATGTGCAGAGGGCTCATGAGGTTTGTGTTTTTAGGCGATGTGCGGAGCATTAGCTAACTATCTCAATCATGAAGCTCATGCTGCAGCACGTTTCAAATAGAAAAACCTGCACGGGATGCAGCAAATTTTCCATCAGCATAATGGCATGTCTTCAAAGAGACATTAACTGCGATGCACGCGCTCGCAGTTTGCTATCTGAATAATGGCGCGTCTTCCAGAAGAGGATGACTACAATGCACGAGTCTCTTGTGTATTGATCAATACCTCCAGCTGCCCCAGGAGGAGCTGAAAAACCAGCTCCACCACTCCTGGCTGGAGTGCAAGCACCCACAGCTATTTCATCAGCCACCCAGCCGCTGCAATGTTACCGGCATAACGCTAGGGGCGCACGGAAATGTGATCAACTGCGGATATTTAGGACGCTACAATCCATCACTTTTACTGCCACATCTTAAAACACACAACCCGATACATTTACATGTCAGGGAAAGCAGGTAAATACTGAGCGGCATTCTAAAAGGAATATCTGAATCCCTTCTTAAGGAAAGAAAACACCTAGTGCCTCGTAAAGTGCCTTTACATTCAACAGTACAGTGTAGAATTAATAGTTGGTGGTCACACTCACCTCGATGCGGACATGTGTAGGCTACAGACTTGATGCTGCGTGTGTTGGCACAGTTTTCTAAGAGCCCTGAGCGTTGCCATCCTGATCAGCTGTGAGAAGAAGAAACCGCGGCGGGGTTATGAAATGGGCACGGAAAACCACCGGGGCTGACAGAGCTATGCATGTAAAGAACTCAATGTGCAGAAAGGTTTTTATAGCTCTTCCCCTTCCCCTTCCCCTTCCCCTTCCCCTCCCGCATGTTATCTACGTCAGTATCTTCCTCGGCCACGCCTCCTAATGGTTGCATCCTACTTGAGCAACTGCCTGCCCCGAATTAGCCATCCCATCTATACAGACTGGAAGCGCACGTTTTATAACACTGGGTATAACGAGTGGGCGGGCGTCCCTGAGTTGGATTGGAGTTGACTAGTAAAGTACAGCACGATAATTAAGATTAGCAAGTTTGGATGATATGTTTGAGGACGGATTCTAAATACGACAACTCGGTTTAAGATAAGACAAAAGTTTCAGTGAGTTATGGTGATACATGTAAAGTTAGCGCTGCTGCTTGCATAGACCGTGTGAGGGCGACAGCGTCTGGCTGCTGGGCTGGTGAAGAGACTCCGGCTCTGAGGAAGAGGCTGTGGTTCCAGTTAGCCTGCTAGCAGCGCTGACAAGTGGTTCGGAGTGGCCAGTTGAAAACTTAAATTTAGCTACTAAACCAGAGTTTGAAGTTGTAATCTTACCTCTCCAGCGACTACTTATCCACGATGAGCTTCCTGTTGTAAGTAGTCAAGTTAACGTTACAGCATGAGCTATCTTAGGTTTCTACAAAGTCACACCAAGGGAGGTAATATTAAGACACATCAAAGAAAGCAAGGCAGTTAACGGCAGTGTAACGTTAACGTACTAAGCTAGCTTAGCTAATCATTTTTAACCTTTACGTTACATACTTTGTAATAATATTAAGAGTGATTTGTGCGGATGTGTAGTTGACCAACCCGTAACGTTAACTAACCTAACTTCAACTTTTGTTTACGTGCTAACTTAGCTAGCCTGCTTGGTAACGCTAGCTAACATTATGTTAGCTAACGTTTTCACGCTTTCGTTTGGTCAGTTTTGGCCAGCGTTAGTTATCATCCTGACCATTGCTATCTTAAATTCATCAGTGATTGCTAAATGTCGAGCAATATTATTGCTAGTTGTCGGCAACGACATTGTGATACTGTCACATTTCCTGCATATTGCACCAAGTCGGTAACTCAACCTAACTTTACTTGCTCCACGCAGGTCACAGTCATAATTCAGTCACACTGAAAACAAGCCATCCACTCAACTTTGTCAGCGTCATGTGGCGTTTTGTGATTGAATGACGATGTGACAATTGTTATAGCGATTAAAAATCATGCGTAACGTTATAGCATAAACTTCATATGTTCGCCAGACTACCTTCCTGTAATTGCTGACTGAAAAAGCAAACAGGAAGCCTATTGATAACATGTCTAGGCCAAACAGAAGCATCCACTCCCACCCAGATTTCATGCAACTGAATTGTCTGTCCTCAGACAGCTGCTTAGTTCCACTGTTGTTGCTTTGTAGTGGCAGTCGCTCATCCAAGACCTTCAAGCCGAAGAAGAACATCCCAGAAGGCTCCCATCAGTATGAGCTGCTGAAACATGCCGAGGCAACGCTGGGCAGTGGGAACCTGAGGCAGGCTGTAATGCTACCTGAGGGGGAGGATCTCAATGAGTGGATTGCTGTCAACAGTAAGTTGATGAGTAAAATAAATTGACATTTAAAGAGGATATCACTCAGTGTAAGAACTAGCATTTTATACCCATGGTCATTGATGAGATTAAATGATCCCTGTGCAGAAGTTGAGCTGTTGCAGCAGCAATTAGTAAAAGAAAAGTATAGTAAATGAGGCCCATCTACACAACTGAAAATTTCAACACTACAACTTGTTAAATGTGTGAGTGAAGGTATAAGAAGCTATGGATCACAGCATTAAGAGGGTTTGCAAAATAGCAGCAGTAGTAGCAGTAGAATTATTTGAGACAAAGAAAAAACGAATATGTACAATATGATAACTTATAAGTGATAAAAAATGTCAATATAGCGAGAAAAGAGTGAATCTGAGAATATGAGGAAATGAGAGAGGAAAACAATATGTGAAATTACAGCATACAGTATATACAGGGCGTGCAAAAATGTGCTTACAGGTCTACATAAGGCCCAAAACAAACTAGCCTTATCAAATGTATTCAATTACAGCTAATATTTACTGAAGGTGCAGATTTGGATATGTGCATTACTACAAGTTGTTTGTTTTATTATTATGCACAAATTGCAGAAAGAGTAAACCATTTGAAATACTTGCCATTTACATAAAGGGCTAAAAGGTACATCTTTAAACTAGGTTAAATATACAATTAAAAGAGATAAAAACATTGATTGAGTAAGAATATATAAAACAACATTAGCAAGTACTGACTCAATAATGTTCAGATCGTGCCCTAACAGGGCGAAGTTTTGCTGCATTCCTGGTGAATTTGTCAGACACAGAACAGTAGTAGTTCATTATTGTTATCAAGAATACATTCGAAGAGAAGAAAAACAAATCTGTGGTCTTGTTAAGATGCACAGCCTGGGTTTCTCTTTAGAATGAACGAGAGACTGACTGTGTAGACAAAGTTTTTTCTCTTGCATGTGCACTTTCTAGTGTGGAGATGACTGTCTGTCTGGTCATAGTCTGCTGTGTCTACTATTCTGTTCATTTGCCAATTTGTTTTGTCCTTTGCCCTTTTCTTTCAGCGGTGGATTTCTTCAATCAAATCAATATGCTGTATGGCACCATCACAGAGTTCTGCACTGAGACCAGCTGCTCTGTGATGTCTGCTGGACCAAGGTAACAGTAGATATCCTCTCCATGCATACCATTTCATTCAGCTTCCCACTGTCATGTTTCTACAATGATCAGCTACCTTAAGAGAAGATTTTAAGGATAATTTGTCTTTTTTAGCTAATTTGAATGGTTCTTTTGGTCTGGGAATAGACTAAGAAGTGGCTGAAACTGAATTGTCAGATTCTTTTAGATAAGAATTGCAACTCTGCCTTTTGTGACTATGCATCAATGTGCAGTAAAATCCAATTCTAGGGATTTTTTAATTTTTTTGTGAGATCTTGTTGATTTAATTTATCTTGTTGGTGCAATGTTAAAAAATAAAAGCATAACAGTTGTGACAGGCAGTTGTTGACATCCTGTTAGCCAAAGCCTACTATGCTGCATTGCTATTAACAGCTCAAAAGCTAAGAAATGTGTGATTTGGCCAGTTCCATCACCATTAGAGGGAAACATGGGCTGATGTAGGCTTTTATGTAATTTTAGGGAAGAAGGAACTTCACGAGAGCCCTGTTGCACAAGCCATGCCACACAGAGCTCAAGCACTTGGGGAATATTATGAACATGAGTAAAAATCAGAATCATTATTGAAAGATTTGCAGTGCTACAGCATGGTGATACAGGGCTTCACAACAAACACACTTCATGCTGTTGCACTAAAAGTCTGTTATGACAGGCGCACTTGGCCAAATCATACACTTCCACACTGCTAAAGGCAATTCAGCATTGCTTTACAACATAATGGAGCAGGATTTAACAACAAATGGGGGTTGTATGTTAGTGTATTATAGGGTTATGATAGACACACTTTTCCCTGTTTTTGTGTGTTTGAGGGCATGATTGTGCTCGGATAGGCCTATATGCCCAGGTGAAACTTAATTTCCATTTACAACCATTTGTGCAAAGGAGTGAATGCAACTTAAGTAAATTCAATTGACTGATTTTAATCATGAAGGGTGAAAATTATGTTTCCAGAGATAACATGCTGTCAAGTGGTGTAAAAAAAACTATAGAAATAGGCTTGTATTGAATCACATTGTACCAAACAGTAATGTATCAATAATTGTTTAATAACTGAATTGTGGCGCTGTAAATCAAAATCGTCGACAAAATCATCTTCATACAGAATAAAAGATAGTTCTGTTAATTTAAAGATGATTTGACTGTAATTAGGAACAAAGTCATGGTTGCCCTGTGACTCCTATTAATTTGGTCTGAGCAGGGGCTAAATTTTGTGAATTTCTGTGTCACGTTTACAAGAGAACCAAACCATACATTCCTGTTTCACGTGATTTTAGACATTCAGGCCAAAGAATCATCTGAACGTCACATGAAAAAAAAACAGGAATTATACTTTGCATGCGGTCTCTGTGGGCTATTTAGCTAGAATCTAGATTTGGCACTTCCTCTGTCCTCTTTCCTCCCAGACTGTGTCTAAGTTCAGTCTGTAATCGAGAGGAAGAGACCTGGGCTTACTTCCTGTTGACATAGTCACAATCAAGAACTTGACTGCAGATACTTTTCTCTTTCCCTTACAATCAAGAACATCACTGCAGATACTTTTCTCCTTCCCTTACAATCAACAACATGACTGTAGATACTTTTCTCTTTCCCTTACTGCTCTTCTTTTAGCTTATCTATAACCAAATGATGGTTTCATGTGCTGACATAAAGGCAGGATCAATTGCCATAAATTATGATCAAGCCAATGACACCAGAGTTGCTAAGTTTTTTTTGAACACCAGGATTTGCAAATCCATTTTTGATCAAAGTACACCTAAATATTATTGTGTTAAATTTCAGGAAAAAGTGATACCCCTCACACTAAATCATGCGTCATTTTGCAGTATCATGGTTGACAATTAAGTCATTTTTTTCCAACTTAAGCTGACTTAAACTATCGGACATGTTGCAGACATGTCATGTCTAACACTTGTGTAATAAGGCTGTAGTAACATATGTAAGTAAGTAAATCTTTATTTTTTATAGCACCTTTCAAAACAATAAGTTACAAAGTGCTTTACTATAATAAAAGGAGGGATAAGAGCCATAGAGACAAGACAATGAATTACATGATACCAAACAATACATAAATACAAACACAACTTAAAAGTATAATAACATATGATTAAGAAAATGCCAATGAAAATAAACAAGTTTTAAGATGCTTTGTAAACGGTGTGGGATCTGCGTTTGATCCTGGTTAAAAGCCTTGTGGCAGAATTCTGGACTAGTTGGAGCCGGGCTGGTGCAGACTGGCTGAGGCAGATGAACAAGGGATTACAGTAGTTGAGGCCTGATTTTAGCAACATTTCTCAGCTGGAAGAAACAAGACTGAACCAATGATTTCACATGTTGCTTGAAGTTCAAATGAGAGTCAAAGATCAAATGAGAGTCAAAGATGATGCCAAGGTTTTTAGAGGTGGATTTAACATTTGAAACCAGTGGACAAACCCAGTGCTGGAAACTGCTAGCAATATTGTCTGAGCCAATGAAAAGAACTTCTGTTTTGTTGCAGTTGAGTTGTGACATCCAGTCTTAACAGCAGTTAGGCATTCCTGAATAACAGACAATTTGCTAGATTCATTGGGCTTGAACAAAAGATATACAGTAGTTGTGTGTCCTCTGCATAGCAGTGGTAGGAGATATCTTTAAAGTGGTGAATTATTTGGCCCAAGGGAAGCATAGATGGTGAGAACAGAACTGGACCAAGAATTGACCCTTGGGGCACACTGCATGTTAGAAGGGCAGATGATGAAGCATAGCCTAATCGCCTACTAAAACAGAGAATTATCTGTTTCTAGCATAATGGTTTAGAGCAGTTGGATATACATTTTAGGTTAAGTATAACAACATCTGTTAGATGTATTTTGATGGAATTTGCTTTTATCTGAGTTGTTTTCTGTGTCTTTCTCTCTAGATATGAATACCACTGGGCTGATGGCACCAACATTAAGAAGCCTATCAAATGCTCTGCACCCAAGTACATAGACTACCTGATGACCTGGGTGCAGGATCAGCTGGATGACGAGACACTTTTCCCCTCCAAGATTGGTGAGTTTTGTTTCTTGCTATTAAAGAATTTTCATCGTTTTGGCAAATAAACTCTTTGAAACTCATTGTAATGACATTGTTTGCAGTTTCACTCCCTGTGTGTCCACAATAGTGTCTGGTAACACTTTAATACAATCTGTATGTCAGGTGGATGGTATAAGCTAGCTGTGCATCATCTCAAAAAGCAATGTAATGCGTACTGTACAAGTACTGAACAGGTAAAGGTGAAATTGTTAGCATGCATTTCACCTCACAATAGTAAGTCAAAGCACCTATTTGCCCCCAAAAAAATTGTGGTATTGTGTATGCATAGCCACAAATAATAATCTTTAATTTCACTCTTGTAGTACAGTACAAATGGCAGTGAGAGCTAACTACTTGAAAATTGTTACTTAAATACACAGAAATCATGTAGCGTGACGTCAGTAAACTGCAAGCAACATGCTCATGTTTACCAACCCGACTGGTCTGTGATTGTTTATACCAAAGGATACTGAAGGGTCGAGAAAGGCAAAAGGTCCAGCGTTGGTGGATCCAGAATTCCATATTTGCTTGCTGCCGTTTAGGAGACAGATTTGTGTTTCAGTCTTGATTCGTCACTTCCTGTGGGTGGAGACGTTTTCTTGGCAGTGCCCATACCCACACCAGAATTTAATTTGGGTAAATAGGCCAAATCTACAGTTATCTCAGTTTTAGGATTGCAGCCCCACTTTGTGATAGGTGTCTTTTTACATAAATGTCTTGCTTAGTGCAGCTTGATTGGTTGTTTGTCTTAGTGTATTTCAATCTCCTGAAGATTTCACTGGCTCTAACAGCATCTATTTCCTCCAATTTGCCTCTAATTTACATCAAAATCACCATTCTGTACCCATAGGAGTGCCCTTTCCCAAGAACTTCATGTCTGTGGCCAAGACAATCCTGAAGCGTCTGTTCAGGGTTTATGCCCACATCTACCACCAACATTTCGACTCTGTGATGCAGCTGCAGGAGGAGGCCCATCTCAACACCTCCTTCAAGCACTTCATTTTCTTTGTTCAGGTGAGTTTACCCCACGCTCTTATACAGAACATCTAAGAGAGTTTGACATGTGACAGGAAGATTCTAGTGTACGTCATGTGATGGATGCTTTCATCCAAAGTGCCTTACAGTAACATAAGTTACATTTTTTGCATGGGTGGCCCTAGTTGGCATCAAACCCCCAACCATGGCAATGCTAGCACCATGCTCTATCTATTGAGCTTTACAAGACCACAACACTAGTCCGATTTGTATTTGGGCTACAAAGAATGGTCATACAAGTTGTTTTAATAATAGGATTCACTGGCACCATGATGATCTGATAACAAATGTGTCTGTCTTGTAGGAGTTCAACCTCATTGACCGGCGTGAGCTTGCTCCCCTGCAGGACTTAATCGAGAAGCTTGGATCCAAGGACAGATAGACACTTCACCACACGTCTCCCTTTTTTAACCATTTGCTTTTCTCCCTCTCCCTCTCTGTGACTGCTACCTCTGTGACTTTTAGTCTCAACTCTTAAACTTTGTGCCTTGTTCTTTTCACTTCCTTTGCCTGGATGTTTGTACTGTACTTTTCCCGTTATCCCTTTGTGTTGTCTTTAAACTTTTCTCAGAGCCTTTTTTTTATTCTAGTCACTCTAGATCAGATTCCAGAGTGTAGTCTAGTAAAAATATTTTTCACAGGACTGTGGTTAACAAATTTGTAATAGCGACCTACTGAACTTCTATATTGGACCAAGGGAATTTGGGAGTTAAAATGAAAACCAGCTTTTTTTCCCTTCAAAAGTTGGTGTATAGTGTTATAATTGTCTAAACACTTTTTACTTATTGATAGGCAATTTTGCTTTAGTTAAGTTCTAGCTATTGCAGTTATGATGACCAAATATCCCAATATAAGGTTTTTTAATATCTGCTTCATTAGTGTACAGTGGAGAGTAATGGTGAGAAAGGGGGATGACATATGATGTAGGTCATGGGTCAGATTCACACCCATGATAAGTGCGTGGCATAAGTTTTTAATGTAACTTTAAGGCAGGCACTTAAAAAATGCACCGTTTTTTGTTCATCTTTTAATCTTTTAGTGCTGTCTGTCATGAGATGGTCATGTATCTGATATTCCACTGATGATAACTTGGTTCCTATTGACATACAGTCTCACTTGCTCTTTGACATGCAGACACATTCACATGGTGCAAGATACAATGGATAGGCGATTGTGAGATGACTTTATTCTTGTCCCAGAAAAAACTGCTCCATCTGCTGCATTTTTGCTATTTGAATTTGGTCATGCAATATTGTGTTTTGCACATGTTTTCTGCTACTTTTTTTATACAGAAGGGTGATTGAAATAGTAAAATGCAAGATGTTGTTAAAGTAATGCTTACATTGATACTTTTAATATGCGTTATAGTCATTATTCATGAACACCGAGTTAAAAGAAAAACATTTAAATGTTTATCTCACCGCTTAAAAGTTGTATAATCATGAACCCAAGAAAGAGTCGCATGGTGAAACATGTCAAAATGAAAAGTAGAATAGTCTAATGTGAATTTTTAGTTTTACTGTCATTTCAGTCAATTAATTTCTGTGGTGCCGATTAATTATGGAACTCTGTGGATATCTGTCCCTTCAATGCTGGTACTTAATTTTCACATACAGAGTTTTTTGTATTAAATACTTTCCCCTCAGGCATGGAAAATAGAGTAATAACCGTTGCACCTGTGCACAATAAGGATAAGTGACTTGAGATGTATGTAGTTTTTCCACGGATGTGTTATTTGTCTTATTGGTGCATGTACAATTACCATGGTCATTTCCTGTGCTTAATTCTGGCTGTAACAGCAGGACTGTTTGCTGTGCCATCCTGTCACAAACTAATGCAACTGTGATTCTACATTCATCGAAACACATTTGAATGTTTTATTTATTTGGCAACATTTCAGGAAGGAAGAGGGAACTGGTCTATGTCCTAATCCATTTTGAACCTAAATTGATATCAGACAATCATGGGTAATGTAACCAGTCAACAGGTTAAAATAGAAGAGATTTCAGATTACTGAATGATCCACAGAACCCAAACAATGTGATTAGGTGTACTAAAATGGCAATTTCATCATGTACCACTTTTTGAAAACATACCATTTTCAGACGTAGGCAATAGAATAGTTGAAAACATTTTGAAAATGTAACTTACCCTGACTTGCAAGTGATTTAACAACTTTTGAGGCCCTTCAGGTGTCTGGAAAGAAAATCAAGCTCACATCCATTCATTAAATTGTCTAAGGGCATATTAGCATATTTTTGCAGGGCAGGGTTATTTTGGTAGAGATCTTTTTCTGAATATTCTACAAATCCTTTCTTTGAATCTAGTCATATATTTGAAATGTATTGCTTTTTCTCCCTGTCTTTCATTTTAAAACTTGGCTTTGTGGCTTGCAGTTACATTTCATATTTCATTGTAAAATAAATTGTAGACCTTGCCCTTTGGATGAAATAAGGAACAAGGGCTTTCAAACGAATTAAAAGTTTTATATATTTACAGTGACGGTCATATTGGGTTGTGATTTTGACTGGGAAGAGGAGTGTTTGTAGTGCGTCCAAATATTTGCTGTAAATAAGATCAGTGTTTTATCTGAACAAAACTGTGCCTTACAAAAATGAAAATGTCTGATATGACAGTATTGGTAGACTAAATAAACATTGAAAGGAAATGTTGTATTCATTTGAATTGTATATGTACGTATGTTGGTCTGGGTGCATCTGGTTCGCCCGAGCCATTTTCACGAGCGCACTGGAAGTGTCTTTCATTCAACCAATCAAATTCGTGCCTCGACAGACAGCGAGGAGGAAGTAACTGTTTTACTTTTCATTTGCTATCAAGCTAACGTTTGGTAGCTGGCGTCTACGACTTTCGAATCGGATACAAATCGATAAGCTACGAGTTTGTAATTTAACGTTAACCTCACGACAGCTGCCCTGTTGCCTGGACTGGGGGGCGGCGGACCCCAAGGTTACGTTAGCGTCTTGGCTCGATAGTTCGTTAAGAGCATAAAGTTAGCTAACGTTTCCAGGTGTTTGCCAACAGGAAGACTAGCTACTGCTAACGTCATCCAACTCTTGTTTTGTTTCTAGCTAGGTGGTATGATGTGTGACGGTTAAAAATGCAGCTCCAGTTGGTCCATGTTGAAGCTGCTCGGTGATTAAGGTCGAGTCAGACTCTTCTTGCTATCTAAGCCAACGTTGTCAGCTAGCTACTTGGAAAACGAGGGTGAGCAAACCGAAATATGTGCCAACTAACTTAGTTAAGCTAACGTTAGCGTCACTAGGCAGCTAACTTTACATTCACTTTCATATTAACGTTAGCTAAGTCAACTGTTAATGCTGCCAATTTAACTTGACGCTAACGAAAGTCAGGCACCATTAACGTTAGTTAACCTAATCAAGAAATCGCTTGGCCAGAACATCCAAACGATGTCTGGTTATCTGTCAAAGTGTCAGGTACAGCAGAAAAGCTTACCAAACAAAACCAGTCTGGTGTCAATTTCCTACCCTGCCTGTGGCATAAAACCTCTCCTGGGATGTTTGCTAGTTTGTGACATTAATTTAACCACACTTTTCTTTGTCCCTAGGCTTTGGTGAAGCCATGGCAGATGAAAACACACAGTTCTGTGGCAATTGGTAAGAATTAACTCATCTGGGGAAGCTTTCCGAAAGATTGTGTTAGCGCCAAGTATGTCGTGAAGTAATACTTAAAGACATGCGTTTATTTGACAAGACTTTACTGAAACTGCTCGTAACTCAAGTAGTGCGTTAAATGTCAACTGACTACACCCCTGGACGAGTCCTGAGATTTAAAGAGTATGCGAGTGCTGTAGCCTATGCGAGACCCCGTGCTGCAGACAGAGGCCGCTGTCTAATCTACACGACTCACGAAAGAAATATTAAAGATATACTTCACCAATATTGTTCAAAAATGGGGGGAAACTTCCCAAATTGCAGCACACTAAATCCTAGCCTGTCATCACTTAAGGAAGACAGTGCCTCACCCATGTCACGCACCCTTGTTGTAAACCCTTCACAGTCTTAGTAATTTGTCAGAATTTCATTTTTGTTGTACTATAGTTTTATTAACATCTGTCTATTACATTGTTTGCATTTTGTTGTTTCCCTTGAAAATGAGAGCCCACTGAACAAATTTGCTTGTCTGCACCCCTCAATGATAGGTAATAAATAGTCTACTGTAGAAATTAAAGCGTGTATAAAAATAGATTTAAATAACTAGACCTATATAAGTGTTATAATGTCTATAGCTAGATTTGAATCCACAAGGCTACACGATCCATGAGGGCCAAAACATGTACCATTACACTTAGCAATCAGCAAATGCAATGGGAGAGATGAATTTGTATACTATATAATTTATATACTATACCAGGGTCGGCACAATGTTTTATAGTTGCTTTATAATAAGATGGATATATTCAAAATACAATGTAGACCTATAACTTAACTATTATAATATTTTTACATTGAAAATATAGGCCACCAACATGCAACAACTAGATAAATAGCACTATATTATTGAAAATGTAATCAAATCGATGATTCTGCTATTGATTGAGTTGCTTTGTGCTCTGCAAATTGACAGCTCTTCTGTTGAGCTGTGAGGTCTATATCATTTTCAAGTTGCTCTTGACGTGTATGTCATGAAATTGTATTTCTACGATATCCTTTGTCTAAAGGTAGTTTGTGAAGTATGTCGTGGGTGTTCAAGATTCATTGTTACCGCGAAAGCCACCAGTGATCAGTCAAGTTGACAAAGTGGTGAATACGTTGTCCTCAATCCTCTCTAGCAAACATGACATCCCGGAGGCCAATTTCACCACTCATGAGATCCACTGCCGAAGAAACATCGCGCTGTGTGAGGTGTGCCAGGAACCAGTGCCCCGGTCAGACCTGCAGAAACACAAGGAGCAGGAGCATATGCAAGTAAAGACTGAAAAACGTTAGAGAGTTGTACATGTCTGGAATTGAAAAATGCTGCTTTTAAAGGGTAGTACCAATCAATTTAAGAATCCATGTCATCTGCATAGTCTGGAACAATCAGTATTTGTAAACATCAACTACTCCAGGAAACTATGATTGAACCTGTGACCTGTGGCTATTTTTTTCTGTTTCGCCTCGAACATTGCTACTATCCACCTCAAAATGTCTTTCATTCGTTCTTTATGGAGCAGCTCCAGATTCAGATTCAGGTTCATGTTTTAGTTTTCTGGCTTTGGCAGAGAATTGTATATGTGCACATCTATGCAATGATTATCTGAGAACAGGAACAATGTATAAGAATTCTTAAATTGAGTGGCATTCTCCTTTTAAGAACATAACGCACCTCTCAAGTATCCCAGTCCAGTATTGGAAAAAATCATTTTATCAATAACGTATCTAACTTTGAATAATCTGTTTTCTCTACTGCTATTTAGCACTGAGTGCCACACCAGAAAAAATAGTTTCCTTTAGTTTTCTTTTTTGAGCTTCTCAAGCCATTTTCACATTAGGAATTCCGAAATCTCTACATAGTTTTGAAAAATATAGTGAACATCGTAGATGATCGTAATTTGTAGCGCACAGGCCTTAAGGACCGCAGCAGGAAGATTTAGGCCTCAAAGCATTTTCCCTTTCATTTCAGATTAAATGCAAGTGTGGCTTGAAGATTGAGAAGAATCATATTGATGTTCACCAGGTATTTCTAATGATTTTGTTTAATTCCCCATTCATAATTTTCAATAACAATCTTGAGTCAAACCACCAACTGTGCTTCTTCATGATTGTCTTCTCTTGCAGAGCTCTGAATGTACTCAGCGGCTGGTCCCTTGCCAGTACTGTGACCTGGAGCTTGCTTTCAGTCAGTCCAAAGAGCATGAGGATTATTGTGGGGCGCGCACCGAGCCCTGCCCACTCTGCAAGTGCAATGTAATGTTTAGGGAACAAGCTGTACATCCAGTCTTATGTGGAAGCCTTACACCGCCCCAAGAGAGGAACAACAGCCGGACAAGTCACAGTCCAGCAGAACCACAGTCTCCAGGGGCGTGGTTTGAAACCCACTCCATCCGAAACCTTCTGAGGGCCCAACAGGGAGGCCCCAAGAATAACAATATTAGTGCAGCGGAGCGCAGAGCCTTTCCCCGTACTCTTGATACCAGAGTTTATAACAGCACCTGGGGACCTCAAGGCCTAGCAGACAGGAAGAACACTGCCCCTAGAAATACAACATTTAGCCACTGTGAGTTTATCAAGAACCGTTTTGAATTTTCTTGTGACAAAGTAGTGCCCACTTAGCCTAAATGATATATGTCTGTTCTTTAAATTGTATTTTATCTTTCCTATAGTGCTGGAACAGGATGACATTCTGAGCAGCAGCAACAACAACAACAGTGCTTGGCCGCATGTGGACCCGTCACTGGATGAGGACTCGTCTAGCCTGGACTACCTGTTGGCTCTCAGCCTGCAGAGTGATGGGGAGGCGGGAGAGCAAGGTGTAGAGGGGCCACTGTGGTCTGATGTCTGGGACCACAAACTGGGGAGGACCTCCAACACCTCTCTCATCTCTCCACTCTCTCCCCCCAACAACAACTTCCAACATCTTGCTACGGGCGCAAGTTTGAGTGCACTCCTGGACCATGATCAAACAGGCAAGATAATGTTGATTAGAAGACTTTGACTCATTCTGTAGATGATGTGTTTTTTTAGTTGAGTTGGTTAACAATTAAAGGATAAACAATTAAAGATTTGGGTGCTCCTATTCTGAAATAATGATCGTAAGATATTTTTTTATAGATGCCATGCTGCCCTGTGAGTTTTGTGAGGAGCTGTTTCCTGAAGAGGACCTAATTTTGCATCAGGTTTGATATGTGACTTTTCAATTATCCACTAATCGCACTATTTTTATTATTTATTTATTTTTAATTAGAGCTGAGGTTGGGAATTATTTTCTACATTTTTGCCCTTGTTTTAGCACCAGTTTCTTCATACAGACCGATTGAAAAGATGAGACTGAACTGGTCTGAGTAGATGTTAAGGCAGCTAGAACAGACATAAGGCATACATTATCTAGTTATCTTATGTCCTCATGCCTACCAGTCTATCTGCAGACCTATTGTGTGGGCCTGCACAATGAATTGGAAAAGAAACCCAGTAACCCTGGCCTGCAAATCAAGTTGCTTGTTGGAGAAAGTATTTTATGTTCAAACCAGACAAAACATGAGCAAGAGCATTTAACTAAATTAGTTTGATTATCATCAATCCAGCATCTGGTTGGTCTTTGCAATTCACTTTTTTTATTGGGTTTCCTTCAAATTGCATACAAACCAATAAAACACGCTACCAGGAAAAAACAATATAACAAACATAAAAACATAAAAAAACAAAAGAAGGGGAGGACACAGGGATAGAGCATTGTAATGTACATCTCGTTACGTTTTCAGCTGGTACAACTCTTCATGTTGAATCACATTTAAAAGGAGCTCCATATCTTTATAAACGGTACCGTTTAACTTGCAGCACAAGTTTTCGTAGGAAGCAATATAGAGCATTGTTGTAGAAAGTCTGTACTGGTTTTTTCCCCACCTCTTACCAACGGCATGTCAAGAAATTCTTGAAAGACGCATCATTCAACATGAAACTTCTATTATAGTTTTTTAGGATTGTAAGTTGTCTGTTGATCAGTTTCCAGCTTAAGATGCTGTAGCACTATGTTCGCAACACTTGCCCTCACCTCCCCCTTATTTCATTACTGTGCATGTTGTTTTTCCTCTGGAGTTCCTGTATAGCCTCATTCTGAAACCTGTCCACACTGCCAGCTCAATTCTGTCAGGCACTTTGAAGGTTATCGGAAGCTGCTCCATACTCAAATGGTTTAGCAATGACTCTGCATACTCACAAATGTACAAATCTAATCAGTGTAAATGCACAGATCCAGTCAGGTTTTACATGGCACGGAAACTTTTGCATACCTTTCTTTTTCTTTGTTTCAGACTAGTCGCAATTCACTTACAGCCTTTGCCTGTTTCAACAAGCAACCCTCATCTCCCTCATCTCCTCGTAATGAGGACATGACGACCAGATCTAATCAGGTTTTACATAGCATTAAACCTTTTATATACTGTTTTGTTTTTCTTTGTTTCAGACTGGTTGCAGTCCAGCCTCAGCCTTTGCCTCTTTCAGTAAGCAACCCTCCTCTCCACCTAATGAGGACAGGATGAGCAGGAGTGCTAGGAGCCTGATGCACAGCATACCTGACACCCTTACTGCCAACCTCCCTACTTTCCCTCGGTCCATCTCCCCACCCTCCTACAGTCCTCCAGCCAGTCCACTAGAGGGCGATCTGGTCATTCCATGTGAGTTCTGTGGCGTGGCGCTAGAGGAGTCTGTCGTCTTCCACCATCAGGTATGCTCCTCGTCAATTCAGGCAGCAGTATTGTAAACAGTAACCTGTTCAACTTATTGGCATGTCATGAGTGACGGTCAAGTTACTTTAAATTGCAAAAAAAAAATTGCAAATATTTCCATATCATGACTGGGAGCCCCAGCCTGTAAAGATCATTGCTGAATGTGTATACAATGCATGTTCAAAACAAACAAAAAAACACAACTCTGATCCAAAATTTTTATGTTTCAGTATTCCGAACGTCAGTCTCTCAAACACACTTAATTCTGGAGGGGAATGGAAAAATTAGGGACTAATGTATTGCATATTTGTCCTCTGAGAGCTCTGATTTTTGTTTTCTTATTTTTTATTGCCTCCCAGGATAAATGCGACCTGCGACCCCGTGCTGTCTATCCAGTGAATAATATAGCAAAAGCATCTTTTAAAAAACCCTTGACCCCTGCAAGAGACCCCCTTGGTCGGACTTCGCCAGATTTACAGAGAAGAATAAAACACCAGGGTAATATTGACCAGTTGTCATGTTACACACACTTTTGAAAATTTGTATCCTCATGACATCTTTTGTGGGGACATGGTGTTGTTTTAATGTTGTGCGCGCTATTTCTTACATTTAGCAGACCCCTTGGATGACCGCTTTGGATTCGACAGAGAGAGACCACCGTGGCAAAACCTAAGGGAGTGGCAGAGAGGCTACAGTGGACTGGCGCCTCAAAGGAAGATGTCCAACTGCGATGTTTTTGTGAAAAACAGACCTCAGCATGGCAGGGAAGCAGAAGGGGCTCACCCATCTTTCAGTGACACTGAAAAGTGTGGTTCTGCACCTCCAAAGGGGTAAGAGCAATGAAATGACCTACGCTGCCTGTTTGGCACTGCTACAACTCATTTTTATTTCAGGTGGATTACTTCAGCTTTAGAATTTCTTAATCAACTATAAAAATTTGTGCTTCATTCATAAGGAAATTCTAGTAGAATGTAATGTTAATATCATAATTTTGAATTTTGTTTGTCTGCCAGACTACATCCTCCAGAAAATAAGGAAGGGCGAAGGAACACAAGGAATCCAGTGACAAAGGTACTCTTAAGGTTTCTCTCTAAATCAAATTCTAATGTTTTCCTAATGGACAGTATGATGAAAGCACGTCACTCTCAAGGATTGATGTTATTAAGTCCCCACAAACCCTCTAAGTTAAACCCAAACCCAGCATTTCTGAGTCAGTCATCTTGTTCTGACCCTGAAATATGAGAAGTGTGAAAGTATTGATACATGTGGCCCATCGTACAGGGTCACAAATACCGTGGCCTGTGTATTTTTATTTAATTATTACAAAGTTAGAAATGTCTGGCCATTTTACAGCTGAGAATGAAGATGGTTAAATGTCAACATAGCTAACATCACGGTAGGCCAAGAAAACTAATATATAATAATAATTGTTCAGTCAACATTTTCAAAATATTAAGTTTGGGTTTGCACTGTATCTGTACTGAATGATGTCTGTCCAGGAGCCTGTCTCACCGAGCAAGTTCATCCTAGTTTAGGGCATCTTTGCAATAGCTGGCTTCACAAAACCAAACAATGGCTAATCTGGCTGCGTTGAAGGGAATATGGGTGCAATCACTCTTGGGAATCCTATGAAAGAAGTTCAGCACACTTAATATCCAATTGTAAATTTAATTCATTAATGATAACTATAATCAAATAATGTAAGCTGCCTGCTATATGGTATATATAGCCAGAGTGAACAAATTGCCTGGAAACATAAACATTTATTATATCCCTGATATAATAAAGCATGGGAAAACAAAGTGTTTCTGATGCTTTGTAAACACTGTTGCCCTGTAAACAGCCCTTCTTACCATCTGTTAATTACTTAGTATCCCCCTGCACATTTATTTGAATGCAGTGTTTTTGTTCATATCTGGCTTTATAAATAGAATTGTTGCAATAAAGGCACAGGATCCTCCAAGAATGGTAATACCATTTTTCCAGATAGTTGATTGGTGAGGAGGCTGGCTTTTACTATGTTTAGATCTGATAGCCTGAATATAACCTGCTGGTGTGCAGCCTGAGTTACCATGGTGATGTACCCCGCTTAAAAGTGAGACCTTTGGAGTCTGAAATGCTTTGTCCACATTTTTTTTCAATTTCCAGTTGCCCAAGAAGCAAAATGAAGAACAGCAAGAAGAGTGAGAGCAGAACTATCTGGAGAAAAAGATGCTCACCAAATCTCCCTCTCTGTTTCATTCGCTCATCTCACTTTTGCAATCAGAACATGTACACATCTGATAAGTGCCTGTGTGAGTAGTAGATGTCATGCAGTTTATTTGTTGAAGAGTTTTAGCTATTCCAAGTGAATTAGTTTGGTGATCAGCATCTTTTGCTTTAATTTCAAGATTTATTTAAAACATCTGTATAACATCCAGCTGACAAATTATTTTAAAATGCATTTTATTTTATCTCAATTTAATTTTTAGCTATCCAGGTTATCGCCATTTAATGATAACATCAAACACAGACGCAAGCATTTTGTCCATGTGTATTTGTCTGACTTATGTTTTCACCCCAGTTACTTTGTATATCTATGAGTCTTTCTCAGTGTCTCATTCTAGTTACTGCTTCTTTATATAACCTAAAGCACTTTGATAGATTATTTTGCTAAAAAGGGCTTGAGGAACATATTGGATAAATTTATGCATTGCTGACCAAGAAAAAAAATCAAACATTATTCTGTCCTGTATTGTCTTTAATCCTTTGAGTGATAGTCTGATTTTATTGTATTTTTTTGATTAAATCATATCAATGCTATATGTGTGATGTAATGGATGTCTTTATAGCTTTCATGCAATGTCTGCAATTCATATTTTTTAAATTTATCTAATGTGTACTTCTATCCCAAATAGAAGCCCTGAGTTCATTGATAAGATATATTGTATGTCCATATGTATGTGTGTCATAGGATTCATTTATGAAATGATAAACTGGACAGGGATAGGAAACCATGTGCTATGGAGAGCCAAGTGTGGAGGTTTTCATTCCAACCAAAGACTAGCAGGTGATTTTCGCTGATCAGTTCCTCCTTTCTGGGTAAAGGTGTGCTAATCAATAAAGTCACCTGTAGTGTTTGGTTGGAATGAACTGGACCTGGATGCTCTCGGCCCTCCTTAGCACATGGTTGCCTATCCCTGGTGTAGGATTTTAACTCTTGAGATTCTTTGTCTTGTGTATGTGTGTGTGTGTGTGTGTGTATATTAAATATTTTTACTGAAAAAGTAAACAGTGAGACAGAGTATTTATTCTATCAGTGTTATATGTTTGATACCTCCAACACATATCCCGCCTCAATTTGCCAATCATGATGCCAAAACCTTGCTAAGAAGTAAAGGTAATAAAAATTCTTTCAGTTTGCCACTTCTTCCATATTTGCAATAGTCACTTCACCATGTCACGCACCAGTCCAAACTTGTCTTCATGTGGTGCCCCCGGTGTGAGGGGCGATTAATGCCACAGAGAGGCAGGAGAAGCTTCAGCAACATCCCCACTAGTTTGGATGCATTTGATTTGTGGCAATGTAGCGCTGTCTCATAGTCATGTATGGAGGAATGATTTAGACAAAATTAAATTAAAATATGTAAATAGTTAAGTTGTTAAATGTCATAAATATATGTGCATCAAAATTAAATTGTGAAAAATATTTATGTAGGCTATTCATTTATTTGTGTTGCAAGGTAAACAGTGTTGCAGAGAAATGGGAAGATTTGTTTTGAATTATTCTTGCCAATGAGACTAGTCAGCTACTTCCCCTTAAGTCTTTTTGGCCTAACATGTAATTGAGAAAAAAAACACAACTCCTCTCTGTTCAAATGGCAAGATAAAAGTCTATTTGAAGACTGCAAATTTATATTCTGTAATCTTGATCTTGTGGTATCTAGATGAGAGTGATCCTATCTGGACTCTGGATTAGAAAATCTGTACAATTCTGACATTGCCTGTCCAGTCACCCCGTATAAATATGATGCAGGTTCGGCCGAGGATGGTGTCTGCAATTGTGGATGTGGATAGTGAAGAGAAATCTACCACAATACTTGCTTGATTGTGCTGCAAGCAACCTAGCTAAACTTGAAAGTGAACAATAATGCTGTGTGAGAGCAA
This sequence comes from Centroberyx affinis, assembly GCF_046629955.1. NCBI lineage: Eukaryota > Metazoa > Chordata > Actinopteri > Beryciformes > Berycidae > Centroberyx > Centroberyx affinis. Next base: position 256,978 of record NW_027279619.1, read on the forward strand.
AACCTGCATCTGTTAGAAACAGACAAACTTCCACAGCCACGAGGCAGACAATATTTTTGAGCATAGGGTCAGCTAATCAACTAGTGAGCACACCTGAGCTCACATTCAAATAAAATGCTGATTTAGTAGGTTCATAGGATTGTACGGAAGCCGACAACGGCTGTGCTTGCAATTATTTTTTTAATGCCGTCATCTCAAGATCACAAGTTAATTTATCTTGTTATCTCGAGAAAACAAAAGGCAGATTTCTCGAGATAACAAGATCATTTTTCACGAGAAAACGACTTTTGTTTTCTCGAGATCACAAGATAATTATGGAGAACTCGAAAATGAGCGTCTGGTTCATTTGATCACACCTTATTTCATCCTTCAAGATCACTGTCATGACTGTCGGGAGGATTCATAACTGAACAGGAAGTCAAGGTATAAATGTGTAGTTTTGTTTACTGCAGTTACGTTGTTGTCAGTTGTCAAGACACCGTCTATGCATGCTGGCATGGCACTCCTGATCTCTGATAAAAATTATAAGAGGAAACGACATTTTGTTTTCTCGTGATAACGGGTTGATTATCTCGTTATCTCGAGATAACAAACCTTGTTTTCTCGAGATCACGGCATTAAAAAAAATTATTGCAAGCACGGCCGTTCTCGACTTCCGTAGGATCGTACAGAATCTGTACTTTATATTTTTCCCCCGCCCAAGTTGGCCAAGATGTTAACAAGAAGCTTGGTTTCCACATGAAGAGCTTCAGCTTCAGCTTCAGCTTCAGCTTCTGCTTCTGCTTCAGCTTCTGCTTCAGCTTCTGCTTCTCCTCCTCCTCCTCAGTGGCATTAATCACCCCCTATACCCTGACGGCCGTTTTATGCCCGCCCACCAAGCGGCGCGCTTTCAATGAGCATTGGGAGAAGCCGGAGAGAGAGGGGCGGGCTTAGACAACTTTCAGTGGGAATTCTCTGTTCAAAAGCTGGCACCCTCTCCCTGTGTGGGCCTGTTTCAGCTTTCACTTTAATTAAACAGACGACAAAAGAGGATCGAAATATGCTTTCCATAAGCGGGACACTCTTTTATTTGCGTTAATTCAAAAGAGGTTTCTGGCGTTAACTGTTCTGCGGATTGTGATAGACGGCAAAGAAAAAAAACCCCCACAACAAAAACAGTTACTAACCGTGCAGGTGGTAGGCTACACGTTGACCGGCGGAACCACACCACATCACGACTGATCACCGAGATCACCTTCTCGTCTCACCTGTGTCTGACAAGAGAGATTAAAATGTCTCTTGAGAGTTATTCAACTCTGGATGAGTCCGCTCTCCGAGCCTTGGTGAGTAGATGAATGGGATGCTGCTGAAGTGAAGTTAGTCAGAGAGTGGTCCACTGTGGTGTTATAATACCAGGGGGAGAGTCATTTAGTTATTTTTCACACTGTAATCATGAAGTGGAGGGTAAACCCGCCTCAACTCAGTTTACCATCCTTATCTTCTATTTGCATACATTTACAGTAGCCTTAAGGAAGTGTATCAAACTGATGTAAGTTGTATTAGGATAGGGTCTTTTAAGAAAAAACAACATAAATCCATACTTTTTTTTTTTATTATTGATTTTTGTTTATATTGATAGATGTTTTCCGTATGATGATCACTGACTGGAGGTCATAGTTTGCTCAGCTTTGTGTTTACCACCTAACTGTAATACGACAAAATATGCTGATTCAACAACCTCTACAGCCTCACAACTTTACTTATTGAATATACATTTTCCAGCTCTTCACTGACATAATTACTGTTAGGATGGCATGCTTTATGCATTTTTAGTGACCTATCTCTCATACATGACAGTTAAAATGGAGTGAGAGTACATAATAATCCTGACATAGGTGGGCTGCAGACATATTTTCTGTGTCTATTCCAAGACAAATTGTGCATTGAGAGTTCAGCAGCGCATCCTCAGTGTGTCATTCCTCTAACTGAAGTCTGATGTGAACTCAATCTGCAGAATATGAGTTGTTAACTTGTTAACCTAACAAGAGAGAAGAAGTGACTGCTGACACCTGACTCCAGATTCAGGTGGATGTTCAGTTTTCATGTGATCCCTCATAATGATACACAGAAACCATCTCTAATAGTGTAACAGTGGAAGGCGGTAATAGTCCTTTCACATGTGGCTGATTCACTCATTTTCATAATTCACCTTAGCCGTTACTGGAGTAGACATTATGTCACAAGTGTGATCAGCAAATTATTGACACGGTGAACATATCATATCACTCACTGGTTGACGGAGAAATTAGTCACTTTAATTGTTTCTTAAATGGAAAGCAAAGGAAAACAATGTGAAACATTAGTCTGCCTGTCATACGTCTTGACACCTGTCAGACAGACACATTTATAAGGAGACATTAGTCATCATAGATTAGACATGGGTACACTGGGCTTGTCTGAATCACTCATGCAAATACACACACCCATACATGAAACAGCTGAGGAGTAGCGTCTTTACCATTCTACTTAATTCTGTAATAACCAATACTCAGATATAATGAACATACAATTTGTGTTGCTCAAAAACTTAAAATGCTCAATTCACTAGTATGAACAAATAGTAGTTGATTTATTGCAGATTATTACAATGCCGTCACCACATTAACTAGTTTGTTATTACTAGCGCTATTATAAATGTAGCTCTTATGTCTCTTATGCCACCTTTTACTGCTGAATGCAATAATGCAACTTTTCTTGCATGGTTGGAGGTGTGCAGAGCTGTATAGTGATGTGAACTTTCAGATGTGGGACAAGTAAATACTGGTGTATACAGTGGTCTTGTTGATCGCCTGTCATATTGGACCAAAGTTCTCCATTTGTTGCTTGACTTCTCAAGACATTATCCTCACCAGTTGCTTTCCCAAGAATGAGTGCGCTGAGAAAAGGGCATCTTAGAATAACATTTTGATTTCCATTTGTTAAAGATTGGTAAACCTGACAAGGAAAGGCTGTTTATTTTGGATCTAGGCGGGGTTCAAGTATAATGTTTTGTTGACCTGGCTTAAGCTATTTAAAATGTCTTAATGATTGCCAATCCATCCTTTATCCAAAGTCTGGAATTGTCTGGCCAAGAGCTATAGTTTCTTCTTCTCATAAATCCCTGAAAAGGCAAACTTTTACCACACGTGAGATTATAATAGTGTGAGAACAGGACTACCACACGGAAATAATATTTTTCCTTAATATTTTCAGTATAATGAATGTAATGATCAAACCAGAGTATTGGTTGCTTTGCTCAATTCTGTGCCCTTCTTTATGAGTTTATATAAAGAATACAGATATTAATAACAATCCTAAAAAAAAACAGAAAGACAAGGAAAAATATTTGATATTTTGCAGGCAAGAGAAAAAAATTCCATGGGGTTTATAAAAATACTTCTTCTCTCAAAAGAATTTGAATTAAACTGAGTGGTTACTAGGAAGGACTCAACATGGTGACCGCAAAATATTTGCAGAGGGGATCTGTGACATCAAGTGAAAGCAAGGGATAGGGACATCTTTAGCTTTATGTTTCCTTTTTTTAATACAATGTATTTTTTCTGTATTTCATTGACTAGAGCCCCAGATTGGCAGGTGGATGAGCGTATGGCATCAGAATGTCAGAGGACTTCCATTAACTGCCTTTTATCCCTGTTATATTTCATATCACAATTTTTTTTTTGCGACAATCACATCAGATGGTAGACCACACCACATTGTTATTCAGAGAAACAGAGCTTTCATGAATCTCCCAGCCTCGCAGCCTGAACCCTGTAAGAGCTTGCTGTAACATGCAGGCGTTATCAAGAGAGCTAAAGCAACAGAATAAAACGTCGGTATCACATGCACATGCGGGCAGTGGAATTGACTGGGTTTGTCTTCATGTGACGCCGATGTTCATGAACCAGTCGGCACATAAGCTGTGGAATGCTCTGCCTCCTCTGCCTCCTCCTCCTGTATTTATTGAACTGATGGAGGCCAAGCGGAGTGTCTCCCCCACAGCTTCCCTCTCTCAAACGTGACCACCAAGCAGGGTCACCAAGATCCCACATATTCAGTGATGATGTTTGCGGTGACTCAAGTGTCGTGTTTTTCCATACTGGAGTCGACTTCAAAAGAAACAAACTCTGTTTTCGCTTATTGCTCCAGAGGAATCGTTGATATGGGGCCACGGTGGAATTTAAAGTTCTGCTTGGCAGAGAGATGAATGGCGCCTTATGTGTTTTTCTATAAGATCTGATACTCTGCAGTGTCCAAATTTAGCAACTGCTGAGCTACAACGCTAAGACAGGCCTTATTATGAACACTGCACATGGTAGCAGTTTGTGAACGAAGAATTGTTAATTGTCAAAACTCAGGAAACTAGTAAAAAAGGTGATTGAGTAAGTTCGCAGTAAAATTTGGAGATGCCCATATGCAATAGGTAGCAAAGAAGGGTGGAGTGGTTGCTATAAAACTGTTGGATAACGTGCACAAACCCATGGCTGTGTGGTACTTAATGAACTAAACAGGCAGAAGGTCATATGGCAGTTTCTGCAACGCTGCTAATCCCATGAATACACCTCCATTCAAAGCACTGGCTGCCTGCTATATTGCTCATTAATTCCCCTCCATGGCAACCAGGAAAAGCATTTTTTCTCTTGGCTGCAATTACTTAAATACACACATAGTTGTCAGTTGGTGTCCCAGTTTATTTGACTGGAGACAAGCTGAGAGAGGATGTTTGCGGCGGGTCATCTGTATGAATGGTGCTTAATGTTTTATGATCTCTAGCCACAAAAGTGAGACAAAAGCTACTGAAGTCTGTTGGAGCAAACCCCTATTCAACCAAATCACTCCAACTCCCCACCACTTTAACTTAAAAACTGAATACAAATGCAGATTTTCTGCTGATTGCCAACTGTGAGTGTGATGATTATCAGTTATTCCACCCACTGGATCTGCTGTGTGGCGATGTGTCAAACCTGCAGGACGAGCCGGGTCCGCAGGTGTTTTCTCACTTAGTAGCTACTATGGGAAGCCGACTCCTCCCTCAGTCACACAGGCATTGTTAGGCAGAATGCCTAACAATGCCTAACCTGTCTGATTAGATAAGAAGGTGGTTTGACTTTGGCGTCTATCAGCCACACCATCACTTCCCTTTTTCTCACCGCTGCACATTCCCTCCTAGTTTGCAACATAGACCAGCAGGTGCAAGAGGAGTATAGGAAAGGTCGAAATGTTACCTCCTACAATGTTACACATTAGTAAGCATGTCCAATTATCAAGTTTGAATAGATGTGACTGCTTGGAGAAATTTCTGTCTGGTCTGGGCTGATTTTGCATGCTGGACTTCTTGCATTGCATTTGTAAGTGGTCTTGCTGGCCCTGTGACTGTCCCTTCTCCCTGGTGAGCAAGAGGCATTCACACATGTTTAAAATAGAGCAATTTCATTCTGTGGTTCAGGTCCGGTAATATATGGGACCCCTGGGCCCCAGTTTTATGGTTCTCTGGGCTCTTTGTGTGTTGACAAGGGCTCAACGGTTACAGTCGGGCAGAAAGAATGGGCTTGTTTTTAGGCTCTCAGCAGAGTCCCCAGGTTCTCCTTACCCCCCTGAGACATGGTCCAAAATGTCAGCCACATCATCAGGAAGGGAATAAATCGGAAAAATTACGCCAGATTATATAACTGCTGTCTGGGTTTATTTTCAGATGCTGTGGGTATATGCAGATATTGTTGTTTATGTTGTCTTGTACTTGTTTAACGGGAACATATTTTGATTACACCATGAAGGTAAAACTGAATTGTGAAGAGCCTGTCTGTTAATTTGCATGCAAACCATTACTCTTTCGACAAAGAGGTTTCAGCTGACTTGAATGTTTTCTAAGAAGTCCTGGATGCAAGCTGTTGCATGCAGCACAGATCTTCCCGCGATTACAGCTCCCCCCTTCGCGACACACACACACACAGAACACACACACACACACACACAAAAGAAAGAACGTGATTCTAGGTATTTTTGTGTTTCTGACCATCAATAACGCCTGCTGAGTCTCGGTTTACTGCGGCACAACATGCTGCCGGTTGGTGAACATTATTGCCTTTGACCTCAGTGGCTGTTAAGAGTGTTTTATTGCAAGTGTTTCCCTCACCTGGAGCGAGAAACACCGTTCAAGTTGTAAACTACAAATACAGAGTTCACAATGCACACCTGATTCACTCTGCTGGGCCTGTGATCATTCTCAGAGGTATTTACTTCCTTCACATTTTTCATAAAGCATTTCCCCTGTGATTATCTCCTTCAGTTTCAAAGGTGTCAAGGAAGCCATAATGACGAAATGTGTGAAAACCACAACTTAATTTGGCATCCAAGGCAGTTTCACATTTCCCTCTTCTCAGCTGACGGTGATGCAGTACAAGTTATCTATAATGTGATGTTGACAGTGCCTAGTCCATCACAGTGACCAGTCTGGCTACTGCTGGATATTCAAATATACAGCCAAGCACCAGGGAGATAAGAAGTAGCATGTTTGTTTGATAAAACAGGAAACTTCTGTTACTGAATAATCCTATTAATAGCATGCCGTTTTGGGCTCCGTAGGGATGAGAAAAAAACACAGTGAACTTTGAGATGGTCTACACATAAACTACAGCAAAGTCTATTTTTGGTTTACTGCCATTAACTAGTGTGTTGTCCTGTTCTTGAACAATGACTTTTAGTGAATGCAACACAATTTCAGACTCAGCATTTTAGCAAAAATCTACTTTACGTATGAAGTTGAAAAATATCTCTGGAAACATACAAACTGGATTATGAATGTGGAGGTTTGTAGTATTTAATTATTAAAGAGAATACCAGGGATTTATACCAGGCATTGTTTCGTCATATATAAATATCAAATATAAAATGCAATATAGAATATCACCGATGTGACCGTTTTTTACTTATTATAAAAGAAGCACTCCAACAGGTTGATTGCTGCTTATGTCAGGCTCTGCACAAATACACTGCTGATGAGAAATTTAAATGCTGCGGTGCATTTCACTACCTGGCAAAGAGCTCTTGAGACTCACAGTTCTCTGGACACGTGTGTGTGTGTGTGTGTGCGTGAGTGCGAGCGTGAGCGTGTAACTGGATATGCTACTGCTTATCCCGTCTGTGTATCCCTTTGATAAAAAACAGTATGGTTCAGTGTTACAGGCTTAAAGAGGGAGACCAGAGGGTTGGAAAAATGGAGAAGACGCCTCACCACAGCTGCTTCCTGGTGTGAAACACTCACCTCAATCATATGATTTGTGTGGCTTATGCAATATAGCCTGGAAGACTTGAATAAATATATACAGTATATGCTGCCTTGACAAATGAGGTGTCAGCCAAGGAGTGAAATAATTTTTGTAAGCATCAGATATGAGACAGATTCTGCTGTCACAGCAGCTCTGGTCTCTCTCTCTGTCAAGTGATCCTGCAGACAGGGCTAAAGCGACTGGTCCCCATCTGTCTAGAACAACACTCCGCCAAATGGAAAACTCTGGAAAAGGGATTGAAGAGATGCTCCTTATCCTCCTCCTCCTCCTGCTGCACCACCCTGCATCTCTGAGATGGACAGGCAGTGAGATCCCAGTTTGATCTCATGCTTCAGGGATTCAGAGTTTTGACCTCTGCTGCTTTTGGTAACTCACACTCTCAGCTGCCGTTTGGACGGTTTTCCAGGTGTTTTGGAATCGGGAGAGATGCTTAACAGATGTGTACGAGCTCCTGTCTCACTACTCTGTCTATAGCATCCCTATGCAAGCAGCCATGATAAACCTTATGAAATTACAGAGGAGATTCTGTGTTCAGAGATATTAGGTATTAGTCCACAATAATAACTGTGGGCTAAGGCTACCATATAGGAAAATGGTAAACTTAATTTATTTTTTTTACTGTTTAATATGGGCAAAATCATCTAATGAAACTTAAATCATTTAAAAAGTTTCCTAAAAAGCATATGTAGTTGGTTGATATTCACTTTCTCAACTTTACAACATTCACAACTTGCACTGCGCCTCTTGGGAAGTGCAAGTTGTGACTCTCACCATAGCTAAGACAGTATTAAAACCCATTTGACCACCCTTTTGCTATGCTCAAATAGGGGTTTTCCATTGCACCTATCTGTACCTTTTATTAGCCCAACTATGGTTATGGTACAGTGTTAGAAGCCTTTGGTTTTCCACTGGAATGCTGACCAGGTGTGGTCCTGTTTGTGGAGGAAAGCAGCATACTGAAACCAGCTTGCAACTCTGCCATGATCAAAAATGTCCAGGTGTTCTGCCAAGACGCACACTGAAACCAAACCATTAAAAAAACAACATAATTGAAAAACATATCACATTTCACCAGCGTGGGCACAAGATGGTATTCTTACGCAGTGGAAAAAAAACATAAAAATGAGGCAGGTTTTCTGGAGAGATGAGCAGCGAGGTGTCGTCAGAACAGACACAGATGACTGTGGTTTTAGCCCTCCTCTATTGAATCCCTCAGGAAAGAGCCATTTCCTGAGATACGCCAGAAATTGTCCAGCGGATGTTGATGTTTTGCTCTCCAGCTTAGTGTTTTTAAAGCCGTGGCATTCTTGAGATATACACAGCTGATTTGTTAAATTTTGTTTTGCTTTGTCTGTCCTGCGGTGTGTGCCTCAGCGCTGTTGTTGTAGTTTCTGTGGATGTGGGGAGCTGGGACGGCTGGGTCTGGGGGAACAGAGTGTTTGTGCTCTGGAGCCTCCCAAAGTCCCCCTGTGTCATCCCGTGGGACATCTCTCTCACCTCCTGGCTCTTCCCTCATTAGACCAGAAGATCCAGTCACGCAGAGCTTCAGTTTGACCGGTATTGACCAAGCAGCAATGTCCCATATTTGGAGAAGCCTCATCGTGTTCCTGCTCTGTGACCTGGTCTGCTTTCAGGCCAGCTGAAGTGCAGGAATAATCACTGCCATCTATCATCTTTTTGTATGATCCGGTCTCCTTCCTGCTGTATTCTTTAACTTAATTTATTTATAAAATGTATTTATTTATAAAATGCAGGAATAATCCACTGCCATCTATCATCTTTTTGTATGATCTGGGCTCCTTCCTGCTGTATTCTGTCACACTGTATTGGATCTTTTGGTTGTGACACCTTAGTCTGCTGTGTGTAGTTGAAGACGCCACTATGCTAACAAGTTGTAGACAGCTCCCTTCCTCTGTTGCGTAGCCTATGATGGAAAAAGCTGGTGAAGCTAACAATTAGTTAAGGTGACATTAATGGATGAAACTTTGAACAACAAAGAAAAAGTGAACAGAGAACTTGCTGCTTTTGGAAGGGAGAACATTTATATGACAGAAAGTGAATTTATACCTTCAAAGAGTAGTGAGACCATGCTCTGCCTCTGTTGGCCTACATGAAACCCTCTGGTGAGGCCAGCTCCCAAATGTGGGGCACAATTGTCCTGACCAGGCAGTAACTGACCTTGATCCTTGCTTTCTTTATGGTCTGACCTGCCGGCCTGAAGAGAAACAGGCTCAGGACAAAGTCTGTGTGTGGAGCCAAACAGCAGAAATGGGTCAGAATCAGAGAGAGCTGTATTATACTGTGGATTGTACAATTTAAAGTTGTCTTTGATGGACTGTAAGCGGTTACAGTAGATATGTAACCATGCCACAAAGATCAAAAATTTGCTTGAGGTCCCCCACAGTGCTGCTGAACAGTACATATTTTACAGTTCAGATGAGAGCATTGACCCTATGTGTTCACATGCCAGTGTGCCTCATCAATAATCTGTATGTGAAGTCCGCTGCAATAATGTCACAACACTCTGTACTGTCAGCCTCCATTGAGTCAGTACCGTGCAGAGTGCTAGCGTGAGCTCAGACATGGGTGAGTAGCATGAGTCGGGATCTGTCTTCAGTGCGTCATTACCGCGCTGTAGCACATTGTCGATGCCCCGTACCCCCCTCTGACCCACATGCATTCCTATATGTGTCCTTTCTTTATGCCTGCTCCTTGGAGTGTAAAGGGGGACACTGTTTTCCCAGGTCTGCTCTGGGCCTCTGTCCTAACATCCTAATACCAAGTTATTAGTAAAGGATAAGCTATCCCACACGTGTCGCCCTGCTCAACATGAGCCCTGCCTGAGGAGGAGAGTACATTCACACACCAATGCTCTCTTTTGTCCCCTGTTTGTGTGTTGTTCCACGCCTCCTACTCTTTATCTCACAGGTTCTCCCTCTTTTCCTCCACCCCGGACAGTGGATGCACAGTGCGCGCTATAGCAAGATGCAACTGAACCTTAAATCTGGTTCATTCCATTGTTTTCTTTTTCAGCCCAGAGGCTGCTGAAACTCTTCAAAGAAAGCAGAAAGAGTCTCGTACCTTTCAAGGCTGTCATGTACCCTTATTATATTCCCATTTCTAGATGGGTGTGGCGTGTGTGCAGACCTACAGTATGCATACATTCTTTGCCTGTGGTGTTGAGAAATGATTTAGAGACTTTCACGTGACTCTGATGATGGAGTTCGCCCAAAGGTAGTGAAGTGATTTAAGGGCGATTAAGTAATTTTAGAAGAGCAAGGCAGCATGTGATGTATAATCTATCAACTTTCTCACCCTTTCACTCTTCCTAGTTTGTTTATTCTTGTCTGTCTCACAGTCTGCACCAGTCAGGCTTCCTCAGTGGCAGCTGGTAATCCACTTCAGCTCTGCTATAAGGAGTGTCCCATGTCCTTATAAGGGCAAACTCACTTGTGGGCTTGACACTGGAGTTTAAAGCACTGATCCGATCTGCTGCCTGGCTGCACTCAACCTCGGCCTGCTCTGGAAATTATTACTCTTACCCTCATTTCACGCACATAGTACCCCATACCTTCACCCATACCCACACACATGGACACACACACACACACACACACACTTCATGTAGAAAGTATGCATACTTCATCCGTTGTTAGGATATACATGTGCATGACAGACATGTCATGCGTATAGTTTACAAAGTACTAAGTAGAAAGCGGTAAGTACAGAAACGGCAACTGAAACAAGCACATGCTTACCCACTTTCAGTCAAAAGGTCGGGACTCGGCCTGAAGGGTTGTTGTGCTCCCAGACAGGAGGAGGCGGAGGAGGAGAGGTGGATTCCTTCCACACACCAGCCTGTGATGTTGAGTGACCTGACCTTTCTAACCCTCAATACACAGACAAATAGACATGCATAAATAGACACACGTACAAAGACATACAGTGTGTGAACTAACATGGTCTTACTATTCAGTCTAGAGTACACAGACTTGGCCCAGAATAAGAGAAACCCACAGGTCTTTGGTCTTTTTCCTCAATTGGGTGCTCTTGACTGGTCTAGTCCAAGTCTGGTGGGTCATGGACAGAGCGTAATGGTATGTATTCCTATGTATGGTATGTATTCCTATGTAATAATGTTGTCATTATTGGATATAGTTTAGAATAGAGGAGAAACATCTAAACAAATTGAACTTGTTATAATGTGTAACTGGCTTTCTAGTTGCATAGTAATTTAGTTGAGTGCTTTCATTCTTTCCAGTTCCACAGGGTTAACATAATCCTGTTTCAATGTTTATACCCACAAGTAGTTGTTACAGTAATGAGTTGGTCAAGGACGCAGTAGCCTAGGCTCTGACGTGTGTTTAGCTCAACTGTGGATGACAGACCTGAAATAGTAGCTGAGTACATTTTGAATACTTGAAAACCCTTGAGTGCTTGACATATTCTACCACTTCTGGGGCTGTTTACATGTCTGGCAAGATAAATTAAGCTCCCAAAAGTGAAGCCATATTCAAATGTGTTTTTGCCTGTGTGTAGCAGATGAGCAGAGGCCAGAGGGCCTTGGTGCTCGGTGTCCTCAGTCGGTGGCCAGTCCCCAGCTGGTTCACATTACTGATGGGCTATGGTGAACCATAAACACCCTCTAATTGACAGTGATTGATTGAGCTACTTAAGTCGGATGTCTTTGGATAGGTTTGAGGTTTTGATTCCATCAAAAGTTCTTTGGTGGAAATGCTGCTCAGCAGGAAGTGAGTCAGGACGACCTACATGCCTTCACAGGCCTGCTTATGAAACATTAAAATAGTTTTTTGTATCTTGTTCGTCACCACAGTGGGATTCCAGCCAAATCGGTTAATGAGTTTCCTGGTTTGTATCAAAGAGCTTTTGAAGGAAAAAATATTTTGAAAAAGCCCCTATGTAACCATTTCTTACCACAATAGCTGCACCTTCAAATGGTCTTGCAGCTTTCATGGGAATGTGTGTCTGTCCTCTTTTCAGCCTGTCAGGCATAACCACCCTCTACATCCGGTTTCCTAATGCCGTATCTCACCGGCTGAGTCAGGCGGCTGCACCAAGGCCAGGTGTGACAGCGGCTTCCTGAGAGCCAGTGACTAGTCTTCAGTTAGTGCGGCAGACTAGACTGTAACGTGATTCAGGCCGCTGACAGCTCAGACATGTTTTGATGACTGCGTCTTCTTCGGTGTAACATATTTGTGACGTATACGTGTGACCTATTTGTTATCTCAGTCACCTGACTCATACATACTTCCTCTGTCTCTTAACACTGTTGCAAACGGAGGCAGTGTGTTGTCGCTTCCTTTTTTTGTTCCTCTCATGCTCTGGGAATTCAAGAGGCATGATAACACAGAGCGATGCTAAATGCTCAGCGCAAACAGTACTGTGAGAATAGCTTTCTGTCTGGGTAACGGCTGCTTTCTGGGTCTCAGTGTTGTTGATTTTACCGTAGTGACAGTTGGTTACCCAGAAGTCTGCGGTTGGGTTTGAAAAATGCCCACAAGGAAGGGCATTCGTGTAAAGTGCTGTCACTGTGTAACTGGACTTTTTTCTCCCTCTTTTTCCTCTCCACTCCTGTGACATAGTTAGCTCTGTATTGGCCACTCTCATCTGGGGGTTTTGTCAAATGGACTCTGTGTCTACATGAGTGTGTTTCCGTCTCTGGTTCTTTAACGGTTATTTTGTGTTTTCTTTGGCAGACGCCCAAGTTAAAGGTGTGTTTTATTTGCTTTGGTTCCGCCCACTCATTACCTTCCTGTGTAGGGAAGTTATTGGTCGATTTTTTTTTTCTCTCTCCTCTTTTCAAAATAGGTGAAGGGAAAGTCAGTTACAACCACTGGCCTTGTGCCAATTGGCCAGTTGCATTATTAGCGTAGACCTGTCTCAACCAATCAGAACTTACTCAGCTTGAAGCCGTCTCCACTGATTGGTCTATTCAAGGTTTTTGGTAAACTCCACTGCTTGAAGATGTGTTGTCAAGTACAAGTCAGAGTGCTGACGTTAACAAGTAGGGATTCTGTTTCATCTTTTATCATCACCTTGTGATTCTAATTCCCTTTGGTGTGCTTGTGTTTGGAAAGGTTGCTGCAATTGATTTGGACAGTTAGTAATCGGTGGTCTATCACATGCTTTGAAAGAGGGAGAGCAGTCCGGGTTGAATTCTCAACTTAGCTTGTCTGTGTTTTTTGGTCTTTTGAAGATTTTCCTATGTGATTAAGTTGCATGTTTGCATCTTTATGCACATTCTTATGCAGGCCTAAAATGCGGTCTGTTTTGAATTGCTAAGCACTAGTTAATGCTCTTTTGAGTGGAAGCCCAGGCTCTAGGCTATTCACTGGTACATCTCAATAATGAATAAATAAATCACTCAGTCCTGAAACTTGGCAGCATACTGGACGTATAATCACATCGTAACATTCATGCAGCAGTAAGCTTGTCAGCGCAGTGACAGACGGCTCCCTTGACTGTTTGGTTTGTGTCTGTGTGTTTATGTGTGTGTGTGTGTGTGTGTGAGAAAGAGAGACAGTGACCAATGATAGCAATGGGCAAGTGCGTTTTCATTTCCTCTCCTCTCATTTTTGCCATCTCGTAAAATAAAAAAACCCGGCATTGTTGCTTTCTGCCTATGTATCACCTCACTGGGTCGGCTGAGTTCACTAGCATCTCTTTCCTTGTGAGTCAGCAGGAATGTGAGGAATGACCCGTGTGAGGCCTGGCCCTTTCCCGCCCTGCTCTCATCTGCCCATTTTTAGGCATGGCCACGTCTCGTTTGCCTTTAATTTTTCTCTCTTTTCCTCTCTCTGTCATCCTATCACGCTGTCAGCCGCTATATTTTCCCTCCTTCTTCTCTTGTCTCATATCCTTCCTTCTTGCCTTTTCCGAGTACCTTCTCCTCTTACCCATTCTCTTTTTCAGTCAGCTCAGCACTTTGAATTTCCACAAATTACAGTACCAAGGAGAGCCCCCTTGAGCTAGTGCAGCTCGGGCTGCATATTTCATCAAACCACAGTGAGACCTCAAAACCACTGGCCCTCTCCCTCTCTCATGAGAAGCCCCCCTCTAGGTCCGGTGGGGGTTACACCACCTCCCTTTCAGCCCATCAGGGTGCAAGGCGTCACCCGACCAGATCCAGATCCTCCTAGCAGAAGGCAGTTAGCACACAAAGTTCTCCGTCTGCCTCCACTCTGCACGTTGTAACTGGTGAGAAACCCTTAAGTAGATTATGAATGTGAGGTGGATCTGTGAAGCCTGCCAGAGGAGAAAGTGCTGCTCGTCTCTGCGTGTGTTGACAGGTTCCTGCTGTCAGTAGCGGAGTAGAGCAAAAGAGAGATCTGTCTCCCACATGGCAGGACGGGGGCTCCCTCTACCCTCCCATGCTCAGGGCTGTCACTAACATGAAAGCATCTGGTTGACTAAGGTGGTGTGCCTGTCTGCAGACATGCTTTGACACACACTCACACACACACACACACACACACCTTAATTACTCTTCTTCTATTTGAAAAAACCCACCTGTGACTTATGGAATCACTCTAAGTGGTGAAATGGCTCAGTTGTTTTTAAGCTGAGTGTTTTAAGTGGGCCACTTCATTATCTGAGTCTCAGTCAACATGCACCCAGAGCAGCCTGGCTACTGTTCAACCAGAGGGAAATACAGACAGTGACTACGTCAAGGCAATAGGTAAACCTAGAGAGCTGAGATATACTGTCAGAGCAAAAGTATCTGAGCAACACCTGTTGGTATGTCTGTCTCTCATTCCCTGCTCCATGCTCAGGTGATCCTGTCTTCACTCTTTATTGTAGTCAAATCACTTTTCGTCACCAAAGTATAAAACCTTCCACAAGTCCTGCTGACCCCACAACTCTCTACCTGACACTAAAGACTGAGCCAGGGACCTTCAGTCCAACACTGCCTGGAGATCACACAGCTATATGCTACGTGACACATCAACCATGTCTTTGATTGTGCCGCCATATTTATATTCCTGCACAAACAAAGAGAAATCACAAATGGAGCTCTCCTGAAGGTGGATTTAGGAGAGCAAACCTGAACTATTTAAGATGCACTGTATCTGTGGCTGGTTGGCCATGTGTGTTTGGCAGGGCAGTGGCCATACGTCTGCCCCGTCTTGTAAACGAGCGCCTTAACGGCCTTGTTATGCAGGGTTAATTACAGAGGGTGAGAGAGGGCTATCATGCAAGGACAGGCAGAGGAGGGCGGGGCGGCCGGGCAGCTGGTTTCCCATGAGGAGATTGAGTCGAGTTTCAAGGAATCAAGGGCTTTGACTTGGACTGCAGCGCTTTGACTTAGTGATCAGTGTCCAAGGGCCCCAGTGCTTTGGCAGCGCTGCCATCCTGCTTATTTACCACTCTCTGTACTTACACTGAAAATAGGGCTCATGACCTTTTTAGCAATGGAATCTTTTTAATTTTGTGGCTGTTTGTTCGGACGTGACTATGCTTTTGTGGTGTATTCATTCCATTCAGACGTGCAGATGTAAGGGTGACGGGTGACTAATCTTTGCATGCCACATGTTTGGCTGTGTGGTGTCCCGCTGTGTTGGCACCCGTGTCACTGGTATTCCTCTGTCCTGATTGTTTCCGTCTCTCTGCGTTGTTTGCGTAGCTGGATGGAACCGTGGATCTGGACGAGAGACGACTGATCCGTTCAGCGATACGCGAGCTGAGGAGGAGGGAGATAGAGGACATGGAGGCTGCGCTGGCCAGCAAGAGGTTCAGACCCACACGCCTCAACCAGCAGGAGGACAAGGAGAACCAACACAGGTGAGACTCTGCACACACACACACACACACACACACACACACAGACCTGTCCCACCATAATGACAAACTGCACCAGCCCAGGTTAACTGGAGACTCTGAAACAACACACACAAACCCAGATGCAGCATTCCTCAACTCTCTTGTGGGAAAGGAGGTTGCAGAGAGAAATCTGGAAAAGTCACGTCAGGGAATCTTAAGGGACAGAAGACGCCAACCACAGCAACTTGTCTATTTTTTCATTATGTAATTCAAATTGCGCAATTAATATGTGCACTTTTATATTTTGTCTTCAAGTCAGATTGCCATCCTTAACTATATTTGCTTTTCAATCCACAGTTAGGTCATGAGATAAGGACATCAGAAGTAGCTTTGCGCAGTTGATTTGTTTGTCTTTATTGGCCCATTTAGAGCCTTGTTAGCATTTTTCCAGTTCACTAATGCACAGTTCCCAGTACCTGTCATCAAGCTGAGGTATGTGGAAAAACTGACAGCGTAGCCTTTAAGTCACCATTGTCATCTTGTCATTAAACACACATTTTTTGTTGGCTAATCTAATTAGGAACAGGACCAACAGGCTTTATGTTATCAAACAACATGCTCTTTGTGTTGCTGTAAATATTGTGGTTATTTGTTGTTTACAAGGGCTCTATTATGGGAATTCATTTTTTCCTAGTTTTAAATACATTTATGATAAAAGATGTTTAATCCAGATGTTGTTAAAATTAGATTTTGTTTGGGTGGTTGTTGCAGTTTTAAAAATTGATCCTTTTTCCAGTCAGTTTCAAACTCCAGTCAACTCATCACAACTGGACTCGGTCCTGATTGGCTCCCTTCACTAAAGAATTACTGAAATCCTTCCAATCAGGCCAGTTTGCAGCATTTGAACTGGAAAGCCTCCACTCAGCAGTTTTACGTCATTTGAACTAGAGGAACTGGAGCTTCAAATTCATTCAATAGCCTTTTAACTTAAAAAATGTACATAGCGTATTTAACAACAAAATCACAAAAACTTAATAAGACAGGACCTTTCAGCTTTGATGGTGTCAAGTTTCCTCTGTGTCCATAACCCTGAGCTGTGTAGACTAAGGATTAAGTCCTGCTACGAGTGTTAATTAATGACTGGCACTACTTCAAGGCTGGGGCACGGCCCTAGCATCTGGTCTGGGATAGAGTAGAGAGTTGACACGGCTGGATGTGAGCAGGACACCATGCCCCCCCCCCTCCCCCTTTCTCTGCTGAATCCTATTAAGACCAGTGGCTGGGCCTAATCACTTCCATTTGTTGCTGCTGTAAGATGACTTGGGTTACAAAAACAAAGGAGGCACCTCACTAAAGCTGCTAGAGAAAGTGTATATAGTAAATGCAGGCACGTGCACACATGTTAACACACACACACACACACACACAAAACCCTTCTGAAAGTTGCATTATCCCGTGCTTCTCAGTGGTGGAATGTGAAATATTCCCCTTCAACGTTCCACACATCCTTTAATACCAATGAGGCGAGGAAGGGGAGAAGGAGGAGAGAAACAGAGGAGCATATGAGTAATAGAAACCAGCGTAAAAGCAGGCAGTGAAATGGAGAAATATGAGGCTGAAAAAGAGGGAGGATGAGAGGAACCTTTGTCAGGCACTGTGTGTCCCCTCCATCACGTCTGTTATGCTATCACTTTTTCCAGGCTGGATTTGGTTGTTTTTTCTCTGACGGGTTTTCTCCCAGCCAACAAAACTGTGTGGTATCTTGGGTTTCTCCTCTGCTGTGCCCATCACATGCATGGAGAGCTTAGATTGGAGTCAGTGAGGCCTGTAGTTTATAGAATCTGTCAGGATGTTTGATTTCCAGTTAGTCTGGGCACAAGTTGACTGTCAGTCATCATCAGGGATGGTTGTAGCGGAGGGTAAACCCACCTAAACACAGTTAACCCACCATTTTATTTGCAGAATAGTTTACCCAGCTGTTTATCAAAAATCTTTATGACTTGGATCCGAAGTATACAAGTAGTTTCAAACTGATGTACATTATTTGAGGAAAGGGTCTTTTAAGGAAAGGAAAGTTAATGCTTTTCTGAAAATAGAATAGATTTTTGGTTATACTGGTGTTTGCCCTATAATGATCAATGACTGGAGGTTGTAGTTTACTCATATTTTGTTTTGCCACTACATCACTGGTCATCTGTCTCTTTCTCAGGTCAGAATCCAGTGACGCCTTAGACGCCCTGTCAGGGAAACTGCAAGCCATCCAAGACATTGATGAGCTCACAAAACTGGTGAGTGTAAACACAGGGAAATGATTAAATACGGTACATAGACAACTTCACGTGTGCAGTTGTGCTTTTCGCCCTTTGTGGGTGCACTGAGCTTCTTGTGTGTTTGCGTGCAGCTCCGCGGGGCCAGTGAGTATGAGGAGAGGAAGATGATCAGAGCGGCCATCCGCCGCCTCCGAGACGAAGAGCAGCAAGGTGAGTCAATGGAGATGACAGGAGTTTTCGCAGTTTAGCACAATAAGTTTAAATAATAAGTTTAGCACACCGCAGGTCTGATTTTGACAAAACCTGGAGGGATGATGCACATTCGCACTCTGGGCCTGATTTAAAAATTACACTGATTGGCTTAATGGGGGCACTGGATTTAAACTCAAACATGCTGTCTCAGACACCACTAGTATGATTTCAACTAAACTTGAAGAAGGCCTGAAGAGAACGCTATAATTAAAGGTTAAAATGTCTAACTTTGAAAGACCCTAACAACTCCTACACTGTAAGTCCAATTGACACAAAACCTTGTCCCACACATCCAGCTATTCTTACAAATTACACTGATTGGCCTAATGAGGGCGCTATAAGTAAAGGTAAAGGTCAAAATTTTGAACTCAAACATTATTTCTGACCTCCACACACCACTGCTCCAATTTTGACAAAACTTGGAGGAATGATACATCTGGTTACTGATTGGCCTAAGAGACGACAAGTTTCACTGTTACTGCGTGGCTCACGGTGTGCTGCTGCATGAGACGGTGTCTGTCTGTCAGAGCGCTGTTTGTGGTAGCCATAGTTACTGGTGCAGATCCTACCTATAATGCTGGATCAGATAGTGGATTCCTGTCATTCCTTAGCGCTGTCTGATCTTTGTGAGGCCCCTGTCACTCTACAACACTATGATACATAGAAGGGGTGATACACACGCACACACACCCCCACCCTGTCCTGCTACCTGATAAGGGGCCATGTTGGGACATGGTCGGGACGTCTTATTTATTCTTTTTCTCCCATCTTTGTTTCCCCTTCTCCTCATCTCACAAATTATCATGATGATGCCAGGACTATGAGACGAGAAGTTAACAAATTTGTCACGTACCTCATTCTACTTGTAACTGCTAGAGGCATTCTCTAAGTATTGCGTGTGTGTGTGTGTGTGTGTGTGTGTGTGTGTGTGTGTGTGTGTGTGTGTTTTAGGGACTGTGGAGAGGGGTAAAGCTGGTCGCTGCCTGGAGCCTGAGATCCTGGAGCCCCAGAGCAGCATGGGAACTGGGGTGAGTACACAAGAGTGGACAGAGAAGTTGATGTGGAGTAATGACTACATGTAACAGGATTACGGTAATATCTTAGTAAACTGTCTCAAACCTTTTTAGAAGTGAGACTAACATGTGCACATGTCAACTTCCATTTACAACTATGAACCCAGCACAGGCCAATTTGTGGGTGTTGAGTTCGTGTTTGCATGGCAACAGTGACCATAGAGGTTTTTCTGCTGCCACAATGAAGAATGCAGCAAACAACAACGACCATTGTGACTTGAGTCACACACTGTGTCATGAGTGTGGCTTCACTACACACACACACACACACACACACACACATACATACATACACATACACATAGTGTATATGCATTGGCTGCCACAGAGCAAGGAATGTATTTTCTTTCTTCCATGCTCATTCAAGTTTGGCCAAGTATGGAGAGAGAGAGAAAAATATACTTTGAGTCTGGTGTTTAGTGAAGGCAATAAGTCATTTTTGACAGGGTCTCCCAGTAAGCCCTGTCATTTCACACACTCCTATCTATGAGGCCTGTCACTCTCACCCAGCCCCACACTAAATTAAAACATTAGATTAAGTGTTGCACGAGAGGTGTTTATGTGTGTGTGTGTGTGCGGTTCAGAGATTTAGAGACTTCATTTCATTTCATCTGATTTAATTTAATTTCATTATGTAATTGCACTGATGTGGAATTTGCTTCTTGAGTGTCTGGATACATCACATCTCCTCTTCAATCACTTTCTTGACTCCTTTCATCAAGCCGATAGAATTCAGTCTACTCTCAAACTGTCTTTGGTTGACTGGCCCTCTAGTGGATGGCAAAAGCACTGTGTTTTTGCATCACATTTATAGTGTTATTTCAGGGATAAACTAAAGTTTTATCTTCGACAGCCTGAAACAGATTAAATTATATGGCTGCTGCAGTGAGCATGACTTAAAGACATAACGGCCTGATTGATTGAGAGAGCATACCAGGGGCCAGATGTTATCTAATCTGTGTTGTTTGATCAGTATTTGTCTGCACCCGCTTTGATGAATGCTCTGTTTCCTGAGGACGGGACTTCTACAGGATGATGGAAATTGGGGAACAGCTATCTGTACTTGAAATAAAAATACAGCCACTCACATTATTAGAGTTATTCTGGTTCATGTGAAAGCACAGATTTTTCTCTTGCAGAATTAGTACCACGATGATATGAGGGGGAAAAGTGAATGGCTGTTAGTATCACTTCCATTGTCTAGTGCCGCCTGTGCCTTGTATGCATTCGTCTGTGTGTGTATATTCTCCTCAGATAGGAAGCAACAATATGTCGGCGTCACAGGACGCTCGAGCACTCAAGCCTTTTTACCTCACTTCCTGCAAGACAGCTGAGCGTTCACATGGTGGGGCTGTGAACTACAGGTGGTGATGGAGTGTGTGTGTGTGTGTTTGGGGGGGTTGTTCAGACAGACAGACAGGCAGCCCACCAGCTGTGCCCCAGCAGTCTAGTCTGATTCTAGTCTGGAATGGGGACGTGGCCAAAAACAACAGCAACCACCAGCAGCAGGGCTCCTTCCATTCACATCACAGCAACGGATCTCTTTGAGTTGTGTGCAATTGTCCCAGGGCAGATGGAGGTCCTAGATAGGAGTCCACAGCAGCCAAACACACACACACACACACACACACACGCACAGATTACAGTCACATGCATAATATACACGTACACTGCTGCCAAACAAACAACCAAACAAACACTAGCAGAAGAATTGCTGGTGTGTTACAAAATTCGGTGGTATTTACATATTGTCGTTGTCGGGTGAAAACCTTGTAACTCCAATTTTGCCGATTTCCATGTTGTATCTTAAACTGAAGGATTACATTCTCCTCTATGGGTTGGGAAAGTTCTACGACACCTTGGGCTTATGAAACCCTTTCAAAACCCATTGGATAAACAGACAAATCCATGGTGGTCATCCTACAAACAAACATTTTTGTCATAGGTCCTGAAAAGTTGACATTTTGGAGATACAAGGTTTTCACCCGACAACAGTGATATGTGACCCTACTGTTCACTACCTCCATGCAACACAAAAACTTACATCTCACATTCAGATGGAAGATACATTGTGTGTTAAGTTGGCAGATTAGTGTTGTGGAATTTAGCTGTTCATCTGTGCTTTTACCAGAAACCAAGGCCCATTAGTGATTATTGATGACTGTTTTTAATGGACATAGTTGACTGGATAACTGAGATAAAAGTTTCCTTATGCTCATTTGGGAGAAACCATACTGTTCGGGTTACACAAAACTTTAATTATATGTATGTACTAAGACAATTTCGGTGGGACCAAAAAGGATTGTTATTTTTTTTTATCTCTGGAGAGCCTGAAAACTAAAAAACAATCTAATAATCTTAGTTATTTGAGGCTAAAATATCAAGTAATATTCCAGTTCATACTGACTTGTTTCTGGGGAAATGAAAAAAGAAGTCAAAACAAAGACAGAGTGTGTCAGAAGTTAATGTGTCAACCAGGCAACCCGTTAACCTGTAAGGAAAGTGTGTGTGTGTGTGTGTGTGTTGGGGGGGGGGGGGGGGGGGCGTGGAGGGTGAGAGCCCCGTGGAGACAGAATGGGAGGGAGGGGAAGTCAAGGGAGTGGCCTGTTGGTATTATGTGTGTGTGTGTGTATGTGTGTGTGGTTGTGTGCATGTTTGTGTGAGTGTGTATGATGTGGCTGAGGGAGTAGAGAAGCAGAGTAGAGGACGTCCTGACTGTGAGAGGGTTAGCTGAGAGAGAGAGAGAGAGAGGAAGAGAGAGAGACAGGCAGCCCAGCCAGGGAGAGAAGGTAAATGTCATTCAGATTTTTCTCCTTTCGTCTATCACAGACTTAGCGCTCCTCTCTGACTCTGTTGATCTCTTTTGCATTGAAAGGCCATCTAGACGGCTTTCATCTCCAGCCTGCGTTTCTGTTTGTCTAATTGAAGAATGGGACGTGCCTGCCGCTCTGGTCACCTTTCAGGTTTGTCTGTGGAGTGGGTCAGCATTGGTTTAGATCACATTGGTTCATTTTATAACAATTTAATACTTTAGATTTAGATGGCACTTTAATGGTGCATGTGCAGAAACTGGGTAATTGGAGCAGCAGAGAATCTGATATAGCAAATACTGAATACTGAAAATAATGCAATATATAATTACAGTGAAAGAACATAATGAGGATACTACAACAAATACAGATAAATCTTGAATATTTAATGCTTGTATTTTGAATATATTTAGATACTTAACCCTGTAGTTGTCTGTTTGTGGCTGGATGTGCATGTGTGCTAGGTGTATGTGAGAGGTATGGTAGACTGGGGTTGGAGCTCCAGACAGAGTCTTGTTTGTTCTCTGATCTCATCATAAACATGTTGTAAGAAACCTGAGGAAAGAGTAGCTTAAGGGATAACTGTCTAAACCCGGGTCTATATCTGCGATAGAGAGGGTTTAGCGGACTGGGAGACGAGTGGATTGGGAAACAATAAAAGTGTGATGGAGAAGAAAAGTACAGTGGGTCACTTTGGAAAAAAGAACAGTGGCAGAGAATACGCTTAGATTGGCATTTGATGATGTGCAGTAAGTAAAAAATGGGAATGAGGCTTAGGGAGTACTTTTGTGGGTTGTCTCCTATCCAGACTGTGAGTAAGAGTGTGTGTGGTGTGTGAATGTGTGTATAAAATGTAGAGATGATTGCTACTTCATTCCAGCTACTGTATTTCACTTATTGGAGGTGGGCCGAGCGTGTGGTTCCTCAGGCCGTAGCCTGCAGTAATGGAAAATGAGCCACCAGGTTTATCCCCTCTTCCATGTGGAGGCATGGAGGACCCGACGTGGTCTGACCTCATCAGCAGAGTGATGGATTTAGCTTCCATGGAAAATGGGGCCATTGGAAGCCAGTTTGTTAATCCATAGTGGATCTCAGCTGGCTGGACCGGCTGGTGAAGGGAGGTGTGCGCCTCAGCGCTGGCCCGGCCTCAGCCTCATTGTTGTTTTTCTGTGGCTCTGAGGGTTCAGAGGAGTCCAGATGGCCCACGCCTTGCTGTGGTCGCAAGAGAGGACAGTCGCTGTTTTTGTGTTTACGGGTCTGAGCTTTCGCAATTACAGTCCGACACAAACAGGCTCCTGAGGCCAGATGGGACGATCTGTGTTTGAGGCGGCCAGCCACTGCAGGAGAGACGCTCAGAGTGTCTCGGAGCGCTGGAGTGGGACGGTGTCAGTGTTGGTTCCACTCTGTCAGGTCTTCTCTGTCAGGGCCAGAAGCCAAAGAGAAGCCACTAATGACAGCATGGGGGTTGGCAGCAGGTCCTGCACTCTGCTCTGGCTCTCTGTCTCCAGTTCCACTTTATCTCTCTTTTTTCCCTCTGCCTCACTGTCTGTGAGAAATATGTTCCCTGTGGTTTAGCGGGAGCTGTGAAATGATCGTTGTCTGTCTGTCTCCTGGTAGAAGCAGAGGAGAGGAGGGGGAGAAAAAGAGGAGGGGTGGGCAAGGAAAGAATCGTTCTCTCTAATTGTGTTTATAGCTCAAACGCCATTATCTCCCCTGTGACTCTTTGAATGAAGGACTCCACTCAGGAGGAGAGTGTCCTGGGTGCGACCTCCCTCTCACATTATTACAATTTAGTGCATTCTGTCTTTTGTGTTCTTGCAGAGCAATGTTTGCTATTAGTTTGTGTTCTCTGGGCTCATCAGACACTGTAATGACTCATTAAAGGGGCATTCTACTGAACAGTGGTATCCCAGTCTGTATTAGTGAGCATCTCACATCTCTCTCATTGCTAGAAATGGGACTTAGTCCTGCCCCAAAATCTGTGCTGCCATTTCAGTGTATAGCTCCATATGGAAAAAAGTGGAAGAGATGGAAAAAAATTACATTGGAGAACCTCCAGGTTGTACATTGATATGACATCACTTATAGTATTTCAGTTCTTTTTGGGGGTTTTTAGGAGAAAGTTGTTGCTTTTCACAAATACAGTTTGGTCTGCCCTGGGCTATATGAACACTGCAATGTCATTGTTTCGTTATTTAACAAAGCACATTATGAGAAATGCTAAATCAAGTGGTTTATCCGCCTTTTGAAGCTGAACGGTACCTTTTCCGATGCACCGAAGTGTGTCTGATTACGTTTTCTGTGGTCCTGATTGAGCCACTCTGCCCTGTAATCTGCTCAGTCCTGCTCAAGGTGGGGAAGGTCACAGTCAACAGAGCAAAACACATGAGCTCTTTCTCACCTCTGCCTCTCACTTGTGTTTGAATTGGAGCAGTCTTTGTGTTTGTTCACCCCATTAACTTGCAATCTCTCTGCCAGCTCTGATCACACACTGGATTGATTAAAAGCCTTTCAGAACACAAAGGTGTGATTTATACCATTTTCACACTGCTGTTGACAACTGTGGCAGTCTCTTTTCTAGGATAACATTGTTCACAAATGGAAAACTGATTGCGCCGTGTGTATGTGTCTGGGTGTGTGTGCTTTCATTGTTTGCTTGAAAGATTGTGAATATGTTTTCAGGAGCTGTTGGAAGTAGTGGTAGGGTGTGAATCTGGTGTAAGTATAGTTATATTGTTTACTTTGAGTTTCAGGTCGTTTTTCAGTATTCAAGGTCATGACTTGTATATTTTTCCAGATTCTAGCCAAGGCCCAGCCCAAACTTTGGTTTGACCATTCTTACACTTGATGTGCCGTGCCAAATACCTAATGGTTTTAAGTACATTATGGACTGTGCTGTAGTTGGGTTAGGTAATTTCACATGAGCCAAATAACGATCCTTACTGTCTGAGGCTCCAAACAAATCTTTTCCATAGGTTGCAAATGCCCTTTAATAGAAAGGTTTGTGAGGCCTTGGAGCTTTGTGGATTACGAATATGTGGGGGAGTGAGTGAAAGAGAAAGAGTGTGTGTATGTGTGTGTATGTGTATGTGTGTGTGTGTGTGTGTGTGCGTGTGCGCACGTGCTTGGAGAAGCCTTAGTGTTTGTGCAGCTGATTCTCCTGTGGAGCAGCTCAAGGTCAGGCACCAGAGGCCCAACAGTAGTGCCGGCATCTACATCTTTCCCTCCCTCCATCCTCCCCTCCCCGCCTCCCCTGTTTCCTCTCCATATGCCAAAATACCGCCGCCTCTCCTTCAAGATCTCCCTCCTGCTGTGACTTTCCTCTATCAATGCAGATTAGGGCCAGACTGCTACACTTTTGTCTGAGTGAGCGCTGCATTTTGTGCTGAGGTCAGATTCCAGGTAAGCTGAAGGATTAGGAGTCCTAAGAGAGGAGCTACCCAAATCAGGCAGATGCTGGTACATCTCAGGCTATACAGCACAGTCATAACTCAATACTGGACCAAGACCATGCATTGATTGTACATTGTATTGTTGGTTCCCTTGGTACTCTGGGTGTGTCTCTGTCAGGGCTGAAGAATGGGAAAAAAATTTACTTTTACTATCTCAGCTGGCCAAGCATGTCTCTCATCATGGTCGACTCTCTTTGAGGAGCATTTGACCTTGACCTCCAACACAAGGCTGTTGTGACTTCTAGTTAACCCCGAACAGATGATGGTGAGACTCACTGTGCTTATGATCACCATTGTGAGGGATGGGTTGGCAGTTTGGCTGGGGACATTGTGACCTAAGAAATGAAAGCCTTGGTGCCTTTGCGACAGTACTGAAATGCACTGAGCATGTCTTGTTTTAACAGGAGACAGAGCGGGAGGGTCTCGGTGAGCGAGAGCGAATCAGATCCCAGATCCGGGAGTTGCGCAGCCAGCAGACACAACAAGGCAGAGAGCTGCACAGGACAGGTGAGTAACAGCCGCTTAGCACCTTTCATATTAGTGGCCAGTTATTCCATCTTTGGAATGGCTACACAATACATATTACCTGCACACTACATAACTGTACGAACACATACAGACTCACACTGCAGTTCCTCTCGTGTTTAGTCACGCCACACTGTTGGGATCATTGTACTTGAAATACAAAAGCATGTGTATACTGTAAACCCTCACCTAAAGGTCAAGTTTGGGCAGGCACTAATAACTCAAACCCAACACTGACCACCTCTGTTGCATGTACCTTCCACCACATACATGTCCCTCCATATGCAATTTCCTCTGGACTGCTTGTTAAAATAGCCAGCCAAAGGAGCCATTCTCCTGAGGTGGCGGTCATGAGGTCATATTAGTTCAGGCTCTTTAAGCTCCTTCAACTAACTTTATTAACTGTTTAGAGACACTCACAGCTATAGGCTTAATGACTGGCTTCTTAAGTGTGAAGTCATTTCATTAACTGTTCTGGTAGCCCAACTATAAATATAACGGCATGAATGCTTGACTTCAGGAAGGAATGAATGTGCTTCGTTCACTTGAATCCTTTGGACTTGTTCACACTTGCTGAAATGAAGATGAATAGCTTGTAAAGAGGCAAAAATGCATTGTCGATGAGTCATAAATTTCTTTATGAAATTAGTTATGGCTTGTCTTAATGAAAATCCTCCTGGCTCAAAGTATTAATTGCACAACCCCTGACAAATACCACACCCAATCTTATTTTGATCATCTGTGGTTCAAGATTAAAGTTTTTCCTTCTTTTATTTGAACCCGGCTCTGGCTGACCTGAACTTGGCCTGAGGCTGATGGCCATAATAATGCCATTCTGTGTGGCCTGGTCTGCCCTGGTCTGCCCTGGACTTGGCTCTCAGTATCCTTCTCATGAACCAGGGGTTGATAGTCGGGTTATGGGAAGCAACTGAGGGAAACCCACAGCCACACCTCTGCTAAATAAAGCTGATACCAGAACAGAACTAAAGAACCGAACCTGCTTGACGTGGCTGAGAAACTCCCCACTCTCCATGCTTTATCCCTGCCTTACAATTTGGGCTAGGGTGAAGCTCGGGCCAACAGAGAGAAAGCCCACCTTAGAAGAGCAAGTGAGTTGTAGCACGGAGCCTTTTGAAATGGACTCCGATAAACAAAGACACAGGAAGTGTGTGGTTGGGAAAGGACAGGATAGGCGGGGTGGGCCAGTGGTTCTCGAAGGGGTGGTTGTCTTTTCAGCAGAGCAAAAGTGGCAGAAAGAAAGAGATAAAATTAGAAGATTGGTGGGTTCTTGGACCATAATACCCATATGTCTACCTCTCAAACAAAAAGCTCATATTTGCAAACTTCACCTCAATGACCATGTGTCCATCCATACTGCATTATAGTGCAAACCGTAACTGTCAAGGCTGTGATTTAGGAAATGACCTGTTTGCAGAGTCTCTCGGTGGAATGTGTCTCTCAAGTTCCCAATGGAGGTAAACTTGCTCAACCTTGAACTTAACACTAAGAAGACCCTTTGTTTGTGCACTATATATTGAGTGGTGGAAGAGTTCACAAGTGCAGGCTGCTTGTGTAGTTATTTTAGAGCAAAAAGCAAGTCTCTCATTATCCAATAGCAGTGGGGATTTTCCCAGAAATTGCTGCACAATGGACATTACAGTATTCCAATGGCAACAACTTGAACAATGCCTTTATAGGAGATGCAGTGTTTTTTGGCTCTCGCTTCAACTACAGTTGACCAATAAATGGGCTTGGATTGAGTGAATCATTAGATATATTCTCTGCCTCTTAAGTGGTCCATTCATAGTCTTACATGTGAGAATAGCACATAATCATAATCACATTTCCTTGTCAGACCGCATTACATGAACAGTCTATGAACAACCTTATAATTATAATTATATATTATTATTATTATTATTAGTTATAATTATAATATTATATAATATAATTATAATATATAATATAATCTTAATATACTGTATATATATAAATACCTTAACGTTATAAGCAGACATGTTTTGTTTTATTTTGCTGTGATTTCTTAGTTGATTGTGGACATTGAAGTAAGCATCTTTTTCAGGCAGTATTACACAATATTGACAACTAATCAGCTGCTTTACATGAAGCAGTGAATGGCCATCCTTGACCAGCTGCTTTACATGAAGCAGTGAATGGCCATCCTTGACCCTGTCTTACAGAGTTGAGAGAGATCGCTGTGGCTGCCTCCGGCCAGAATGGAATTTTCCTCCCTAGATTTGGTTTGTAAATGACAGGCGTGCATTCTTTGCGAACCCCATTTGGTTGTAGAGTTGGTGCAATCACAGGTCACACAGAAGTGTTTTCGTACAATGGCGTGTACATGTAACATAGGATGTTGGAACATGATACACGCTGGCTTTTCTGTGCTTTGCTTATCTGCGGTATGTACGCAACCTCAGATATTTCATCTCTAAAAGCACCATGGGGTGTGAGAGAGGTGCAGACTGTCGGAGGGGGAGGATGTGGGCACTGCTGTGTTGTTTGGAGTGTGGTTTCCTGAGGGGAGAAGGAGGAATGAAGGAGCTTAGACACAAGGGAGGGGAAGTACTTGTTCTAGTCTCTATTTCACCCCCACTTCCACCAAGACTTCCTGTACAGGCTTACCACCTATGGCTTTGCTGCATGCTCCATCTCTCCATTGGTGCCCTTTCCTTCTCCCTTACGCACATCCACAAACACAAACTCACAAATCTTGCTCAGGAACCAAGGCCAGTCTGGAGGAAATGCCTACATCCCCTCTTGTCTCCACATGCCTCCTCTGTGATCCCTAGTGATATTCTCGTCTCTAGCCCTCTTCTCCAGGGGCCCAGGGCCTGTGGAAGCATTTAATTTCCATCAGCTCTCAAACTTCACCACCTACTGCTTCCTTTGCTCACATAACCCCATGTTCTGTATTGTTTAGTACTGATGCAAATAAATGATAGAAAGCACAGGAGTCCATGAAAATCAGTTTTTATGAAATTAGTTACTGTAAGCCACAAGTATAGTACAGTACATTGCTCATCTTACCATTGTGTTTCCTGCCGCAGGCTCCAACTCAGGCATGGTGTTAGTTCTTGACCACCTGGTGAAGGATGACGGCTCGGGACCTCTACTGACCCGGCCTCAGCGAGAAGTTATGACCACAGAGCCTGACCTAGTCCTGTCTCACCGTCAAAGGTCAGACTCCACAGCTTCAGACCGCAGCCTGACCTCGGTGCTTTCCAGGGCCCATCTGGACTCTGGGGCCTCAGAGAGGACCCTGGGCTCTGCCTTCCGGGCCAGACTGGACTCTGGAGCCTCAGACAGGAGCCAGAGTTCCTCCCAGCGCAGTCGGCTGGACTCCGGGGCGTCAGAGCGAAGCATCAGCTCCCAGTCCTGTGCCAGGCAGAGACTGGACTCTGATGTCTCCGACTCCAGCGTGGGTCCCAGACCCCGCTTGGGCTCTGGGACTTCAGACAGCGCTGGTCTGTTGTCTAGGAAACGATTGGACTCAGAGACATCCGACCACAGTGTGAGTATGTCCTCTGAGGGAAGGGGTCAAGCGGAGGAGGTGGAGGTGGCCATGAGTGGCTCCACTTCCAGCCTAGACTCAGAAACTGAGAGCAACCAACCTCCAGTCAGCCTCCAGCCTCAGTCCAGCCAGGTTTGCTCCACCAGCATCTCCGACCAGACGCAGCCTGATGGGGCCGTTTTATCCAGGAGAGATCCAGGCTCCGAAAACGGCCTGCTCAATGGCAGTGCCAAGGGGAAAGCTGACAACCTGGAACAAAAGGTGGAGTATGCATTCCTTGTATTAGGTGAATACCTCTCAAGGTGTGAATCTGTAAAGTTTTAGTCTGGAAAAATCACATGGTCTATGGTCAATATAGTTTGAGTCAGCTGTATAACCACAACGGTGTACAATATCCTTAACTGCACCACTAGAGTGGGGTGTTGAGCCACATAGCACCCATCATGTGCACGTGCAGTCCAAGCTTCCCCTTTCTCCCTCTCCTTTTCATTCTCCCTGACAAGAAACTCTTGACACCCCATTCTTCAGTGACACCCTGGTCCCACTGGCATCTATAAACACATCACACTGAACCTGTGTTAGTCCCTGTTTAACTTTGGTTACTTGGCTACACAAACAAACTGCACCTCAGCGCTGTGGACAGAGTCTTTGTTGTGCTGTGCTGGGTCGGCTCTGCTTCACCTCACAGCTGTGTAAGCCTCACCCACTGTCAGAGAGGGATAGACACCGTCACCGACCAGAGGTTCTGTCTCTCTTCATCCCACAGCACCGAGCTCACTCAAACACACAGGAAGGTGCTGTGCGCTGGCTCTCCGGTGTTAAGTAAGATGTACTCATCTTGGCGACGCAGGTCACCATGACGCCGCAGTGTCGCTCCTCTAAATGTGTTTACCCAAAGCAGACCCCGGACTTCTTTTATTGTTCCCTGCAGTGTATGCTGATGCTCAGTCTCCTGAGAGTAATGTAAACACACTGGGGCCCATCGTGGCCCCTCTGCCAAAAAAAGAACAGAGGCCCACTGCTTCACTCCAAACACAAGTGTTACGTAATGAAAACACCACCCGTGTATGCTGCACTTATGTTTCCCTGTATTCTCTGTGTGTGTAGATGTCACCACAGCCATCCAAGTCCTTTATGCCGACTCTAGCCCCTTATGAATGTGCATTGCTGCCGTGTTAAACCTGGAGCTGTTCAGTATAGCAATTTCATGGCATGTCAACCCTTAATGTCACCTACTCACTGCTTTGATCAGACAGAAGACAATACTTATTGATTGTCCTGTCATTTTTGCATTCTGCTTTCTTTCTTTCTTTCTTAGGTCACAGTAAACAGAGATCTGCCCCTCACTCTCCACAGCAAGGCAAAGGATTCTGGTAAGCAGCTAGTACAAATATAGACCCACAGACGGATTTATTTGGTCGAGTTTAGGGACAGCTCAATTGCATTTGCCATCTTCATTAGTGCAACTTCAGAGTGTGTGATAATATCGCACCGGATGATTCATAGTCTGTAGACCCTTAGTACTCCTACTGAGTTACAGCTTCTCCTCCAATATCAAGTCACACTGCCCTCTTTAACTGCATAATGCTGTCCATGTGGAGCTCTTGCAGTCAAAGGGCTTGCGTGACCGTATAGGGCCAATCGCAGGATAGAGGGTTGGGGGGGGTTCAGGGTAGAATAGACAGCACGTTATACTGTACAACATTTTCTCTCTCTCTTCCTCTCTCTATCAGACAGTGCTCTTTTCTGTGTCCCGTGTACTGTAAACTGTGGTTTTGTTACTAAGCAACACATCTTTTTTCTTTGTAAGGGTGACCTCAGTGAACATCTTCTCCTCTAATCACTAGTGTTTTTCCATTTCTAGTAGGCTTTTTCCCTCATTTTTTATCCCTTTTTACTCTCCAGAGTCCTGTGTCAAGGCATGAGCTTTTTGCACATTATCTGAAAGTATTAAGCATCAGTGAATGTAAAAAAAAAACTACAACTGGGAGAAACATGTCCTCATAAGTCCAAAGAATTAGAACTGAAAGATGGGGCAATGGGGGAGGTGAAGTCAAGCAAAATAAAGGGGCTGGAACAAAACACAGAGAGAGGGTAAAAGAGGAGAGGGATTTGTAGAGGGCTTTTGAGTTGAAGGAGGAGACAGTCATGATGATAGCAAGATGCTTCAAGTCTGCTGAAATCAGTCTGACAAGTAGAAGAGATTTATAGTTTTTAGGCTCTGTGTGTCTGCTGAACTTTTCTGTGTTTTTTCTATGATTCCAACTCCCTTCATGCATTATGTCTCTGCTTTACAGCACCTGAGAAGAAAGAGATTGTGTTGGAACCATTCAACCGTACCAACTCTGTACGGGACCGGATGCGAAAGTTCACAGAGCCCAGCCACAGCCCAAATGCTCTGAAGAAGGGCTCTCTGAGGAATGGGACCACCTCCGGCATCAGTGGCCAGACAAATCTTTCCAGAGCTACCGAGTTGTTTGCACGCACAGCAGCATCCTTCAGTACCTCTGGAGACAAGCCAGCAAGGCCACGTGTAGGCTCCACGTCTCTCACCTCTTCAGCCTCCTCCAGTGTAGGAAGCGCAGCCCAGAGTCAGGCCACACCTCAGCCAAGGGGTGTGGCCAACAAACCTCTGTCTTCAGCTAGCCAATCCCAGAACTCCATGGGTGGGACGAGGCATCCAGCTGAAAAGTGTGTGCACGCCTCCATCAACTCAAAGGAAGACAGGACCCCAGGGAGAGCAGCTGGACAGCAGGTCACCCAGGGAGAAGCAGACCCGGACATGAAGACTTTCCTCACCATCGAGATCAAGGATGGGCGCACCACCACCTCCTCTACGTCCTCCTCTAGGGGCAACATTGTACCTATCACTAACATGGCCCCACGCATCACCAGCAATGCACTGGGTCAGAGAGCAGGTAGGAGCATCAACCTTACATTAACACTTCAGAGTCGAGGTGAAGTAGTCGTGCTGTAGCTTGATTAATGCACAAATAACCAGGTAAACGTTGCGTAATCTTTTTCCTACCATCAGTTCAGAATTTGAATGTCAACTGAACACTCTGACTCTTGCAGACAAGGGGGGCATACTCGCCTCATGCAGCCTGCCTTGGATGAAAATCACAGTTGATTAAACAGATATAACTTCAAGCCCTCCTGCTCAGTGTGCACAGTGCAGTGTAACCACTGTGGCCATGTATGGAGGTGGTACAGTACGCTGTACTCAGTGTATAACCAGGAGTATAAATATTCATCCAGCTACGCCTTTCTCTGCTAATCTCAACCTTTAGATCACACTGGAATCCCAGTTGCCGTGGGAGACGGCAGACAGCATGGAATCGGTCACGAGTGGGATGATGACAAGGGGTTTTGTCAGGCTAGGCAAGGCCAGGCTGAGCTAGCAAAGAACATGGATGAGTGGGAATAGAGGTTTGGGCTAAATATGAAACAGTATGGTTCTTGTAATGGGTATTTGTTGTAGAATAGGACATGTTGCTGCAGTGCAGAGGGGGTGAGGGTGAGGTCAGCAGTTGACAGTACAGAGTACATCAGGACAAAGGACACAACAAATGACTGTCTCAGGCAAGACTGAATAATACAGTTGCTGTAGAACAGTCCTTTGGACCAGGCCTGTTAGTGTACACAATAGACTGTTTTGTGTGCCTCATGCTGTAGACATTGCATTCTGTCTCACTTTTTCTCTATCACACACAAACACACACACACTTACCTCATTCATTTAAGCATGCCCTTAAACGAACACAAAGTTTTTGTGAGATTGACAATTTTCAATTTAGCCGTTAAGAGATGAGAACATGGCAACCAAAATCATCCATGTTACTTCACCTGTGAATGTGGTGGACGATGGGAGACTGTGGGCAGCTAAATATCATGGCGTAGTGGATGAGTACATTAGCTGTAGTGAGTTAACGATATTTCATTATTTCATTTAATTATTCATAAAATGTATTACTCTACAAGTCATACAATAATAAACACTAACAACTTTCTATTACTAAAAGGTCAGTCATCTTACATTGGATAATACTAGTGGTATACCATCACTCAACATAGTGTATGCTTAAGTGTTAGCATTGAGCACCGGAGCAAACAATCAACAGGGGACAGATGGTGGGATGGGATACAGATGGTTTTGGTGTCTATGTTCTCAACTTAACATGCAAGTTGAGCAACGGGCCTATCTCCTAAAAACACAATATTCCTTTAATTCATGTTGTACATACAGTACCGGCAAGATTTCATTACATTACATTACATTACAAGGACGAATACACAAATGACAGTACTGAAATTATGTAAAACATTTGAGTGTAATCCCAAGATGGGTGTGTTTCTCCAAGCGTGTGAATCTCAGTTAGTTTCAGAAGCACCACCACTACAGCTGCTGTAAAGGTCTATCCAAACAAGGCGTCTTGGATTTCGGCTCTTCCCAGCAACCGGGACCTCCAACCCAAACAGTTTATTTAAGACCCGGGCTGGACCTGTGCGTTCGCAGCCTCCTCACCTCTTACAACCCCCCAGACACACACGCTGGCAGCTCCAATGGGCTTCTTCAAGAGGGTCACACGGTTGCTTTTAAGCTCAATTTGCTTTAATGGTTTTGGGCTCCTTTTTTGGGAAGCTACCTCTCTCCCTCTGACTGAAGGCAGACTGGGATTGTGTTTCGGGTTCCCTCAAAAGCACCTCACAAGAGTCTTAGATATACAGTATGCTGCGCTAGTCTGCCTCACACCTAGGTTTTATGTGTGTGTGTGTGTGTGTGTGTGTGTGTGTGTGCGTGGGGTGGCTGACGACAGGTCACAAAAAACTGCATGTGTGTGTGCTGTTGGAGGCAAATGTACATGACTGTTTATATTAAAGGTGGCGTCATGTACATTTTCTCTCCTCTCTTATTAGACATGAGACCCTGTTGTTTATGACACTATGGCAGCTTATGTAACTGACTAATGGCTGCCACCAACACACTGTGAGGCCATATACACATCTCAACTGTACAGATGTATATAGGCGCCAGGAGTTTCCTTAGGCTTCTGGGGTTTGTTTCTATTCAACATGAAACCGCAGACTGTGTCCCTGAATTTACAGTGTTATAAACAATATGTCATATTTCAAATCCGTGTAAGCCTGTGTTTTTGTCTGTGTCTACATCAGAGTTGACCCTCGGCCTAAGAGCGACACCATTCAAGCTCTCCTCATCCAGCCTCTCCTCAGGATCTTCATTCAAGGTACTTTCTTGGCTTTGGAAATGGTTTTACACAGTTCTATGGCTCTCCAGAATCGTGACAGAACTTGACAGACAGAAGCTAAAAATAGGTCCTCAGTGTCTTCCACTTAAAGATTTATGTCTTGCTTTCATCTACTAATTTCCAACTGACTCAATTGAATTCCATTGTATTTTAGCTGTGTCATTGTCACATAAATCACTGCCTATAAAGGCCCGAAAAGCAAGTGAGCCGGGACAGTGAAATACAGAGGGAGAGAGAGAGAGAGAGAGAGAGAGAGAGAGAGAGCAGGGAAGAACAGTGTTTATCAAACACAGAGTGGGTAGCCAGTCACATCTGTCCTTGTAGGGTATGTGAAAAAGACAGAGCGAGAGAGAGGGAGGTGCTCCGGGCATTCCTCATTTTGTCTCTATAGGCCTTGCCCACTGAGAAGTGTCTAGGAAATGTTTCCTAAATCACACCTGTCTGTCCTCATCCACACCAATTACGGTCCAGCTGCATGCTCCATAATGCTTTAGACTTTAAACCACATGTTGACACAAGTTCATCATCACGTCCTTTCTTGGGAGTCTGAAACCAGGAGCTGCAACTCTCGGCCTTATTTTGTGCGCTCTGATTGGCCAAGAGAGCGGTCAGGCTCAGATGTTGACGGTGGATAGTGATGGTTGGTGATCTCCCCCTGTCATGTGGCTTAAGCTGAGGGAGTAGGGAGTACAAACCAGCCCCCTCCCTCCCCGCAGTGACCTCTCGGGTTGTGAAGAACTTTGCTTCATTCCTTATCCTTCTCTATCCTCCTTGAAAGAAAGCCTCCTGGTGAATGGAGAGAGGGGATTGAGTGGAGGGTGGAGAGCAGAGAAGTGCTGTCCTGTTTAGTCTTTAATAGTTGTGTATTCCACCCCCTGTGTCGAGCACAGCAGTAATCTGGTTATGGGATCAGGGTGCTGGTTAATTAGGACTGGGAGGAGGCTCCAAGAGGCTGCAGGGTGGATTTAAGGTGTTGGGCCGAGATTGTCTCCATCAGTTAGGCCTGCATTGAGACACACATACACACGGGCAGATAGAAACTCAGATGCAACGGTCGAGTCTGTCTCATACAAAGAACCCAGGAAGAGGACATTGATCCTGCATTAGGTGTACGTCTGACTGAGCTTACCATAACTACATGCAGGTAACGTATTTGTGGAATGTTAATGTGTGTCTGATATTTCAAAGCAGGTTGTGCTTGTCAAATTTTGTAAAAAAAAATAATAATATGACTTTTGAGTGCAATTGAAGAATTTGTTACAATTGTGTTTTCTTTGGTGATTTTAGGGAATTATTGTTTCTTCTCCTGCCAGGAACTGTCACTGTTTCTAATACCAACCCACCAGCATGGTATGGCATGCTACATGTATCAGTTACCGACCATTACTTAAGCCCTAAATTGTTATTACACTGCTAGCTCTGTTGTTATTCATAGCTGTTGGAGATGAGGGTTGATCCACAGACCTTAACACAAGCTGCAAAGTGTAGTAGACTATGCATGACTGCATGCTTACATCACTTGGCTGTGTTAGCAGGTAACGCATAGATGGTTATCCGTAAAATCACATCATTATTGTATAGGCTTAATATGAATGCCTGTAATGATCAACTGTGGGGCTTTGACAATAGGTAGTTCACGCCTGTTCACGCCCCTCGCTCTCTTTCTTTTTGTAAATCAACAGGGCTGATCTTGCAGCTGATCTGCCAGGCTTGCTCAAGTTTTACCATGCAAACATGGAAGTGACTTGGCTAATGAGATTGTGAAAATACTAGCAGACACTGTTGGTTAACATCAACCAGGGGAAGGCGACTGGGCCGTCTTTAGACTGATCCAGAGACCACCTGTTCTCCGACTTTCTCTTGTCTAGTGGAAGTTCGAGGTTGTGTCAGAGCTGGTGCAGAGGTTGACATGTTGGGGGGGGGGGGGATTTGTACATTGTGGAGTACATTATCGGTACTCCTTGACATTTACATGTTCTTTATAGCAAGGAGATTGTGCTGATGTGAATGCACTATACAGTGTAAGGTTTTAATGAGATCTTCTTGTTATTATTGCTGTTTGTTTACTGACTACGGAAGTTCCTGTCTGGGACTCTGATCTAGTTGGGTGGTCTAGGCTTCTCCTCGGGGGTCTGTCCTCAGCATTCAAATCCTCTACTATTTCCTTAGGAGTTTTTTTTTATTATAATGCCTATAAAAACTGGTGATGCTTATAGCGTCAGCATTTGCAGTGGATTGACTAAAAGTAAGAATCCATTTGAGAATCAAGGGAGAGAAAAGTTTTAAATGAGATAAACATTGGAAAGAGAGTAAAAGGAGCGACTAAGAGTTTAACATGGAGAGAGAGAGAGCGATGGATTAATTGAATGGCACGGTCAAGATGCTGGTAGTGTTTCAACCACCATGCTCTGGTCCAAGTGCTCACAGCTGTCCCTGCTCATCTCAGCTGTCCATCCAAGCTGACTGCTGCCCTCGGGCCTTGGACACAAATATAAATCATGCCATCGCTTTATATCCAGGGTGATGACAGGACAGTCAATCTCTTTCCTGTACGGATGGAGATTACTGCAGAGCCCTGGGTCACATTGGTAAGGCGCTGTGTGAACATAGACTCAGGCCCAGAGTCAGTGACGGATTGTCATCCCCAGCCTCACTGTAACATAGAGGGATAAGCACCACATTGTTATCATACCGCTGATCACTGACACACGCTGGTTACCCAACCAGTTCACATGTGTCACAGACTAAAGCCTGGTCTGCAGACTGGGGCACATACTAGAGAGTCTGAGATTCTGCGTTTTGGATAAACTTGCGTAGATTTTGTCAGTGAAATAAATAATCCATTAAGCCTGGACCATCATGTGTTATCCCTGGTGTTTTATTACCAGCTAGATTTAAACTTCCCTAAGAGCATTTTTCCCCATTGTCCTGTTGGCTTTTCTCTGGAGTGGTGCCTGACCGAAGTCTCTGCATTGCTTTATTGCTGGGCTCTGGAGGAAGCTGCACTACAGTATTTTTAGAAACACTCTTGTAAATAGCAGCAGAGGGTTCACAATAGCCACAGACATTGTCACTTGTGTGAGATGGAAGACATAAATTTCTGTCTGATTCACACTACCACATTAGTAGACTACCCTAATAATCATAAATATAGACCTGCATGCAGCAAAGTGTGGCGTAATTTGTGTGTGAGTGTGTGTGTGTGTACACTTTCTAGTCTATCTGTCTCTCTCTCTCATTCTCCTTCTTTTCTCCATCATCTTCTTTTTCTCCATTTTTCACGCTCTGATGTGTGGTAAGACTAGAGCCATATCCTTCTTGGGGTTTGACCCACTTCCACCTGGCCAGTCACAGTTCTCTCCGCTTTCCATAGAGGCCAGATTCTTTCTGGGAACTGCTCTGCTTTCCTATAAGTCCCAGGAAAGACCACCGTTGTCCTCGGTCACAAGCTGTGTCCTTCACATAGTTTTCCACTGAGAGATAAAGTTGATCAAGAGAGGTTTGCTGAACTCTGTGTTATGCCAGTCCTGATTACTCAGAGCTTAGATGATTAGCGCACTATGTTTATGTGTACAGAAAAATAAGAATGCTGGTTGTCCAGTGACTGTAGGCTATTAGGGTGTTGACAAGTTACAGCGAATATCCACGATTTTGTGTGTGCTCTTTAAAACCAGTATAATTCTCATGTAGTATTGGTATGCCGGCAAGAAGCCACACGTTTATTGCACATGGTTATGCAACCTTGTACTTCTAATCAAAGACTCTGCTTAAAGATATATGAGCCTTAGATTTATCTGCGTCTGCTATAATCTGCCAAAATAGCCCCGCTAAGCATTTGATAAATGTACTTGAACTTCTTACTGTATGAGCAATGTACACACACATTAAGACATGGACCTGTATCAGTGCTTTTGGAGAGCATT
The DNA here is from genome assembly GCF_046629955.1 of Centroberyx affinis. NCBI lineage: Eukaryota > Metazoa > Chordata > Actinopteri > Beryciformes > Berycidae > Centroberyx > Centroberyx affinis. Next base: position 296,170 of record NW_027279619.1, read on the forward strand.
CAACTTGAAACACAAAGCACTTGAGGCATCCACATGAGCAGCAGCTGGAAGGATCACTGTTCTGTTCTATGTCAGTAAGCCCAAAACAAATCCTAGAAGGGCTGAGCTGTCCTTCCCAAGAGCCTTGCCCATAGCCTGGCAGAACTGGGCCCCAGCTCTCCCTCACCACACTGGTCACCCACCCAGCCTGCTCTGCCACTGCCCGAATCACGCTGTTCTTCCTGGACTGACCTTCCCTCCGGAGGTCTGCCTTCTGAACCAGAGTTATACAACTCAACTGACCCAATTTGTCAGGCCTCAGAGGTTGCATTTTGTTAAAAAACAGTTTTAAGAGGAGTAAAGCACTGATATATAACTCGGCCCAGAGCCACATCTAAAGCCCTAGTTGCCTGCCAGTCGAGGTGTGAAGGACAAGGGCTCTAAATAAAAGGAAAGTTGAAAGAGGGAGGGGGGGGGGTTCTGAATTGTTGCCACTACTACTCCCCCCTAGGCCTCAGTCCCCCAGGCCTGACTGGCTCAGTGGAATAATGGCTGGGCCAGTGATAAATAGACATGTCCATGGCACCTGAGAAAAAAAGGGGGGCCGGGTCTACTGCTGCCTTGGAAACAGGATTCCTTGCATGCTCATTGGCTGTCAGGGTGTAGGCTGCTAAAGAGGAGAGATTTGCTGGGGGTATAAAGAACGCGTGTTGTTTTGGAGGATCTCTGTAAACAGGCAGACAGAGAGGAAACCTTCTATCCCCGTCATTTGAGGCAAAGACCACAACCTTGTGATTTCTTTGGTCTTAGATCTCAACTTTAAAGGGACACTCGAGTGGATTCGAAAAAAGGGACTTTGTATTTCCTTGAAAAAGGACTGACATTTCAGTGTAACTGGTGACATTGAGTGCAGCAGGCCTGGCCATGCCTGGGGTGAACCTGGACTTCCTCCCAGCCTCGGAGGCTCCAGAGGCATTGGGCAGCCCAGATAGCCTTTGTGCTGAGTCTGGCCTGGAGGAGGTGATTGGAGATCTGCTTGCTCAGGAGCAGGTGGAGGATGAAGAGGAGCAGGTTGCAGAAGGGAGTTTTGAGCTAACATTGCGCTGTGCAGTGGGGGAAATCCACAGTGACCTGCAGGCCTTTGGAAAGCGAGTGGATGCCCGGCTGGAGGAGGCAGCAGCCCAGGTGGCTCCTCTGGCCAAGGTCCTGGCCAGCCTGCAGGAGGAGAACCTAAGGCTGAGGATTCAGCAGGAGAGGCTGGTGAGGCAAGTGGAGGCCCTGTGCCAGGTAATGGGGCTCCCTGAACCTACAATATACGTACTGCCCAGCCCTGAAAGCTCACCTTCCATTCCATGTGGAAGCAATACTCCATCCAGCCTAACCCAGGATACTCCATCCTGTGCAACCCAGGATACTACATCCCGCGCACCCCAGGATATTCTGTCTAGCGCACCCCCGGGTCCTCCATCTAGCACACCCCTGGGTACTCAATCCCATGCCCCCCGGGATACTCCATCTAGTGCACGCCTGGGTTCTCAATCCCATGCACCCCATGATACACCATCCTGTGCACCCCAGAGTACTCCATCCTGTGCACCCCAAGATATTCCCTCTAGCACACCCCCAGATACTCCATCTAGCACACCCCTTGGTACTCAATCCCGGGCACCCCAGGATACGCCATCGAGCACACCCCTGGGTTCTCAATTCCATCCACCCCAGGATACGCCATCTAGCGCACCCCTGGGTACTCCATCAAGCGTGCCTCCAGAGCCTGAATCATGCTCCCAGGACTCGGAGTCTGTATCCAATGGGACGGACGCACCTCAGAATTCCAAACCTGAGCCTGAGCCGGTACCTGTCCCTCACCCTCCCACCTTTGCAACACTCCGCTCCTCCTCTGCTCCCTCTCTGATGGGAAACATTTCTCGCAGCAACAGCATGGTACAGCTCTCTCTTAATGGCTTCATGCTCCTATAACCACTAAGGTTCTGATCATGACCCCTTTTAATCCAGATAAGCTTCTTGAAGTAAGGGGATGGTTGTTGTTCCAGTGTTCTCAATATCAGTGGATTGGCTGGCAATTACTTACATTACTCCCTCCCTTCATTTTGACAAAGCTTGCCCATCTCAGTCTCTGACATTCAGTTTTGCCAGATTGTGTTTATGTGTGGGACTTCACTGCCATTTGTCACTGAGGTATTCCAATCCTTTAATACCATGGGATTCTGATCATGTCCTGGCCAGCACTAGTGTGTGTACAATATGTGTGTGTGCATGCAGGTATGTGTTCTGTTAGGAAAAATGTGTTGAGTGGACACACTTCCAGGAGTCGGAAAAAGTAACCGTGCTTTTTGCCAATTCGTCTGAGGAACAACAGCCTGTCTATGACATCCCCTTGGTGTCTCCTGCTCCTCCTGTCTCTCTCACCTTATGACAAAGGTTCTAAATTATTTTAAACTATCAGTATTTTGAGACTGATCAGCATGAGAACAGATATAATCCTGGCCTATAGTTAACAGTGTTCCAGACTTCTAGCCCCTTTTTCAGGTTAGGGTTGTGCCATACTTCCCTCTGTTACTTTCTAATCACTCTTTAACCAACTCTTTAATAAGTCAAAGAACAAAATATAGACATTTGTTCCTGTTATAGTATAGATCAAAGTGGAATTTCTTATGATTGGCATGATACACAGTTGGCACGTATCATTAGCCATGTTGCACTATACTGTACCTTGAAGTCAAATAACAAATATACCTTGTGCAGGTGTGTTTGTGTGCACATTGATGACATTTTGAGGGATATTTGTGGCATTATCTTCAGTTATTCAAATGGGCAGTGTTCATAGTCCAGTCTAATCCTGCAAAGACAGCTGGGTCTGCCAATCAACTGCTCCAGTAAAAATGATGGGCTTCTTTTTAAGTTGATCTCCACAGACAGATGACTATGATGCATGGAGAATGACCTTATCTGACCCTTAACCCCTATGTGTGTGCAGATTTACATAGCTCTCCCTTATCAGCCATTTCATAAACCCGTTGGAGAAGACTGTACTGTAGCTCACCATGGTGATGTGAAAAGAGAGATTGTAGTCCTTCTCCCTTTAGAGAAAGAAAACAAAAAGCAATTTTTCTATACAATATTGACTCCAATGATCAAGAGAATATAGAGGCTTTATTAATCACGACTCTTCACACCCAGTGTAACTGACCATTGTATCAGAAATTCTCTCACCCCACACACATTCTCTCATTGCTTGACTTAGAGGCCTTGTTTGGCTGTGTTGTGTCCAAAAACATTCCTCTGCGGTCAAGTGGCTCTCAGTCCAACCTATCCCATGGGTCAGAACTCTGTGTCCAGAAAGCCTTAAAACCAGGGGCCACCCTAGATCACACAGCACAGGCTGTGCTGGGCATTGTCCCTCCCTGGCTGGACCTGGCCCGGCTGGGGCCCTCAGAGGAGAGGACAGGGAGATTGCTGGTGGGGACGGGGCCAGCTGTCTGAGCTATATCTGGACCTGGACTCGATTACAACAAAAACAATGAAGCCAGAGTCAGCCAGAACCCATAGTCTGGCACAGGCATTCAACACCATATGAAAATTTAAGAGGTGTTATCTATAGGGTTTATGGTCACTCAGAATACACTGGTAGATAGCCAGGCCTATCTTAATGAACTATAATGTCATGTTTATGCTCATCTGCTCCACATCCCCTTCAGCAGTGGATGTACAGTAAACACAACTCTGCCTCTTTACTTACCTAGTTCTGCTCATGCGCTAACTGCTCCTTGCACAGCTGCTCCTCTGGTGGTATACATTCCAGTACCCTGAAAGGACAGCCTGGGATGTTATTCCTCAGAGTTTATGTCTGGTAATGCAGCACTCCAGTCTTACAGCCATAGTGGTGTATCCTACCTGTCACATTAACTCTTGGTTCTCTGCAGCTTTTTACCATTTATACACCCAGTGTGTCAGTCATAGTCTGTGAACTAAGTTAACTGTGACTTAGCAGAATTGTCTGGGACTTTTCCTGTAACCTGCTCTCTCATATTTATACACACAGGGCTGGAAGGCAGAGGGGCTGGGAGAAATGATGTGAGGTGGTGAGTGGGCAGTCTTGGTACAAGAGAAAGATCATTGTCAAAAGAGAGAGTATTGAGATATAAATATACATATATGAGTACCACCAATGTCACATGCTCAAGCCTGTTATGGTTCAAGGAAATCTTACTGTGCTCACTATCTCCTAAATGTCAGCAAGCCTCAGTGCCTTTTGTAACCCAGCTGTAGATTGGTTTCCAGTAGGCAGACTCACTTCCCTTCCACCTCCCCCCTGTCTTTGTTTGTCCTGGTCTTATATGGGTCAGGGCTACATGGTTTCTCACTACCTGCAGAGAGCCTGACCTCCAGCTGTTTGGCTTGGAGATATAACTGATAGTAGCCCTTAGACGGCAATGCACACATATCCAACAAAGTCATCATTTTCAGCTAAATTTGTTATACAGACAATAACTTCCACATCTGTGCAATCTGAAACTAATCAAATGATCCTTCCTCCTTCTGCATGTGTGTGTATGTGTGTGCTCTTGCTCGTGGCGTGTGTGTGTGTGTCTGTGCACAGATGGAGACGGAGCCTGTGGTGGCCTCTGAGCCGATGTTTTCAGTTGGGCCATCTGTCCAGGTGGCCTGTCATGCCCCAGCCATCCCCAACGGCTCTACAACCACTCAGGCCAAACCTGATGAATGCTCTGGAAAACTGACTGCTGAACAGCTGGCTGCCATTGAGGATGAGGAGCTGCTTGACAAAATGGTACTTCACACCTCGCAATTATTCCACATCACTTAGATTTAAAAGCACCATGTGACAGCCTCTTCAGTCATGCAGCGAGTTTGTGTATAAAAGCTAAATCTTGCCAGCTATGTGAGAGTATATTTGGAAAAGTCACTGCCCAGGGTGTTGTGTGTACGCACAATGCTATGTTAGCACTGCATACGTAAATATAGAGCCGTGCTGCCACTGTGGCTTTTTCTGAGGCCTGACCTCTCATTGTTTCCATTTGTCTTTTTTTTTTTCTTTTTTTTTTCTTCAACAGCTCGATGAGTCAAAAGACTTTGAGGAGAGGAAGATGATCCGGGCAGCAATGAGGGATCTTCGTAAGAGAAAGAGAGGTGAGAGTGACGCAAAAAGGAAAAGCAATCTTCTATCCATCACTCTAGTATCCACGGTTACATGTTTCCTCTACTCTCTCACTATTTCATGACTACTTTCTCTCAAACCCAAAAAGCTTTCAGACTTACGCATATACAGACTCACTCATTTTTCATCAAGCTTGGTGCATTTTATGTTATTTTTTCATGCTTAGGAGTGCCGTTTTCTGTCTTTTCTGCTACAATTTATATCACTGAGTAAATGAACCTACCAAATCGCCCAATTGCATTATTTCTACCCATTCTGCCCTCAGAGGTCATGCTGGGATGTACTCAAGAGGAAATAGGTAGGACAGGTCGGTGTGCAGTGTGGATTAACATTTTTATATGTGCCTGCATTTGTCTTTTTGTGTGCACCATCCTGTCATCGTCAAACCAGTGGAATCATTTAAACTTTGAACTCTGAACACTGCCTGTTATCAATCAGCAAAATTGTAGCAGAGAGCATAAATACTTGAGAGGAACCCATTTGGTGGACGATGAAGGATATGTTGATAATTCTGTTAACATGCATGAATTTAGATTTTTATTTCCATGTTTGAATACCTTGCACTCACCTCAGCGTGTTGCATCAGCGGTGTTGAAATGTCTCCCAGTCCAGTTTTTTCTCTGTCGTGTGTCAAGCACTCACCATATGGTTCCACCTAGTGTCTGGTTGTGCTGAGCTGACGGCTGAAACTCCTAATAGTTCTGAGTCTATGCTAGAAAAATCTATAAAGGTTCAGTGTACTCAGTGCCACCCAGCACACAAAAACCCCTCTTCCTGTATTTCCTTGTATTGCCCTAACCTCTGCGGATATGGCACAAGATCTTAGACAATGCTAAATGAAGAGCTTAAGAATTGATCTCTGTAAGAGTAACATTGTATACTGTATTTAAACTCATCAAGGTAAATGAACAAGTGATACCCAAGGGAGCAGTGGAGGTGTTAAGGTATCAGTATGCTGGACATTGTTGGTTGGACTTGGCACAGCTCTCCGCGGGGGACGATCAGAGTCTGTTTGCTCTCTTTGATCTGTGATGTTTGTGCAGTACATATTACTTGACAGCTTTGGCTTGGCTGTCTGCCTCCCCCACCTGCGGGTGTTTGTGTGTGCAGAGGAATTTTATGGTACTGTGGAAAGAATCCTGAAATGTATCGCCTCAAATTTGGAAGCCGTGTTTAATCCATCTTTGTGGCAGTCAGATGAGGTGCTGTCAGCTTGTTTAGGGCCCCTTGTCCACCTCCTCTTTTTCCACTGACATCATCATTTCCCTACTCTCCTCCATCGCAGACCAGAGAGAAAAGGAGCGCGAGACCCGCCTGCAGGAGCTCCGGCAGCAGAGAGAGGAGCGCGCGCAGAAGGGTCGCCCAGGGGCCGGAGCAGGAGAGGTGGTGATGAGGAAGGTGGAGAAGTCAGCAGACGGCTCCACCCTCAGCCAAGTCACCAAGACAGACCGCTTTGCCCAGTCTGGTAGGCCAAAACACTAATAACTTAGTTATTACATATGCACACTTAATCTTACTTGGGCAAGTTTTTTCTTTTCTTTTCTTTTCTTTTCTTTTCTTTTTTTTCTTTTCTTTTCCTTTCTTTTCTTTTCTTTTCTTTTCTTTTCTTTTCTTTTCTTTTCTTTTCTTTTCTTTAAACTTTATTTAACCAGGCAAGTCAGTTGAAAACAACGTTACAACAATGGCCTGGCAAAATGCAAAAGGTCTCCTGATGAGGAATTGGGGTGAAAGTGGACAAATGAATAACAAGGAGACAAGACAAGAAGGGAAGCAATTTGAAGAATGTAACAGAAAACAAAATAAAAACAGTAATGTTGAAAGAAACAGTAAAGACGGTATGCAGGACAGACGCACATAAGCTGCATCATCATGACAAAGACGCCATTAAAAACAATTAAAACATGCAGCAAAAGACGAGGAACATGTTTTAAGGGCACCGGCAACCATAAAACTGACACTGTCACAATATTTACAAAAAATCATTTGAAATGCATGTGTGTGTTTAGATGATGGGAGCAGATCAACACGCAGCACCATCATGGAGGCCAGTTATGTGCAGAAAACAGACAGTGAGTCATTACTTTATTCCCCTCTCCTTTAAATCACTATTAGTATAGTCATTACAGTTTTACCATCACTATCATTCATATGAGTGTTTATTTATCATAACCTGTTGCTCTCTGTGTTACAGGAGGGACAGTCCAGTCCAAATCATACAGCTACACCTCTTCCAGTTCCTCCTCCTCTAGCACAAGCAAGAAAGTGGGCAGGTGGGTTGTGAAACATCAGCCTGGTAATTACACTAAAATTAAAATCCCAGCACCTTCACAAATTTACTCAGCTGTATGTCTCCCTGCCTCAGTGTGTTTGATCGTGAGGACGACTCGTCGTCCCGCAGCGGCAGCAGCGGTCTGGCTGCTGTGGAGCGAAGGCAGGCGGAGAGGCGCAAGGAGCTGATGAGGGCTCAGACTCTGCCCAAGACCTCTGCCATGCAGGCCCGCAAAGCCATGATAGAGAAGCTAGAGAAGGAGGGAGGGGGGTAAGGATAAACAGAAACGTCGTGCAACCAAAGAAAGAAAAGGAACATATCAAAGCATGTAAATATTAACACAAAGCCCTGCACCCTTTTTCTGTAGCCCCGGGAATCAGGCAGTCGCCAAGGTAAACAAGGTTCAGCGCTCCACCAGCTTTGGTGTGCCCAACGCAAACTCCATCAAGCAGATGCTGCTGGACTGGTGCCGTGCCAAGACCCGCTCATATGAGGTGAGCCAACTGGCCACAGCACCCCACCGTGTCGACGCTCCTCTTTTAATGTCAGCCAATAAAGTTGTAGCTCATCCTGCTTAACAATTAAGGCAAGATGGCCCAGGCACAAGTAATTAGATGAGTTAGTATTTTCCTATTTTGAGATATTTCCACCTCTTAGTCATTACTGCCCCCCTGCCTCCATAACTGTTCTTTGTTTTTTTTTCCCACAGAATGTGGACATTCAGAATTTCTCATCCAGTTGGAGCAATGGCATGGCATTTTGTGCCCTGGTTCACAATTTCTTTCCTGAGGCCTTTGACTACAACTCACTGAGCCCCAGCAACCGCAGGCAAAACTTTGAGGTGGCTTTCAGCACTGCAGAGTGAGTATACACACACAACCTGTTTGTCCTACATACATGTGCACTAACCACATCAATTTTGAGTTGTTGTAAGTTTTGACTACAAGCGAGAGCTTCAACCATCTGATTTTCACTATTGGAGAAACCACATCAACTGCAGTGGACCTGGGTTTTGTTAAGCTTGGCAGAGAAAATGTGAAGAATATGTGAAGAAACCACTGCAAGAATATCCTGCAAGCTACTGCAGGCTTAGCTTTCCTCTCAGGCTGGAAGATATAGATAATATCTTCCAACCCAGGTATTCACACAGTGAACACAAAATGAAAATCAAACCATCCAAGCCAAACAATTTTTCTATGCTGCTCCATTCCCAAAACAAACACATTGTTCTCTCTTTGTATTGTGGGTTTTATCCCATCCTTCTCTCTCATTCCTCTCGGAGTACATTTGTTTTACCTTTGTGAAATCCACCTTCAGCTCTCATTCAATTAAGTCTTTAGGTTCAGTATTGCTGTATACAAAAATCTACTTTCAGCCTCAATTGCCACTCACTATGAGTCTACTGATTACCAGATATCAGCAGAGTGGAAAGTTTTGCTTGAATGGTGAAAACATAAACACAAAAGTGTGTTCATCACAGTGAGCGGCCTGAAGTATGGAGATGGACCAGTAAGACGTGGGAGTCGTGTGGCCGCAGTCCCATCCTCCGCTGATGTCCGAGTGTTAACTTTCCCTGTCTCTCTCAGGTGTACCAAGTCACCTCAAAGCTGAGCGACCCCTGTTACTACTACCGCACTAATTCCTCCACCTCTAAAACTCCACTCTCCACCTGTCCTCCACTATGAGTAACGCTGTGACTCCCTCCGTCTCATCATTGCTCTGAACCAGAGACCCGTGAGCAAACCCTCCCCAAACAACAAGCAGGTCAAAAAAGAAGAGCACTCGGCTGCACCTCAGATATTTCCCCCCTTCCTTTTTTACCCCTAATCTCCCTCTCCTCCCCTCTTCTTTCTTTACCTCCTCTCTCATCCCTCTTGAATGTGGTCACACCATTCCAACTTGTGATGTCCCCCCCCCCCCACCACCACCTGTGTGTGCCGTGTTCACATGCTCATAGTAGGCTTGTGACGATGCTGATGATGCTGCTGATGCTGCTGATGAAAATATCAACACCGGACTGTCACACCACCCCCCATCCTTCCATCTTTGTGTTTTTTGTGTGCACTATCACTCACTTCCCTGGGCACCTCCCACCCTTCTACCAGTTTGCTGTAATCTGAAACCCCAACACACACACCCACACACCCACACACACACACCATCCCGTGCACATCCGTGTTTTTCCACTGTAGATTCACTCTGTGGTTGTATCTCTATGTATTTGCAGGATCCTTGTTGTTTTTTTCAACACGTCTTGTATTTGTTTGTGACAATACAAAGCCGTATTGTAGTCATGTCTTAAGTCTCCTGTCTCAGTGCACAGAAAAAAACAACAACAAAACAAACAAAAAGGCTAAATGGGCATCACCCAACGCTCATTTGACATTTTGTTTTGTCTTGTGTGTGTGTGTGTGTGCGGCACATACTGTACGTATCATGATGTTCATGAAGCATGTCAACTCATGGATATATCTGTCAACACAGAGAATGTAATGTTATTGTTTCTTTTTGTGTCTTTTCTCTCTCCCTCTGTCTTTTCACCCCGATTCCTTTCATTTGGCTGCTCACTGCTTTATCTATTTTTTCTCCTCCTTCCTCTCTGTCCCACACTTCGGTTCCACTTTGTCCACTATCTCTGTCCTGTTTCCTCTGTCTCTTTCTATCTGTTATTCACTCTGGTCCTCCTCCACTTTGTTTCTCTCTCCATGTCGGTCTTCCTTCCTGTCTCTTGTTCCTCTCCTCTCTTCCTTCTCCCTGGTCCCCCTCTCTCCCCCTGCTCCCTCTCCTGGGCGCGGGTGCAGGAAACTAGCGGACTGTCCCCAGCTGTTGGATGTGGACGACATGGTGAAGATGCGTGAGCCGGATTGGAAGTGTGTGTACACGTACCTGCAGGAGTTCTACAGGGGTCTGGTGCAGAAGGGCCTGGTTAAAACCAAAAACTCCTCCTAGAGTCGCACCCCGCCTAAGTTGAACTCATGGTGAGAGAGGGGCAAGCCTACGAAGGAACCTCAGATTGGCTCTGAGAGACTTTATGGGATAGGGTGTGAGTGCTTCTGTGTGTGCGTGTCTCTGTGTGTGTACTTGCACACGCACATGCAAGTGAGTGGATATACGTTTTTAGTTGATATGATTTATGTCAACGGTTGGTGGCACAAAAAAACCCATACAGTTGTCATTGGATTGAGTGTTTGCTCCCTCAATCTGAAGCTGTGTGTGTGTGTGTGTGTGTGTGTGTGTGTGTGTGTGTGTGTGTGTGTGTGTGTGTGTGTGTGTGTGTGTGTGTGTGTGTGTGTGTGTGTGTGTGTGTGTGTGTGTGTGTGTGTGTGTGTGTGTGTGTGTGTGTGTGTGTGTGTGTGTGTGTGTGTTTGCGTGTGCGTGTGTGTGCATGTCTCCATAGCCTGACTATGGGCCAGGCAGACAGCCAGGCATCAGCACTCCTCATCTGCAGTTCCACACTTTAAAAGGAACTGCTGTATCACAATGTTTCAAACAGAGGGATTGAGAAACAAAGCAGAGAGCGGAAAAGCTATGTGTTGTCTCTTAACGATTGACTTATCTAGTGTGAGTTTACATGTGTTTAGGCACTTGCCTTGTAAAGCCTTTTAAAGTTGTGATCCTGAGGTGTAGAATGACCTATCTCTTCAATATCTACAATGACAAAACAAAAAGGGTTTATGCTGTTGACATTTATTTTGTCATGCAAGAGATTTATTCATCTGCTGTTCCTGTAACTTTTGTGTAAATGGCTCCCATAACACTACTGTTTGTTTGAATAGGCCGTCTCTTTACTTGAGTGCTGCAGGGTTTATATGGAGATAATGCCACCCTGTGGTCACTTTCTGCATGGCTCACATGTGGAGTCATCGTTCCTAAAATTGTTTATTGGCATACATTGCATTAGTCAAGTCAAGTTTATTTATAGAGTGCTTTTAACAGGTTTGCCACACAGTGCTTTACTTAAAACAAGGTTGACAAAAAAGGATAAAAACAAGAATAATGAAAACAAGAGATAGATTAAGTACATAAAACCATCAAACAGCACTAGAGCTTGCCAGTTCAGGAGTGTGTGTGACTGAGTTTTAACACTAGTTGTTTTCAAGTATTGCCATTGCGCTGGTTTGGTTAATGACTATGAGTATGGGCATGATGGATGAGAAAACAGTATGAAGATTTGGGAATCTGTGAAGAGAATATCCTCCTCCTCTCTCCATCTCTCACCCTCGTCCATCCTGCTAGTTCCTCTTCCACTCTCTCATACGAACTATCTCTTGTATGCCTGTCCCCCAGGACCTTTGCCAACTGCATGCCCCTGCTGGAGGTGGAGGACATGATGATCATGGGTAATAAGCCTGACTCCAAATGTGTCTTCACCTACGTACAGTCTCTGGTCAACCACCTGCGCAGACACGAGATGTCCATGGGTCGGCCCTGTGACCTCTGACCTGTGCCCCATACGCCTTCACCCCTGTAGTCGTGTCCTGTCCGGGGCAGTAACCAGTCAGCACCCCTCTCTTCACCCTGACACCCCCCCACCCCACCCCCCCACCCCAGCACCGTCTTCACCTGATGACAGCCGAGACTCTGAGAAGCAGGGTCACAGATTTGCACATCTCTGATGGACCAGTTGGGGATAGAGTGTGTGTGTGTGTGTGTGTGTGTGTGTTTGTTATCTTTGTTGGCAGGTGATGTGTTAGACTCATTCAGTTCTCTGGACACACACTCTTAATACAAAGTCCCACATTCTCCAGCGAGAAAGCTCCAAAGTTTTTTATTAGAGTATCTTTTAAGCTTTAAAATTTTACATATCATCTTCTCTGTTTCATACCTGGTAATATTCAACATTTTGCAAGTTGTGTTACTGGTGCGTACTGACAGACCCCAACAGAAATGTACAAGAGAAAATATTTTACAGTATTCCCCTGTTTAAATTATTTATACCTACATTTTTTTTCTGCTACACTTATGTAACTATTGTGATTTGTTAGCATAGCTGTTGGTGATGCCACTGAAGAAGAAAAATATATGCAATACCATATGATGCGTCTCTGCATTGTGTCGGTCTCCACTCTGGTACTGTTAAAGATTTTCTTTTTTTTTTTACCAAAATCTGCATGCTTTTTAAAACATATTTACTTGAATTATTTTAAATAGTTCTTATTATTCTCATGTTGTTGTCATCAGTTAGCATATTACTATTTAATTTAATTCAGGAGCACTGGGATGTTTTTTCTCTGTAGTTAAAATGAACGCAACATCATTGTCTGTGCAGTGTAAAGCTGAGTAAGCTTGCTACAGTGCTACTGAGAAGCAGGGTCAGGTTTTTTGCATTTGTAACACATTATATTATTGTATCATGATTTTATTCTAACACCAAATTGCTTGCATTGTTCTGTATTTTCAAGTGACCCATTTGTCATAATCTAACTCTCACATGCATTATTCAGGTAGAAAAAACAATTAGGAAGAGTGGGTATCAGTCCCTCTCAGGTGTTTTTTTTTTTAGATTACATTATATTGTTGCTAGGTGTTTCATACTGATTGACTCTGACAACAGGATGTAAAAGATCTCACCCCGATGCTCCCGTCACCCCCCACATCGCAGCCTCGCCCCTGCCAACACACACTCACACACGGCTGTTTGAGTGGGCTCTTTATTTATGCTTGGGTAGAGTTTTTGAAATATATTGTTTTTATTTTGTTAGTGTGTACATTATGCTTTTTAAGTTTTGTTTAAAAAGAAGTCTATGAGTCCAAGCTAGCACAATGCTTTATGAAAAAAGTAATTTCGCAAGTTTTTGGGCCCAATGAAAGCCGGCTTTCAGCTCAGTCAATTACAAGTAAACATGAATAATCATGGCTGAACATACTTTATTGCCAATGTATATTTCATAACCTAAGGAAGCTAAGGAAAATGTATCAGGACAGACTTTTATTCCACTTGTATAATTAAGGTTCCTTTAACTAGATTTCTAAAATGTTGGTTGGTTTCAGAGCTGATTTTGATGTAATTCATTTCTTTCTCACGCTCTATTTCAGTGGATTTAGTAATTATTTGAGAAATATTCCAGTGCTGCCAACTCAGAAACAAACATCTTCCACAAAGCAGTGAATCCTGTACATATGAGCTTAAACACGTTGTTCTAATTTCATGTTTCTGTGCACCTCACAGTTAAATGTGAATTAACAATTAAACCAGTTCAAGAAATGAATGCATTTGTTGGGGATTATTGCTTTGAATGGTCACACCCAGTGCACCTAATTTGATGCTCTGCTGTTCATTCATTTTCATTTCATTTTCCATACCCATAGGCTGGAGCTGTCCCACCCAGCATGCATTGGGCAGAAGGCAGGGAAACACTGAGACAGGTTGCCAGTCCTCACAAGGCGAACACATAGACAAATAGACTCACATTCACACCTACGGGCAATTTTGTCTCCAATCTACCTGACTTGCATATCTTTGGACTGTGAGAGGAAACTGGAGCACCTGGAGGAAACACAAGGATGCAACACACAAGTGCAAACACAAGGGGAACATGCAGACTCCACACAGAGGCGCAGGGCTGAGATCCGAACCCAGGACCTTACAGTGAAGCGACAGTGCTGGCCAGGCTCCAATATTCTCTCCAGAATTTCTCTTAAGTACTTTGAAGTGTGAGCTTTCTTCATATCTGAATTGGAGATTTTTATACAAAAAACAAAAAGATGAAAAAAGATTATTATTTTTTTTTAATATTTTATTATTCTTTTACAACCCTTCTACTTGAACCCTCTTGTCTGTGAAGTCCCACCCACCAGAATATGTGGCATCAACCCCAGGCCAGTCTGGCGATTTACAGCCTGGGGCTTCATTAAGTTTCACAGTGGGTAGGAAGCCATCAGACACACAAGAGAGCAGAAGTGAGGAAAGGATCCTGAAGATATCTGACACGATGGATAAAAAAAAAAAAAAAACATGCACTCACAGTCCTGCAAGGTGCGTAATATGAGAGCACTCACCAAGTGACCTGTTGTGTTGTTAGCCTCGCAAAAACAAAACAGACAAACAGCAGTAAAAATGTATGTGCAAATTCAGACTGTGACCCTCGGAGGCCTTTTGCTGATGATTCTGTCCCCCCCTAAGGGCTGATCCATGATCTGCTGGCCTTATTTTGAAATGACAAGGATTTCTGTCATGTGTGCTGTAACAGCCAACTGGTCATGGAGCAGCTATGAAGCATAGTGGTATTATATTATTTCTACTTTTCTCCTTCTCACTGGCGAGTTATAGGTCGGAGTGCTGGGCCTCAGAGGTGGGCTGTGAGGAGGCGCTCTCTGCAGGAGGAGAGGAAGAGGAGGTCTGGGGCTCTGGTGTGTCTTTAAAGGGGCTGTCTTTGGCAGGGGAGAAGCGGAACTCCTCCGGCACCTCGTCCTCAGCCTGGGCCTTCTTGTAGAAGCCCAGCTGGCCCAGCAGCTTGTTGATCTCAGAGCGGGTCATGTCAGACAAGGCTATCCGCTGTGGAGGAGTGGCACACAGACCCAGGTTACATTTACTCTGCAGCTGAGTCGGGGATAGAACAGAAATTTTGCAAAAACAGCTGTTGCAAAATGGATGCTTAAAGACCCCGTGAAATGGCATCTTTACTTCCTTGATTAGAAGCATTTCCTTGTTGAAACAGGATGTTGGGGCGGGACATATTGCAGTGAGGGATCATTCAAAAGTCTAAACCAATGGAATATGAGTCATGGAGAGAAAGGGAATTTTATTTGATGGGAGGGGTGCGGAGGGGTGGGATTGTTCAAAAACCTGATGGTTTTATTGGTTAGAAATGTATATTTAGGCCTACTAGTGCAGCAAAAGATAAAACATACTCTGTTTTCCAGGAAGTAAAAGTAATGTTCATTTCATGGGGACTTTAATATAGTGTTTCACAATTCCACTGTTTCACCTATGATTCTCCTATTTGGCTAATAATAGCATATATTATAATTCGACAAAGTGCCAGATTTACCCTCTCCAGCTCTTGAGACAGAGGTATAGTGCAAAACAAAGACTTACATCCAGCTCTTCGTAGTAGTGGTTAAGGAGGACAAGCTCAGGGTCGGCCCCAGGGATGTGCTTCATCACCAGGTTATGGCTGGAGTAGCAACGGTCAAGGATGGGCACAGACAGAAAACGCTGGAATTTTTGGCTTAACATTTTGTGCAACTTCTACACTAATAAGTAAGAGAAAGCAACAGCAATACACCCGAGGTAAAGGATACTAAAGAGGAATATCCTGGGTCACAAAGGCTTTGACCTGCGGAGAGAGAGATGGGGATTGATGTTTCTCACTCACAGTTTGTGTGTAACCCTAGACGTTAAATGTTTCTCAGTGACCAAATACCTTCACGCTTCAGTCTAGAACAAGGTTTAATTCTGCCTCTGAAACTGGCTCTCAGTGTGTTGACATCTATATTCTTACCGTTTTGCCCCAGGCAGCAGAGCAGACTGTTGATTACAGGAGTGAACAACTTACCTCTCTCAGCCTGTTCAGCTGTCATCCACCGCATGTCTGAAATGAGACCGGAGATAAAGTAAGATACAGGAAATGTTTGCAAGCAGCACTCATTACAATCAGGAAATGGGATCAGCAGGATCAGGAAAAGAGGATGACTTCATTGTGAGTTTACACAAGGCCATCCATTCTTTCCGCATATTCCTCCTAGATACACACTCAACCTATAAAAATATGCATTTCTTTGGCTTCACTTTGCTGTTGAAATATTACACAGTTTGTACAAAGTACAGATTTATGGAAGACCTAGGTTGGTGGCCTATGTATTGAGAGGAATGCCTAACCCATTTTTTTTTTTTTTTTTTTGTAAAACTGTGCCTCAGGTAGTGTGAACTCAGATATTCAGTAGCAGGGGTGAATCACATAACAATAGCAAGAGATGCATGCTTTTCATCAGTGGTGCTGGTAGGGTGGTGCTTCAGTGACACCCTAGGGGAAAACTACATGGTCTTTCACAAAGAGAAGAATAGAGTTTCAGAAACTTTTGTGTATTGATAGGAATCTGACCCTGCAGTTGAATCTCCTGTTACACACTTCGTCTTAGAAAATGAAAGCCAAGTCATTTTGTTGCAAATGCCGTTTTTGGTTATTACATTGAATAAAATACAAGTTATTTACAACCCGTATGTTTAATTGGGTACCACACCACACCAAACCAAACGCGTTAAGGTCCATTCAGGCCATCCGATCTATTCATCCTACTCGTCTAAAAAAATAAAAAAAACACTCACGCATGCGCTCAACGCGGATATTTGGGAAACAAAATGCATCCATTCATATATTCTTCCAAATCTTATTGAGAAAATGAAATCCTGCAAGCTTCAGCCCACTGCCATTCCAGAGAGTAATTTACTCCACTTTTACGTCGTTTGAATGAATCGGAGTAAAATGAATCCTTACTGTACCTCCACCTTCGCTTTTGCGAGACCGTCCAGTTTCTTCAAATCTACATCGTAGGCCGAAGCACAATGAAGTAAGCTGGCAAAGAGGAACAGCCACATTATTGCTCCTGGTTCAGACGCGGGACCAGGACTCGTTCCTTCTCGGCCCCAATACCTGCAGATCTAAATAATTGAGCTGAAGAAGAGGAGGGAGAGTTGATGTGCGGCTATGTCACGTCCGGACCTCTTGCCACGTCAAATGTTTCCCCCTGTCTGACGAGAGAGGCGTGGACAGGCGCTCATTGGTTATGAAGATACCCGGCAAGACACAGTTCATCCTCACTGATGTTACAATGTGAGTTCGCTATATCAGCATGAAATAATATTTGGTTTGCCTTATATGCCGCAGGCAGGGGTTTCAACCTGTTTACTTTACAATTCCAGTGTTCCTAAGTCCTATAATAAAGATAATATACAGATATCATTGTAGACGTACATAGTCATATAAAGTACAAGTCTTTATAATAGGGGAGAACGGGGTAAATTGAGTCTGTGGGTAGGATAAGACGCCCCTTGTTTCTAGGCAACCATGTGAAACGTGATCACAGATTTAGGAAGAGTAATTAATTTCCATGAATCTGTGAATAAGATAGCACATGGAGAAAGATGTGATAAAAGAGCCAGGTCAAAAAATGTGATTGCTATGTTAAGTGATTTCATCATGGTAAAGATGTCATAATGTTTGTGTCTTGATTGATTGATTGATAGATAGAAATATGTTTGAGGCTCTATTATTAATTAGTTTCAGGCTTTAGGTCATGATCACATAGGATGTGTTTTTGAATGCGTCAGTGGCTTTTTTCTATTATTTTCACTGGTTTGATGGCAGCAGATGCACGTCTTCTCCAAGATGAACATGTCTCAACTTTATATTAGCTATGTGTATGTATATATAGATAGTATAGTAACACATATATTTGAATCTCCTGGTGTATCACACCAGGAGACTCTGTGGAGACTCTGTGGATTTAGTTCAATGCTGCTGGTCTACTGTCTGTACATCTCCAAATTACAGACATGATGATGTGACATCAAGCGCATTAGAGATCGATTTAGATCCATTTGTCTACATTGACCAACTTTTGATTTTGTGCTTCTGTATGGGAAACACTGCATCTCACAGTCAAAGACGCCCTGTAGAGGCCATCTGACGAAGCGACATCTCAATTAGCGTTACCTGACTGACTGACTGACCTGAATTTGCCTCGTGATGCCCTCGGTTGTGCCGTGGGAAAAATAGTAGCGCCTGCATTACAGATTAGATATCATTATGTCATGAGAATACAAATGCAAAACAAACAGCGTTCGGCCCTCTTGGAGGATCTGAAAAGCAACCCAGGAAATGTCAGGAGGGAAGTGGATTTGATCAGTTGCAAGAGAACAGAAGATAGGCAGAATGACACTGAACCGAGAAAATCAACAAAGGACAAGCACCATGAACCAGTGGCGTAATTTGTGTCTAAAACATTGGTGGGGGGCCAACTGAAGGTCAGGGGTATGGGGGCCCTCCCCCAGAAAATTTTACTAATTTAATTAATTTTAAATGCATTTCCTGCAATTCTACAGACTTTGGCATCACTGATGAGCTTTCTTGAATACAGTAAAAGATATACTAAATCACCTTCACCAAAAAAGGAAAATGCTAAGTGACAAACTATTGATATATGTAGGCTACCAAAGTCTTTTGGTGCATGTCCAAGTCAAGTCTCAAGTCAATCAAGGCAAGTCAAAGTCAAGTCTCAAGTCAAGTCACAAGTCTTTCAGGGCTTGCTGTAAGTCTTCATAATTGTAAGTCAAGATGCAAGTCTTTCAGGTCTGTGAATGCTGACCATGCCCATTGCAATGACGTGGGACCAGTTCTTGTGTTTTTAATGTTTTCCTTTCAAAGCTTTTTTTATTCTATTCTTTTTCTTTGCCGCAGACCTGGCAAGAACATGACATGAGACAGTGGATAACACCATGATAGCAATGATCCCATGTACAGAGATGGAGTGAGCAGATTATTTTTCCAGCTGCGTTCTAATGCTACCGCCCCTTGTAGTTTGAGGGCTTTTATTTTACAACTTTAATTTTGCTGGTTAATTTGATGCCCACTCACTGGGTTCAGAGGTATCAAACACAAGGCAGAGTTCAGTTTGGGATGAGGTTGGGACGTGATTGGCATACTTGGTGATTGATGACATGTGGTTTCGATAGTGAATGTCCCATATCACAAACAAACTGAATGAATGATGATGTGGCGTATGAATTTGGCCGAGTGCCAGGATACTGTGCGTCGGCCGTATAGGATCTAGCAGACGTTGATCGGGCCGTATTTCCTATTGCAAATTAATGTAATGACTCAACTTGCAAAACTTTGGACATTTTGTGAAATTTAACATGAATTTGGTACGGAGAACTATGTGCTGTAGATAACCTGTCAAAGAAAAAAGAAGATCTTTGCGTGCCCAGATTAGGTCAAGCATACTCCCTCTCCATATTGAAACAGGTCGTTGGGTGGGTACTGCTGAGGAAGAGAGACTGAGACAGTGAATTGAGTATTGCTTACAGCTATAATATATAAGAATTGCGCAATTGGGAAAGACAATCAGAAAGGCAGGAGAGAGTGAGACGGCTGCAGAAAAAGGAGACTTACAGGGAATTCTTCGCACAAATAATTGAATTATTTCCCATCATATGTTGTTGGACAAGATGGACTACTTGGACAGCTTAACTCTATTCATATGCATTAATATTTTTTATTTATTTTCTGAACTCAGCCACACAATTTCTCTAATTTCTCTGAGCTGTTCGCAGCTTTCATCCCAGTGCAGCTGGACCGGTTGGAGGCTTGGCGGCGTGTTTATGCTTCAAGGCTGTTAGGCCAAGACACACACACACACACACACACACACACCTAAGAAGCATGTAACGTCCAATTGCATATAAATTTTGACTTATTTTACATACATTAGTCTTGAAAAGTTTGACTTGTAAATGCATGCATCTAAAGTTCTACTTAATAGGCTAAATATCATTTCAAATAATCCAAACTCATTTTTGACATTCAATTTGAACACGGCTTCGCTTCGCCATTCTAACCAATTATGACATCATTGGATGGCGCTGGACTCTGCTCTACCAATCAGAGCCTGTCTCAGCTGCACTAATGACATCACAATCAGAATTCTAACGTGTTTGGTCGCAGCAGCTCAGGGTATAAAAGGCCCCGCTTGAGGTCTTGAGCTTCAGACCGTACCACGGTCTGCTCCCCTGGGTGCTGGTAAACCTGTTGCTTGGACCGCAGCAAGAGGCTCTCTTTGGGAAGCCTTTTACACCATTTCAGACCAGTAGCTATTGGACGCTTGATGGGCGTGTTTGGAAACGTTCTTTTTTTTTCTAGTTAATTTTGATAGTTTGGACCAGGTGGCGTGGCAGCTAGCAAACGCGGTTCGTTGAAGAGCTGGTGGTTGGTACGAAGAAGCGCAAACCCGCCACCCAGTCCAAACTATCAAAATTAATTAGAAAAAAAATAAAACTGTATATCCCCTGATATCTTATCGGGTTGTAGGCCCTTGTCAAAGTCCACAGTAAGAGCTTTACCAGGGTAAAGGGGATGGGTGCTGCCGCTGCTGCTCCTGCTGCTGCAGCAGTACCGTTAAGCCAGGTGGTGCTCGTCAGTAGCCTAGTGGCAAGCAGCAACACTGCTGCTGCTGCTGCTACTACAGCTGCTGCAGCAGTATAGGGCTAGTAGTGGTAGTTCCAGTAGTTCTCATTACAGATATCTGAAATATTTTAAAGTAGCATTTTGGCTAGTCATAATGTAATGAGAGATATTGTAAATTAGCATTTAATAGGCCCATATCTCTCATTACATTACGACCAACCGAAATGCTAATTTAAGATATCTTTTATTATATTATGACTTGTCAAAATGCTAATTTAAGATATCTGATATCTGCTCCTGCATGCTGTAAAGGCCTTAATGATAGGACTGAAAAGGACAAAAATAAAGGTTTTAAGTTATAACCAACTTACCCCTACTCTTCAGTAATCTGTGCCAAAAGATCATCGTTCAAGGAGTCGTCGTTCTAAGACTGTATTAGCTACAGAAAATGTTCCATAATACCAACAACCTTAAGTATACATTATTGTTTGAAATGAATACACATTTATTTTCCCGTAGTAGCATAAAAAGTAAAGTGTCTCATTGAACCCCATTCTCCCCTGTATTATAGGAATGTTATAGTATATGAAATAACACAAACTAATATGTAGTCAATATAAACTATTGAGTACCACAGACACACTGTAAGTTCCTATAGAGTATTATAGTGATTTTCTGTTAAGGTATATGTGTATTAAGCTTTCAACACATCCCACAGCATTTGAACTACTTCTCTGTCCTGATCGACAATAATTTTAACCACCAGCAGCTTTAGGCGACCATCTAGTCCACAAAGTCCACTCCAGTCTTTTCCAACAAGCTTTGTGTTTTAAGGGTGCCATCTAGACACACACATGCATGCACGCACGCCCGCACACACAGTTTTTGGTTCATTAATGTTATAAAGGCCACAGCCATTTATGAGGTCATGCAGACTGATGAGGACCCCTCAGGTGTTGCCAGGGCAACATCTTATCGCATCCTACTTCAGCTCAGTGTGGAGGTGTTATAAGGGCCATCAGTTTCCTATGGGGACAAAAGTGCGTTGGTGTTAAAATACAAAAGTGGAAATGCAGTAGGCTATAACATTTTGGTAAGCATACCAAAGCTCACTAAACTCTATATCCAGACAATTTGATGTATAGTCTGCTACCCCAGTTAGTTAAGCTTAATATCTTAACAAAAACATAGAAAAAATGAGAATGAGAATGGCAAATAAAAATAGAGAATATATAGGCCTATATGTATATATATATATGTATATATATATATATACATACATATATATATATATATATATATATATATATATATGTGTGTGTGTGTCTGGTATGGTCGAATGTTTGGGATTATGTAACTTAATGCACCCTGTAAGACCAGGACCAGACCAGTGTATCTACTTTATTTTATTAAAGTTTTTAAATCAGTGAGGTCTAAGCCTTAAATATCTGTTTTTAATTTATCTGAATAAATCTCCCTGGCCATTTTGCTGGTGTTTGAAATGATTCTGAATTGCCTTGCTACCAACACAAAGCAAGTAGAATTAGTAAAAGCTCTCTACTGGAACCTAGCTAAAATATATATTTATCCTCAAAAGCATAAATCTAGTTGAAATTACTGCATTTGTAATAACTGTAGCTTTTAATATGCGCCGTGACTTAGTTTGAACATAAAAGCTGCCCTCACACATGGGCCAAAGTCCATTAAAGATGCCTATATCTCTTAAAGACCTTTGATGTTGCACTGAATGAATAAAATTCATGTGAAAGACTAGAACACTTAATAGCTTATGTTTACAAGATAGTTTAATGGATGAGCCCACTTAATGGGGTTCCATTAAAGAAAATCTTTCTAATCAAACAGCCTACATAAATACTGTATGTATATGTCATTCAACAATGTATTTATATAAACACAGACTGGGAATGTTAGCTGCGGTGCAGATTTACTGCAGATGATCTGCCTTGCTAAAGTAATCTACTTCAGTGGTTGACTCATGGTTGGTAACATCATACCACACAGGAGAGTACCTGCACCAGCTGCAGTTGAAACAAGTTGGATAAATTGACTGTCTTAGCACACATTACCAATTAGCTACTGCAGTTATTTTAAAACAGAAAAAAATATATATTGTTGATTTCTAATGTGAATTGTTTATAACTATGGAAAGAAAGCCTGTTTATGTTCCATTTATTACTGAATTAACATTTAATGGAGGTGGGTTTATTGGGAGAATAATAGACTACACACACACGCGCGCGCGCGCGCGCGGTGCAAAGGTGCATCTGGACTGATTGCACATTACCTGAGAATGAGGAAGTGTGTCAAATATGAATTAGGGCATGTTACAGATTACTATGAAGAAAATAGGGATTCCCCCAGCTATATGATAGATAGACTTTTCACTATTATTTCATGTTGTTAGGACAGAAAGAGAGTGGCACAGAAATTATCCTTTCGACCAGAGGTTTCTCTCTCCCCACTGTCACCCACCTGCAGAATAAACAGTCGTTCAGCTGTATACCAAATCCTCTCCAACAGCAAAGGGCCATACCTAATCAAATCAGCTCTCTCGATGGTTTGATCATGTTGTCATGGATATCAGCATTGGGTCGATGCAAGAGGGAACATCACGTTCTCATGGCAGCTGAACATTCTAACGTTCTGTACCTGACAGGCCACAGAGCTCGTTTCCATGACTACAATATCAACATTACATGGTGGCGATCTTGAAGTGTGCTAAAAGAGCTCCGATTGCCTTCACGGTTGCTCTGTAAATTATGTCCCGCACTTCGCAGTATGAGCCACTAGGCGGCAGTAGGGCTTCACGTAGTCTGACTACTGTAACCGTCAACTGGACATCGTTTGGCACAGCGACTGTTCGTTTACGGAAGCGATCTCATCCCAGGCGTCTTCTTAATTTGAAGGGCACAGGGAAACAGACGGCGCTCATCGACGCCGCATGTATCGCAGCCCGAGTCTCTAGAGGCGACTGTGTGAAGGGATCAGGAGACATTTGTTTCTGAAATGTAGCCTAGGGCAGGATATATCTATCAGCGCAACTGAGCTCTTGAAGCCCACCTGCTCCCCCTGACATCGCCAGTGTGGAAGGCGCCGGGATGCCGATGGTTTCATTTGGGAAGCGGCTGGGAAGTTCGCGGTTTTAACATTTCGCTGGAGGCTGTGTGAAAACCACATCTTCCTCTTAGAGACCGTACAGTGGCTTTCTGGACCCCGGACCTCTTCATCTGCAGGGAAGGTTGCGCCAATCAAAACAACAGGCAGTTCACCCGACATCCGTCAGCTATTTATCTTCAACATATAAGCAGCAAAGCAGGTAGGCTAAAGATATTTCTGTGAGACAGTAACAGTAACCAATAATAGTAAAACGAAACCCAGCAGGAGCATGTCATCGACTGCTGTAATGATTATCAGGACTGTAGCTGAGGTGCAGGTTATGAATCATCAACGACAGGCGGCAATAAGTCAAACACTCCGAGCACAAGACAGGAAGTGTTCTTGTTTACTTTTATTGTTTTATTGTGAAAATTGACCAATGACATACGACAAATTGTTAAGTAGTGAATTAGGATAAAGACATTCCTGCCAGCTGAGCCTGTGTCTATGAGAAGAGGTGATGCTGATACAATACATAGTCAAGCCTTTTTGTTTATATGTTAGAAGAGGGTAAATGAACATAAGTTTAACACACATTTTCACTTTGTCCACCTTTGTTTTATGGCAGGTATCATGCTCATAAATCCTAATTGTGTTGACACATCACAAGTGTATACACACAAATGCTGGCTATTCATTCCCCCTTATCTCTCTGACACACACAGAAATGCATGTGACACACTCATGCACTGATGTGTCTGAGATAGTATCTGATGGCAAAACACTGAATTAAAATGACCTTCATGTTTTTTTTAAACCAGAAATCGTCCTTGAAACAGGAGTGTAATTAGGCCAGAATATCTGCTGCTGCTGTCCTCATTCAGCCAAGACATCAGTCATTTTATCCTCACTATAGGCTATATGTATGTACACCATGAGCCTAGTGCTACTATCCACTACACTGACACATTGTGAACTAATGTTTACATAGCAAGGTATACAAATAACAAATAACAAATGACATATCCCCTCAAAAAGCTTTTTCTTATTTGTCAAACATATTTGTACATATGTCTGGGGTTTGATTTTTAACTGAATCAAAGTGTGGTTCAGATCATTGACATTTTACAAATCTGTCACATGGTATAACACATTTATCCAAAGGGCCTTACATGAGTGCAGATGTGTTTTCAGTGCTCACTGGTGTTTCACATGCGGCTTTTCTATTTCATTGTGAAATAATGGAATGGGTTGGAACTGAGTAACAAGCTGCTGCAGAAATGAGTTTGAATGCAGCTGAAATGAGGAAGGATTTAGCTGCTAAAGTAACTCAATAATCTGTGACTGGAGAAAGGCCAGTAGAATGATTGTTGAAATCAAAAATAGTATTTTTCTTACTACTACAGCACTGATTGTCACCCACCTAACAGGTTTTCCCAGTAGTTAACGGATACCAGCCAAACTCTCACTCTTTCTCCCTCTCTCTCTCTCTCTCTCTCTCTCTCTCTCTCTCTCTCTCTCTCACACACACACACACACTCTCTTTCTCTCCTTCCTCTCTCTCGTTCACTCTCTCTCGCTCGCTCTCTGTTTCTCCTTCCTCTCTCTTTCTCTCTCCTCTCTTCTTTCTCTCTCTCGCTCTCTTTCTCTCTCCTCTCTCTCACGCCTTCCTCTCTCACTCTCTCTCTCTCTCTCGTACACGCTCTCTCTCTCTCACACACACAAACTAATGCATGTGTTGTGCTGTCACAGCGTTTGGCAAGGCCCTTTGAGGGAATTTAATATTTCTCATTACAAATCTAGCAACTGGGAAGGAAGGAAGTCTTGGGCGTATAATTGACTTCTCTTTAAGATTGTGTAAGCTTTTAATTTCATGCACATGCCAGCATTAGTACTCCATATCCATTGGGTCTATCTCACGTGCCAGTCCAAGCACAGTGGCCTTGTTTTCATTCCCCTTAATCAGTGTGTCCTCTGTGTTTTTGTCATTGTCAGAATTTGATTCTATAATCAGGTCCCTCCACAGGCAGATTGCATTGGGCCTCATTACTTTGCTGGATATTGCTATAATTTATTCATGTCAATGATTTGGGAAACAAAATGCAGTTTTTGCATCTCATGTCAACATCGTGGCTATTTTCAACTACAGCGGGCCTTTTAAGTGAAATTAAATCAAATTAAACATTTCCATATGGCCGAGTTCGACAATTGTTAATTGTGCAATCTAAAATTGCAACATATGATCATACAGGACTAATCGTGCAGCCCTAAGACTATATGTTGTCAGCACATGTTAGTGAGGCTTGACTGCCTCTTAACTGTTAGGATCATAAGCAAAATCATTTTGACAAACTGAGGCCCGGGATGTGACCTGATCAGAAGGATGAGGCCCCCAGAATATGGGGAGTGATGCTTCGTGGCACTAGGACCTAGAGGAGCTGTGTACAGCTGTGGCAGCAGCTGCCGGTGTCATTTCTGTCAGGGTCATCATTAATATCCCTGTCAGAGGGACATATGGCCCTGGAGGCCCTCAACACCAACACTCTCCTTGGCTGTGATTTAAACAATAAACACTGGAGATGTGGGATGAATATGATCAACCTTATGGCTGGAGTACAGAATATAATAGAGCTCAGGATTTTGGCTAAAATGCTAATTGAGATGATGATATTTATAGTATTCCCATGATGTTACACGCATTTCCTACCAATATGGTGCCTTACAATATAGACAGCTCATTGGCTGCGGCTGTCATTTGATTATAATCAGCTGTTAATTTATTACAGTTACATTTTATTACATGTTATTTTCCTACCAAGATGGCCGTGTGGTGATGTAACAGAATACTATGAATGATGATGATGTTCCTCACTATAACCCTGAAATGAAAACAAGGCGTTTCATCATTCGACTGAACCAATCGTCCAAAACTATCTAAATAATCACATCAGAACAGCCGAGAAGCCTTGTTGGGGGTTTTTAATCGCAGTAGTCCACTTTTGCTGCACTTTGCCTGTGCGTGTCCTGCAGGGGTTACAGTACATCTCTCCTGGCTCTCCCAGCTCTCTCTCCCCCTCAGGAGGGCGCATGTAAACATCGTGACACATTTGTTATTATCAAATCATTCCACTCTCTCCCCGGTGAACGTGAGTGGAATGAGAAGTGGTAGCTGTTAGCGTATCATTTGGCTCTCGCCCCGTCATACATACATACCCACTATTCTGTGTTAGAAAGTGCAGTGTATTTAGATTGACAAACAGGGAGATGTTTACAGAGCTAACAGAATATGTAGAATTCATATAATGCATAATGAGACTGTTGTACATTATGATGTGTTGTCCTAAATACATACAAACAGGATAGTCTATGCACAGTCCACTTCCACCCATTCTTAATCACTGTTCTCAATCTGATATCTTGTTATTTCCTTCTTTCATTATCAAAGTCCTACTTGCTTCCCAATCACTCATCTGTTTTTGTCCCACATCCCATACATGTTTTTGTCCCAACACTCTCTCTCTCATTCACATACTCACTCTTGCACTTATGTCTCTCTGTCTTTGATGTACACTTACACACACATGCATAGCCATTACCACTGATAATGATCCATCTCCAGTTGTTGTGACGGTGGCCATTGGGACTGTGGCATGTTGACGTCACTGATGGAGACTGTGAGGTGGTTGGCTGAAGGAAACAATACAGAGCACGTCAGTGGAAGAGCACAAATGTCACCTCACAGCAGAGAGATGGAGAGGGAGAACGAGAGACCGAGAGGCAAGGACTGAAACGCTTTTAGGTCAGAGATAATATAGACACTTTCTGATTTGAAAGAAGAAAAAAATATAGGAAGGGAATGATGAAATTGGTGGGGAAAATATAAGAGCGATTCAGTGACCATTTAGTGGAGGTGGGTAAGACAAAGAATCGGAATAACAGAGTCAAGGGAAGATGGAGAGAGTGGAAGGATTAGAGAAATGGGGAGATAAGGGAGAGAGAAGGGGATTAAAGCTTGGAAAAATAGACAGCGCCAGAGGGAAGCGAGAGAGGATCAATTTGGAGACATTTTGCAGAGAGACACAGTGTTGTCACTGAATGGGCTGCCTCGCCTGGCTCTCTCTCTCTCTCTCTCTCTCTCTCTCTCTCTCTCTCTCTCTCTCTTCCCTTGGCTCGTTTTGCCCCCACCCACTCCCACGTGTGCCCACTCGTCCCCCTCGTCCTCCTCCCCATTCCTCCACAAAAATACCATACATGGACCACAGGCATACATTATGCCCAGGCAGGCACCAGGTTATTGGTCGACCGAAAGACCAGCATGTTACTGGGCACATGTGACCAGTACTGGCCCCCGTAGAGGCAGCTCTCCTCTCCGCATGAAAGTCATGGCCCCGTCTCTTGAAGGTCATGTGAGTAATTATGAGAGAGCTCTATTGTTTCTCTGTCCCCGGGCTGAAAAACCTCCCTCCCTACTGACCAAAAATATGTCCATAATGTACAGGTCTAACTACATCCTTTAGATCTTACAGATGGAGAAGCATGTGTAGAATGTGATGGGTTAATGTCTACATGACTGCTTGGCTGTGCACCTGGTGGTGTTGGCAGTCAGAGGTGCAAGGTAAGGTTAGGTACCCAGACAGTATAAATAATGTGAGTCTACAATTTTTTGGTCCTTCCTCGTGTGCCTCGCTTCTACTGACTGATGGATCTGGGTCGGGGTTGCCACAGTGTTGAGTCCAAATCAGCTCTCTAAGGCTCAGACAAGCACCAGGTCACATCACCGTCCACATGGCTGCTTGTTTTGTTTTGGAGAGAGATCAAAGTAGATAGAGACAGGAAGGATGGGGGAGAGAGCAGGGGCGATTACATGCGACAAAGGTCCTGGGCCGGATTCAAACCCAGGATGTTGTGTTTGCATGTTACATGCCTTAGACCCCTGAGCCACCAGGACGCCCCTTGTTTTAGGGATTTAACATGGTAATCCACAAAATCCTTGTTTCTTTTATTTTGGGGCCATCTTTGGTGCTAAGCGGTCATTGCTCTGGTGTTTTCGCACTAAATAGTTTGAGTTTCAGTAGGTACTGGCCTTTTGTTTGTCTGTTCAGCCATGTTGGCTATTGCTGCCCATGCTAACTACCCAGTTCTTTGATTTATTCCAAACAAACGGCTGTTGCTGCTGCCGGAAACGTAAAACGCGTCACTTCCTGCGTGTCAGAGGAATTTTTCCTGGGAAAGACCCACCAGACACCGGGTGTTTAGAACAGCAAATATAAAAGCTTTCATGAAATGGATATGAGTTGAATCACCATTGTGTTATATCAATCGGCAATAGAGAGTAGCAAAATTGACACAGAAAAATGGCATGGATTATTAGTTTAATGGGTTTAATTGCTCCTTTATTTCCGTCTTTTCTCTTTTCTTGCTCTCTGTGTCTGTCAGATCTTTTTGCAACCCGCTCTCTGTTGTTGTTTATTCCATGCTGTTGAGTTTTTCTGTTATGGACCCTACAGCAGTTTCTCAGGCGAGTGTCTGGCAGGTGTTCTGAGCTGATATGAACTGACTGAGCGTCTCCGTGGTTACCAGAGGAATGGCAGGCAGCTTAGGTACAAATAGAGAGGATGATAAGCTGCGTCCAGGCTTATTTTCTCCCATTCTATTTCTGAGTTGGTCCAAGAGCTGTGGGAGGTGTGGAGAGTAACAGAATAACAGGGTGAAGTGGGCTCCATCTGATTCTCTCTGTCTTTTTGTCTCTCCCTTCTCTCCCACTGTTAGGCTTTCATATATTTCTTTCTTCCATGCATCTCCCTCTCTTATTATCTCCTCCTGGAGAACATAATCACCTGTTTTCAGGGCCATGGAAAGGCAGGTAGTTGAGCAGCCATGATGCTGAGAAACTGAATGACTCACTCACTCGTCCTGCTGTGTCAGTAGGATCTCATGACAATCCTTCCCTCATCAGCAGAATGTACTTGTCATTTGTGAAAGGACTGCTTGTTGCGCTAATGACGTTATGTCTAGTATTTTGTGACAAAAATCCTTCCTAAGTCTCCTTAGCTCCTTTTTTTTTTTTTTTTCTTAGCACATTATAGATCATTATATGTTCACAGGGTCAGCACTCTGGCCTTGACCCTCGCACTCTTTTCTTGTAATTTTGAGGATGTGGGAACTGGAGCTTTTTATACAGTTTCACTCAATTTGAGATACTTTGAATAAGAGCATCAGCTAAATTCCTGAAATGTAAAAGTAATGTACATATTTCTTGCAAGTGGAAATGTGCTTATTGTTTTCTTTATCACAGAAATTTAGGGAAATGGATCCAGGTAACCCGAGTCAAAGCCAGACGCAAGTAGACAACCCATGTGGAGCAGCAGAGGTTTCAGCGCCCACTGCAGCTCCCCCACCAGGCACAGGGGCCCCAGCCACCAATCCCTCCACCGCCCAGCCTGCAGCTTCCGTCCGGCCCCAACGGCCCCAGAGAATCGCCAGAGTAGAGGGCTCCGTAGACGTCTGTGAACCCAAATCTGAACCCGCACCAGTGGCCAACCAGGACCAGTCCATCCCTGATGGGGCCGCAGCTAGTCGTCCCAAGCCCTCACGGTCCGTAGCAGCCAAACCCTCAGGAGTGCCCGCCTTGGCCAACGTGAAGGCTGGCCGTAAAGGCCCCGGCCACCACCCAGTCAGGGCAGCCTCAGTGCCCCACCCAGACGCTAGCAGGCCTACGCCTCCTCACCTCAACCCTCACGCCCAGAGGGCCTTTTCCGTAGCAGGCACTGCGGACACACAGCCCCAGACTGTGGAAGACTTCAGGCAAGTTCCTGCTGTGTGCATCTCGTGTTGCATGTCTCAGCACGTCTAGACTAGACAGAACCATTCATTCCCAGACAGCTGAGGATGATTAACCTTGGCACAACCAGTGGATGATACTGCACGTATTTGGATATTGCCAGTCAAAACAGCGATATATCCATTAGATTGAGCCAGAGCTGCACGATTATGGCAAAATGATAATCCTTATCATATTGCTGTGATTATTTATCATGATTATTTATCTCAGTTTCAGTTTAAGTAGTAGTAGCTAGAAAGTCTCGTTTTCACTCTTACATTCTACTCTTATTGTGGTCCTTATTTACAGAAGTCACAAAATTAAAATATTAATTCAAATAATAAGTAATTACTACTATTATTACTACTACTATTTCTATTAGGCTACTACTATTACTTTGTGGTGCAGCTACCACTCTAAGGCAGACTTTGCAAGAATCTGTACTTGTTGTCATCATTTGGTTTAAAACCAAAGTATCTTCAAATACAGATGATGATCCACTTTCAGGTACTAAAACAACATTTTCATGTTCAGACTCAGGAGAAAGATTTTCTTCTCTAACGTTGGGTGTATCCATTCTTTTCCACTTTGCTGGTCTCTACGTTTTCCCAGAGATGGTCTATGTAAGGTTCCTCTGCCTGCTCCTCCATTTTAACTTTTTTTTTCATCACATGGTGCACGTTGCACATTCAAAGGTTGGGATTAATCATGTGTAATGTAAGTGCTTGATACACCACACCTGGATTTTCAGAGGAATTGAACAAACACTGCAATACCACCAAATTACACAATTATTAATTGTGGAAACAAAAATATATACAATTATCTACAATTAACTGTGCAACCCTAGATTAAGCATACCCCCACACACATATATATCCGTCCTTGTTATATTTTATATCCTTATCTCAATTCGGACTGGTGTCAATTTCCATTCCTAGCGATGCCAGTAAACAGATAAATAGAGAAAACCTATATGTTCATTCACACATGCAGTTTGGGAATGGTCCTCTTCCACTGACAAATATGCAAATACGGAAATAGCTTAGATCTCAAAAAGATTGTGATATATAGCAAAAATTGGGTGTATAATGTCTGAGAGATATAACATCCCCCTTTTGCCAACAGGGTGCACATAATCACTTGGAATGTGGGTTCTGCCATGCCACCTGAAGACATGACTGCCTTGCTGGGGCTGAATGTGGGAGATGGAAACACAGACATGTACATCATTGGGTGAGTGTTTTGTGGAGGCGGCAGTCAGCCAATCAACTCCATATAACAGCCAAACTTTCCATTTAGGGTCACTTGTCCCACATTGACACTGCATATAATTTGATTGATGAGTTGTCAGGCTCAGTCTTGAACCAGAGCGATGTCTGTCTCCCTCTGGCTATGTTTCCTTTCTATTTATTAACCTCCACTTTACTTCATCAAAGCTGTCTCTCATCAGTCTGTCTCACCTCTCTATCTGCTGCGCCACTGTTGACCTGCGTGCTGTTGTGTGTTGTTGTTTTCCTTCAAGGCTACAGGAAGTGAACTCTATGATTAACAAAAGGCTGAAAGATGTCCTGTTCACAGACCAGTGGAGCGAGGTCTGCATGGAGAGACTCAGCCCCTTTGGTTATGTGCTGGTCAGTAATGGCTTTTCTATATGCACGCATGCACATTCACACATTTAAATGCTAAAAGGCTGATATCCGTACACATTATGGGGCTGCTGATGAGATCTCTGCTTCCTGCTGCTGTTTTGGCTCATTTTGTTCCCAGAGCAATGGATGGGGTGATAATTTTTAACAGGCGTGTAATTTGCGTATCTGTTATCTTCCGCTGTCTGCCAAGCTCACAATGCAAACTCAAGCTCTCTCTATCGGTCTCCCTCTATGTCCCTGTCTGCCTGTCTACCTGCCTCTTTCTCTCTCAGCCTCTTCCTCTTTTTAGTTATGCTTTTTTATCGCTCTTCCTCTTTTTCTTAAAAACACACACGTGGAAAGGTGTCATTTATGTCATGAAACTTGAGTTTAAATGGTAGATTTGCTTATTCCATACATGCCGAAAAGATAAATGAAAATATATATTGTCTTGAATATTGTCTAGATATACTGTATATAGATGTATTGTATATACTGTATATGCCATATACTGTATGCTATACAAGACATGGCCATATTTATGTCAAATATCTGTAGAAAAGCTTTCATATAGGCTAACTTTCTTTACTTAAGAACGGGCCACCATACTTGAGTCCTACTGGTCAAATGATGCTGTATTTCTTATCTGTTTCCAGTGTGCTTATTTATGCTCTGTCCATTCACACCTGCTCCTGAGTGTGTGTGTGTGTGTGTGTTTTTATGTGTTTGAGGGCACATAGCTGGTGCACTGTAGTTAGCGTTAGCCTGGCAGAAGCTGAAGATGCCTGGCTGTGTTGGCGTTGTGAGCCAGAGAGCGTGAATCAGCTGTCGAGTTCGGAGAGCTAGACAAGTGTCTCCCAGGGTGCTGTTTTATTTTTGGACCTCGTTGTTGTCAGTGTTGATGGGCCTCTGACAGTGAGACTGATGCTGTCCTCCAGCTATCTCATGGCCTGCTTGGCTGGTTTAAACCTTCGCATAATCTTCTTCTTGATGTGACCTTTTCTGTGCATTTCATGTGGATAAACATGCTGTGAGCTGGTAGGGGATTATATGTTATCTTGAGTTTGTCAGCCTTTCTTCAGTAGAGGGGGATACATGACAGTGTCAGTGTAACACTCTGCCTGGTCATGACATGGTGGACAGACATGCAGTAACTTGACACCCTGTCTTGTCTTTCCACTCTCAGAGATAGCCTGCTCACCAACACCCACTGTCAGGTTCAGACTGTGTGTAGGGCAATCACAAGGAAGCTTGCTAAAATCAGCTCTTCACTGCAGAGACAAGTCGCCAACAAATCACCCTATTTCCTCCTGTCCATCACACTGGTGCTGATTGTGACCACTATTCCTCTTTAAGTAAGCAGTTTAGGGTGCTACAAATCCACCAATCAGCAGAGGCATTTTTTTCCACAATCTGTAATTGCACCATAGCTCCCCTTGTTGAAACACTCATTACTTTTTTGCAAAGTGGTTTATTGGACCAACCATTTTTCACAAATCTATTGACTGAGCTTTTGATTCATTCCACTATAAATCAACTAAACATGCATTTTAAATATTTTGAGGCTGTAAAATTTTATAGTTTTGTAAAGGTTTGATTAGCCTATAGTTTAGGTTAGATAATATTTTATAGTGTTTGTAAACACTGGGATAAAATAGACCTGCGTTTTGAGTTAAATGCAGGTTAAAGCTTATTTTTCACTTACAACACTGGCTCTTTAAGCATGTATGTAAGATGGGTGAATAAAATGTAGTTTGTATCTTTCGTTTCTTTCAAAATCCTGAGAATGAAGTCTAATGTTAATGAAATGCTGTGCTTCTGAAGGGTGGAAGAAGGCACGGATATTTCTGTGGTCTGCAGTGTTAGAGGCTGGAATTAGTAAGCCATTATTTTGCACTTGACTACTTCTTTGAAATTCCAGAGCTGCCCTGTTGACACAGCACTTGTTACTCACAGCTCATCTCAGTCTTAAGTCATGTGTGTGTTATACACGTACAAACATACACCACTGCACACATGCACACACACACACACACACTCTCACAATCTATTTATCTCTCGCTCTCTCTTTATGTCTCTCTTTATCTCTCTCTCTCTATATCTCTCTCTCTCTCTCTCTCTCACACACACACACACACACACACACACTTGTCTTTGGGCTTGAATGTCTTTTCAGTTCGAAGCCAAAAATGTAGCTTGGCAGCCTTCAGGAGCGCTTCCAATGTTCACTGAAGTTAATAAGAAATGCTTTTCAACCCCAGTACACACAGGCAAAGGTACACTCTTATACTCATGCACAAAGGCATGCAAACACACACACACACATACATTCACCCTCATTCTCTCTGTCCACACACAAACCACAAATACCCTAAGTCAGTCCAGTTTACGGTTCAGTGGAGTCCATTACGTAACAACGTCGTCCAAATAGCCAGTTAGTATACAAGCGAGAGGATCTTCTCTCACGTGGGGATGTGTGCCTCCATTACTGCCCACAGGGCATTACAAGCAGGGTGTGATCATGCTTCTGAGGCCTGTGGTTGGGGGTTGGGGGTTGGGGTGTGTAGACTGTACTGGAGAAAGAGAGGGGAGCACCATAAATATCTGGTAAGGGGCTTGAAATGGCATGCAAATACCTTGGCTTGTTCTACTTCAGCAAACGCACACATCACATGCCTGTCCCCCTTCTGTACAGCACACAGATGTTGCTATAATAGACTGTGTGCACCTTATTTTTCTACCAATGGCGTACAAATGTCATAATACGCATAATATATATTGCGTAACATAACATGAAGAAAGGGCATGAAGGGGGGGGTTGGGGGGGTGTGGAGAGAGGAAAGGTCTGACCCGTTACAGTCATACACATGCTTACAGTGTTAGTGTGTGCTGTGTATTGTTTTGTGTAGGACTGTCAATTCATGCATCACGTTTCCTCCACGCATGGGTTTACTGTTCAGACAGCGAGGGGAGACCGCGAGCTATGGCCTCCTTTATGTGCACTGCTTCATGCAAAACAGTGGGAGAGCTGGGTCGCAGGATCCTGCAGGGCACAATGGAAATGCAAGGGGAGAGAGGGAGAGAGAGAGAGAGAGAGAGAGAGAGAGAGAGAGAGAGAGAAATGAAGCAGCAGAGATGGACACACACTAAGCTAGACTCAGGCAGCTCAGGGAATTTGCTTACTGAAACTTCCACGTCCGATAAAGTGATATTCGTTTTCCGAAGAATACAGTATTCCTGTTGTGCAACTGTATTTTATTGCTGTCATTTCAAGAATATGCAAACCACATCCTGATATCGCTCACCGTGTGCGTGCTCCTGCTCCCATCTCTTCCTCTTCATGTCCCTGTCTGTCTCTCAGGTGACATCCCAGCGGATGCAGGGCCTGTTGCTGCTGGTCTTTGCTAAGTACTACCATCTGCCCTTCCTCCGCGGAGTCCAGACTGAGACCACCCGCACTGGCCTGGGGGGCTACTGGGTGAGACGGCTACTGACACCATCCCTTTGACCAACAGTGTGTTACGCAAACTCAACACATGGAAATTATACACTGTACTGCATAGGTTTGACTAGGACTATGTCAACATCAGCGTCAACATTGCTGTTAGAGTTACCCTGATATACATTTGAGAAACACTCTTTTCCCCACTATATTTTGTAAATATACAGACATTCCAGTAGGCTACTGATTATTTGATAACAGTGCAGGATGTTTGAGGCTGGCTTTATCCAGAACTGACGAGGATGTCTGTGTTACATCTGCCAACCAGAAGATGGTGCTCTAGTAGTGTAATGGACTCAGCATACATAAAAGGCTGGAGCACAGGCATACCAAGCATGTTTTGATTGGTTCAGTTTAACTCTGGAGCGTTTTCTATTTTAGTTTTGGTTTGGCCAGGTGAGAACAATGCCATTCACACTCAGCTGGCACCAAATAACCGCACTGAGACGGCCTGAAAATGCGAGTCTCTGTCCTCTTCCGTATGAACTGCGGTGTTTGTTACAGTGAGAATCGTACTAACTACAGGAAACGACCCCAAAACATAGGGTTTTATGAGCATGCTGTTCATTGTTCAGCTGTTGTTCCAAACGGTTTTATGGGTATTTGCAGACGGATGTTGACATCTGATAGCCAGCAGTGACTCATGCTTGGAAAGCCTAACATGACAAAATGAACTGAGGGCAAACCACAGCCTGGACTGATGCTCATTCAGCCATTTTTTCATATGTTCTTACCTGGTATGAAGACCAGAGAGGGTAAATTACAGCAAAGTCACAGGGACTGAAATCAGATTTGTTTTCACCCCCTTTCTCCCCCCACCAAAACCTCTAACCTCATTGGATGACAGCTTACCAAACTCCAATAAACAAGCTACTTGTGAGTCCATGTGACTTCTGTTTACAAGCCCTGATTTACTTGGAAATGGGCAGTATGAACCTAAACAATCCAATTACAAAAATGCAACGTAAAGTAAAATTTTCCACTCTGGTTTGGACCAAAGAAAACAAACTATGGGTGTAAAATGCTAATACCCTTCCTTTAGCTAGTTGTGTTGATACAGTAAGACCCAAAAAAGTGGTTTGTTATAATATAGCACTGAAAGACAATGACATGATCTAAGACTGATCTGAGGTCAGAGTGGATGTCTGTCTGTGGTGCCTTTGTCACTGAGGGCTTTATAGAGATCCATTGAGTTAGGCAGTGTTCAGCCTTGTGTGAAGTCCTGCTGTTTTCATCCCTGTATGAACTCAGATACGCATCAGCACATTCTGCAGATCTTACACCGAAGCATCTTTTGTGTTTTACTGGGTCAGAGCAGTTGGGAGAACAGCGGGAGGAAATGCACAGACTCATCCTGTCTTCCCACTGCTCCCACTGTGCACTTCACTGCTAGCGTTAAATATTGATAACGTTCGTCACTGGCCCTTAATGTGTAAACGTCCTGTGTCTCTGTTGCAAGGATGGATTCACACACACCAGACATTATGTTGAAACCACTCTGAGATACTAACGTCTGCTCGCTATCCTTATTCATTCTTTCCTCATGAATTTCTGTCCTTGCACAATGGAACATATTGGGAAATATTGAGTAAATATAAATCCTCTCTCCCTTTTCAGTATTGGCTTTCTTCCACCCTTTAATATTGTTTTGCCTGCTCCTCTGCCTATCCCTGTTATAGGGGAATAAAGGTGGGGTGAGTGCCCGCATGTCTGTGTTTGGTCACACCATCTGCTTCCTCAACTGCCACCTGCCGGCTCACATGGAGAACTCCGATCAGCGCATGGAGGACTTCGAGAGCATCCTGCAGCAGCAGCAGTTTGAGGGCCAGGCCGCCACAGCAGTTCTTGACCACGAGTAAGTCAACACACATGCACATTATCAATGTATGAATATTTCTTAGTAACGAAATGACACAACCAAAGATTCTGAGTTCAGGTGTGTAACGCCAGGTGTTTCATATATGAAAAAGCACATACAAAGTCTCTTGTCAAAATACTCTGAGTACTGAATCCCCTTGCTCCCAATTTCACCCTGTTCTTATCTGTGAAAAACAATGCTAGGCTTGCGATGCCCCCTGTTTAGTGAATATCTGCAGTTTCTGAAGGGATTGGTGTCAAACTCAGCATTGTGAAAGTGGATTACGCGCTTGTGTTTGTTTGATAATCTCTGTCATGTCCCTGTCTCTTTCTCTCTCTCATACACACACAAACACACACAAGTCATGTATATTGTCACTTTTATTCAATGGTGTGGTGTGAAAACATTGATTGGACATTGTTTTCACAGTTTGGTGTTCTGGTTTGGGGATCTCAATTTCCGTATTGATGACCTCGAAATGCAAGTGGTAAAATCAGCCATTGACGGCAACAAGCTTTCCATGCTGTGGGAAAAGGACCAGGTAAAAACAATGAGTGTCTAATATATAAAGATGGTAGATTGTGGAAACTGTTGGGGATTAAGCCGTCTGTATGCACTCTTCCCTGCAAGCGCTAGAACTGGGGCAGATGACACTGCAGCATCTGTATTCATAGCAGCTGATCTGGTAGACTTGTTTTTCTTGAACAAAACTATAATCTAATGAAACCTGCGTCCAGACTTGTTTTTCTTAAAAAAAACTATTCATTATTACTATTCATTGTTTTCCATTTTTGCTCAGAATCCTGACAAGGATTTCAGATTGTGTAGAATTTGTTCCAAATTAACATTAGATATTGCTAATAGCAGATGTCTGCAACAGAAGGCCATATCTCTCAATTTTCCCGCCAATACATTGCTCTGTCTTTCCCGCCACATGTTGTGATGACGTGGCAAAGGCAGGCACTAGGGGCAGAGTGAAGTATCTCATTTCTTCCTAATCTCTGGTAAAATGTCTTCTCTCTGGTCTGGTAAATAATGTAATGTGTAGCTAATGCCACTAGAGGGCAGTCAAGACATGTATATTCTCATGAGAGCTATCAGTCAGTGCTGAAGACAGATCCTCAGTGAGTGCCACCTGCTCTAACTTGTCTCACTCTCGTCCCGACAGCTGAACATGGCCAAAGACAGCGAGACAGTATTGGAGGGATTCCTAGAGGGGCCGCTCAAATTCCCTCCAACATACAAGTTTGATGTTGGAACAGATACATACGACACAAGGTTGGTGATGGCACAGAGGTTTGTCCAGGGGCGCTGCTGCAAATTCAGGGCCGCTGACAAGATGTCACCTAGCCCCTCTGATTTGAATTTTATTTTGAATGAGATAGTATTTAGGAGATTTCTTTCTCTTCCCGTCTCTCTCTCCCCCTCCCAGTGGGAAGAAGCGTAAGCCGGCCTGGACCGACCGCATCCTGTGGCGCCTGAGGGCCACGGCTTCTTCTGGCCTCTCTCCCAACACGGGGAAGCGCGGCTCCATTTCGGGGCTGACCAGTGGGACCAAAGTGACGCAGCACTGCTACCGCAGTCACATGGAGTACACCGTCAGCGACCACAAACCAGTCTCCTCCATCTTCACCCTGCAGGTAAGACGCTCTGGAAGCCGCTGTGAGGGGGTCATGTTGTAAAGATAACGATCTGAGGGCATTTCTTTTGGATTACATTGTTTTGGAAACTTCCTTTGATTTTTTTATTGATTAGATGGCTGTTGTAAATGTTCTCTCTAGTTCCCATATAAGGTTGACATCCCCCTGGTCACACTCATAGTGGACGATGAGTGGAATAGCATTGCTGATGCTATAGCCAAATTCAAAGTAGCGCCCAACTATGCTCGCAGCTCCTGGGACTGGATTGGGCTGTACAAGGTAACTAGTCTTACATCCATGTCAACAAACCATCAGGAGTAGCATAAGAAAGATTTGGTGGCATTAACATTTTTATTCAAGTGATGTGTGTTTTGCCCTTGCTTCCCCAGGTGGGATTCAAACACCACAAGGACTATGTGGGATACATATGGGCCAAGCAAGAGGAAGCTGATTACCATCGACAAGAACATCAGGTAATCTAGATGTGTGCTGAATTCTCTTCAGGGATCGTTTTGTCTCACTTTGAGTAATTCATGGCATCTCTCACAAACTGTTTTCCAGGTAACCTTTACTGAGGAGGAATTGCCCAAAGGCTCAGGGGACTTTATCCTGGGTTACTATAGCAACAACATGAGCACCCTTGTGGGTGTAACAGAGCCATTTCAGGTGATGATAACCACAATTCTGTTTTCTTCTTGTTTATCTTTTACATGATAACGTTATATCTGCGATAAGCCGTTACTGTAGGTGTTCCGGTTCTACCACTGACTCATTCTCATTTTTTGAATATGTCATGTCCTCTACCGTCTTTTTTACTCCTCTCTTTCTCACCTGCTCCTCTACCTTCTTCTTCTCTACCCCCTATTCTACCACCTCTCTCTTCTTCTTCTCCCATCCTCAGATCCAGCTCCCCTCCTCAGGCCTTGATGCCAGTGCTTCAGACAGCTCTGACTTCAGCTCAGAGGACGACAGCACCGTTGTCCACATGAAGACCAGGTCCCGCAGCCCCAGTCCGGGGAAGGGGAAGCGCCGCGGCCATCGCAGCCGCAGCCACAGCTCTAGCCGCAGCCGCAGCCGTAGCCACAGTCGCTGTGGCAGCCCTGCTCAGGCCAAAATGAAAGGGCTCAACCTCAGCGAAGGCTCTCCCTCCCGCACCGTGGCTGAGAGCAACTCCACAGATCGGCCAGCAGAGGGCGGTCAGGCTGCGCCCCCCGGGGGGAAGGCTGCAGCTGAGACTGGGGATTCAGGGTTGTGATGCAGACCCAAGTCATGTAGTCAACGTGTGTTTTATTTGATGCATTCACTGTACTGTATGTTTCCTCTGATGAAAGTGTGTGATTTCAGGACTAGAGTTAGCCATCAGGTTTATTAAGAAGGCTTACTTTGCCTTGAGTTGTTTCACTTAAATTGACAACACATTTTTTTTATTTGTATACCTTTCCCTCTGTCCTGCTGTTCTTCTTCTATCTCTGTCCCTTCTCAGGCGTACACAGTACAGGGAGCTCACACCTTGCATTAGGAAATACTCAGAGCAAGGATCAAAGGTCATACAGAGATACTCATGAAATTAAATGGTTACATAATCCTTTTTAAAAGTCATGTTCCACACATTTCAACGATATTTGGAAACTTGTGTATTGACTTACCCAGAGGCTTTGTTAGCAGATTGTGCTTTCGTGACAGCCAAAGAGAATGGCATATTTGACTTTCATAGCAAACATTCCTCACAAACAGGACTATTCCCTAGTAGAAATATTTTGTTTTTTTACCATCATGTGAGTTAATGGGCCTTTTCTGACAATTGTTTCTACTTGTTGCAAACATTTATTCAGAACACGTAAATCATATCATCTGGGTTACATTCCATACTTCTTACTGTATGTGTTAGAAGTTTGACTTTTTGCATGATGTTCTCAAAATAGAAGCGAAGCTGACTCTGGCTGACTGACTATCACTCTGGATATCTTTGACAGACATGTGCAAAAACTCTACTGTGTAGAGCTACTGTAAAGCTTTGTATTATACTGTGGTTAGTATGATACAAAGCTAAAATGTTCTACTATGGTGAAATATTGTTCTACTGCTTTATTTTCTGTGTTTTTCTATAATCCATTGACTTGCTCGTTACCTTTACTTTCTTTTTTCATTTCACCTTGGCCTTGTTTCTTTCTGTGTTTTCTTTGATCCCACTTCCTCCTTTATAGGTCCCGGTGATTAGCTAACAGTACTCTGTCACTAGTAGTAATGTGTTGGATTGTTACCTTGTGACCTCCGAGGCACCATCTTAGACACTTTGTACCTTTGATCTGGTAGCGTAGAACAGTGTACACTGTTGTACTGTAACCTCATTGTGTGTGTATGTAATCACGTTTGTTTGTACGTGTGTATGTGTTTTTATGGAAGGGATTGTGTGTATGTTTGGGTTTGTGGAAGTGTATATGTGTAGCTAGCTGTGGCTGTAATTGAGGTGTGAATGTGTCTGCATGGTTTGCTGCTGGACATACTGTACATTCCGGTACTGTGACTTTGTGCCGTAAAGTGCTGTTTGTGACTCCTCTTTGTTATATTTGTGGCTGTGAAAAGTGTTAGAAAAACATGGTAAAGACAGTGTAAAAAAACTAACATCAAGGTAAGTGTTAGGTAAAGAAAATGCAGGGTAGTTTTGCTTGCATAAGACTTAATTTATTTGATTCAATTTCATTGTGCATTTATGCATTTTCTTTATTTTCAAATGAAAAAAATTACTGCATTTCACATTTGTTTAGAGTAACAGGTTTTAAAAAGATAAGATTGTCTCAACTTTGCTGTACTCATGATCAGTTAAGTGACTAACTACTCTCAATATGTGAAATAAGATGAAAAAAATGCTATGTCTAAAGAATGTTATTGTGTAATTATGTGTTTAAGATGGATAAGAGTATGTATGTAAAGGAGAAATATAAAATACAGTATGAAATACAGAATAGATGACAATCTATGCCAAAAAGATTATTATACTTAGATTATGTATTTATTTTCTTATTTAATTCTGTCAAATGAGCCTGAATTCTGCTGGCCAGTGAGGGAGCATTATTTCAAAGCAAATGTTACAGCGACATTACAGAATATGAATAGTTATTTTTTTCCTATTTGGAACTATCAAGAGAGCATCTGATTTCTCCAGTTTGCATTTTAGTAAATTCAAATGTTGCTTTTATTGTCTACAGTGTGGATTGTTTCGTCTGCAGGTTTGTGTGCAATTGTGAATGGAACTGACTTGAAGGAAAATTACAGCAAGTCTGTGAGACATATGACTTGAGCGTTGACATCTGGGATGATTTATCTGTGTGAAATCTTAATGGGTCGGGTGTGAAGGATTCAGAGGCCGATCCTCTCCGTTCTCCAACACAACTGCAACACTGTCCAAAGAAATAATATAACTCCCCTTCAAGCTGTGCTGTCTGTCTGTTTTTTGAGTCGCTTCCTAGTTCTTTCTTGCGATAATGTATATATATCAACCTACGTGTACAGCATGATTTACTGAGATTACTTTACTGTGTGTGTGTGAGTGTGTGTATGTATGCTTGAGGAGAGAGAGAGAGATGCATTGTGCCTGAAACAGTGAGTGGGCTTGTAATGCGGGTTTGCAATATAAGTAAGAGAGAGGACTGTGAAGGGTGGAAAGTTGTATTGTGGGAAATCCCCTGAGACAAAGCTGTCTGAACTGCTTAAACCTGTGCACCAGTAAGTGCAGGCCATATTTCCACTGGCCAATCACTACAAATGGTGACTTCTGCAGGTGGCTTGTGCAACACCATATATAAATTATCTTCAGTTATGTAAGTGAATTTAATTTCATCATTTGTGATCGGAATGAACCTTGGCCCCCAATTAATCTTTGGACAACTAATCAGCTCTTTGTCTCTGGTGATTTATAACTGTTAGCTGGTGGCATAAGTAGCTTGTTTTTTCTGTATTATGATTTGCTGATCAAATGTGGAAGACAAAAACTATAAAGACAACCTGAAATCCTGCAGCAGGGCAACAGCAGAAGTACCTTGCATCATGCTTTGGTCCCCTGTAAAGATACTGCCCACCTTGCAAATTCAGGACGGCATATGAGAGCACCTATCTGATGCAACAGTGGCCAGTTATTGGTTGACCTGGTTTGGTGACACAAAACACCAATGGCACGATTAAAAAGAACTACATGACACAATTGATACAGACCGACACAACAGATTACACTGTAGGCCTAGTGTTATTACATAGATTCTATTGTTAATGCATGTTTCATAGCTGATGTATGTCATAAATATTATTAAATCTAAAAGCAGCATTTTGGACTCTGTGGGGTGTCCCTTGCCAGGAAGGAAACAGGAACATATGTAAGACAAACTTTGAAGTTTAACCTTTGACAACCTCTGGTGACGAGCCAGCTGTCTGGCATAACCTACTTCAATGAATGACATATTTAGGCTGAATATATTCCTCATCCCACATGATGATAATAAAAGTTACACAACGGGATATTGTATAACAAGCCAGCGGTAATGTTATCTACCTC
Organism: Centroberyx affinis; assembly: GCF_046629955.1. NCBI lineage: Eukaryota > Metazoa > Chordata > Actinopteri > Beryciformes > Berycidae > Centroberyx > Centroberyx affinis. Next base: position 339,853 of record NW_027279619.1, read on the forward strand.
CATGGTGTGAATTTTGGGTTCAGATGGAGAGTTTGTTGCATCTTGTTGTTCACATGGAAAGCCAGTTCTCTGTGCTTCATGATGCAACACTGGGCTTGGATTGAGACAGGAGCCACTGCTGTGTCCGTGCTGCCTTCAAAAATGCTTGGTCACTGTGACAAGTGAATACGGAGCATGATCTTAATATTAACGCATATCTTGAAAAGAGAATGATTAATCATTAATTTGCTGTGCTTATTGTGTCTGTAGTCAAATATACACACTGACAAGCAATGTTCCCAAACTGAAAAATAGATTTGATGTTGAGTCTCAAAACTTAGTCTCAAAACTTTGCTCTCCTCAAATAAATGACATGTTCCTGCCTTGGAGCTGAAGCCACGGCAGACCAGTCCTTGCAGAGATATTATTTTATGCCATCTGCTGCCTAAGAAGGTACCACATGTTCACAATCACAGCTTTTGATTAAGTTAAAAAACAGAGCCTGAAGGATAAGTGTGAGATGGGAGCTTTTTGAGTATAGCATGATTAAGTTATGTTAAGAGATAATATTCCCAGCCCCTGCTCTTTTCTCCATTGTCCGGTTTTTACTTTGGCATAAACGTATTTCCAGGTTTATCAGGTTGTTTCACCGGGGGAAGCACATGTTCTGATTTTCTTGTTATGGCTGCGGTGAGCGCATCTTATCAGATTCATTACACCAGTGTTGCTTTGTGCAAAATCTTCAAAATGGTTTCTAGGAAATATCTATTTGCCATTCACTGCAGCCATAAGATACAGTCACTGGCTCTTTCACAGTACATCATACACACACACACACACACACACAGTAGGATTGATATATCTACGATACCATTAAAAATACAATCAGTCATCTATATGACATCCAGATCTTGATTATATTCACATCTTTTCTTCAATAGTTTGACACTTGTTGATAGAAAATAAGATTTGTAACCAATTTGATGCATTTTCAGGTGCATTTTCCTCCAACATTACAAATGAAATCAAGCAGCTTCAAACTATTTCTAAAACTCTGAGCTGTCACATGCAGTTACTCCTTGTATTAAAAGCTGAGACAATACATTTCAGGGTGAAAATGATGGGAATGCATTTAAATTCTTTAGATTCTATGGTAGAATAATGCATTCCTGCATTATCTCTGTATATTGCACCTTGTCACACCTGAGTGGCAAACTGGCCCTTGAAGTGTGCAATTTGAGTGCTGATAGATCTCACAAAGACAGATAGAGTAAAAAAAAAACAACTAAACGCTAGTATCCTGGGGGATGCACTTAACTTCTGCCACATCGTCTTGTTACTTGTTTTTTTTGTTTTTTTGCTGCTGGCGGTGTCTTACTAGATTCCAGAAGACGTGCCTCAGAAATTAGATGTTTAAAGAATAAAATGGGTTCCAGATAAAACACACTGAACTACAGGCACCTCTGTGCTTCACGTTCTCCCACTTCTTGAGGCTCCCTCACTTCTCCTTGTGACAGATCCTGCATGGCTGCAGGATTATTCTGTTTTGGCATTCCACACACACATTTATTAGCAACACACCGATTGATGGGACATGTGAAATCTTCCTGTATGCACAACTAGAACCAGCTCTACTTGCAACTCCCTAAAATACCACAGAACATGAAAGGGGAGGCATGATGTGTGTGTGTGTGTGTGTGTGTGTGTGCAGGTTTATGTGATGAGAGAGAGTTAGGAATATGATTCTACATTTATTTTTGAGTCGGAACAAACTTATAAAAGCATAAACATATGCTTCAAGACTGTAAATCTAGATACAACCCAATTTGATAAAATGTCAGTATCACAGTTTCACACACACACACACACACACACACACACACACACACACACACACACGGTTTGATAAGATGATTGTTGAGGTAAGGATGCTGACTGAGCAAGACTTCCAGATTACTGTAACCTTTTGACAACACATGGCAGAGGACCATTGTGCAATATGTGACCCCCCCCCCCCCCCCCCCCCCTTCGCCTGGCTCAATGGTATGCTCCACCTCTGCGTGACGTCAAGGGCGTCTGCCTTCACCGGATAAATACTGGAGCGCTGCGCCATGAGGCTTGTGTATCAATGAGCTGAGAGAAGCGGGGTGGCCTACAGGAGAACAGGGAAGACGCCAAGGCATTACTACGAAAACATAGTTAGTTTGACAATTACGTCGTCAACACAACATCTCGGCATTCCGTATCAGCAGACGCCGTGAACAATGATGAACGGACAGATGAACGGTTTCCATAACTCTCTGATTGAGGAGGACTGCTTCTTGTTCACCTCGGAGTCGGTCGGGGAAGGACATCCCGGTAAGACGGACACACCAGACGTTTATCGGCTTGTCTCTAATAAAATAGGCCAAATGCGTACAGTCTTTTGATTTCATTCTACCAAATACTAGACTAGACAATTGACTTTGATGAGAAAACGTGGGCTAAACATCGGCGTTCAAATGTTATGGCCTGGTTGAGAAACGATAACGTCGCTGGGCCGGTCTTAAAAGCACGCGCTACTAGCAAACGTTAGCTAGCTAAAGCTTTGCTAAACAAGCTTATCCTGCCGCGTGTTTGGGGCACTGACACAATGCTCCAGCCTAGGAGTTGGGGTGTTCACTGTACGTCAAACCTATATACTCTATCCTTAATACTTGTATATTTAATATATATAACTGGTTCATGTGTTGTCTTGAGGGTGCCGGCTCATTCCGGCCGTGTTCACGAGGCTCGAGCGGCACAGCGGTTATAAGCGCCGTGTTACCAGTTGCCGCATGCATAGCATAGAGTTTACGGTAGTTATGTTTTCTTGTGTCCCCGTAGTTGTCAGCAAGTACGTTCATGTGTACATGTTAGACACGTTTGCCATCGGTTGGTCGCGCGCCCCCCTGCACCACACGTGAACATGCTGAAATGGCGACGGAGAAAAGGCTACGAGCCACTCCCACTGAACAGGAGCTGGTGGCGCTAAACTGCCACAACCTATCAAATGAGTGACAGCATTGATACAATTTTTAACTTGCTAGTTGCTGTGTACTGAATTATTCGTCACTGTTTTGCAGACAAGATTTGTGATCAAATCAGTGATGCGGTGCTAGATGCCCACCTCAAGCAGGATCCAGATGCCAAAGTTGCATGTGGTAAGAAATAATTTTCTTCTGTTCTCTGGGTTCTTGTTGGCTCTGCTCAGATGTTTGTAATGATTATGGAAAAAAACATCACTCCTGAATCATATTGTTGACTTAAATTATTTATTAAATAAGTTTGTTTTCTTTTAGTGTAAACTATTAACGATTCCCTTTACCTCTTCCAGAGACTGTTGCCAAGACTGGGATGATCCTGTTGGCAGGTGAGGTGACATCACATGCTACAGTGGACTACCAGAAAGTAGTTCGTGACACCATTCGCCACATTGGATATGATGACTCTTCCAAAGGTGAGGCATGTTTTTGTTGTCACATTTTCAATTGTCTCTTGTTCTCAACCAAGCTGCTCTAACAGATGGAATCTCATTTTGTTACGTTTGTCCCATACTCAGGCTTTGATTACAAGACCTGCAATGTTCTTGTGGCCTTGGAGCAGCAGTCTCCTGACATTGCTCAGGGTGTTCACATTGATCGCAATGAGGAGGACATTGGGGCAGGAGACCAGGTCAGTAAAGGCTGTGGAAATTAATACCATTGTTGTCCTCAAATGAGACTACCTTTTTTTTTTTGTGTGTGTTTTTAAACAGTAAAAATCTCTTGTTCTCCAGGGCTTGATGTTTGGTTATGCCACTGATGAGACTGAGGAGTGTATGCCGCTCACCATCGTCCTCGCCCATAAGCTCAATGCCAAGATGGCTGAACTGCGTCGCAATGGCACCCTGCCGTGGCTCCGGCCAGACTCAAAGACCCAGGTAGAGCTATTATAACTTTACTTCTGACTGGTGGGATTAAAACTTTGTATGATACGCATTACTTACCACTCAGTATTTTCACCTCCTGTACAGGTGACTGTTCAGTACCGTCAAGACCGTGGCGCCATGCTTCCAGTGCGTGTGCACACCATTGTCATCTCCGTACAGCATGATGAGGACATCTGCCTGGAGGAGATGAGAGATGCCCTGAAGGAGAAGGTCATCAAGACTGTGGTACCGTGCATCTACTTGGATGATGACACAATCTACCATCTGCAGCCTAGTGGACGTTTTGTCATTGGAGGCCCACAGGTGAATGTTCAACAGTCTGGCCTTTTGACTGCGTTACATGGATAATGCAGCTACATAAACCATACACCAAATTTGTCTTATTAGATGTTTGACATCTGCAACCTCTGTTCCTCCGTTACAGGGAGATGCGGGCCTGACGGGCCGTAAAATCATTGTCGACACTTACGGAGGTTGGGGTGCCCACGGCGGTGGGGCCTTCTCTGGGAAGGATTACACTAAGGTGGACCGCTCTGCCGCTTACGCTGCCCGCTGGGTGGCCAAGTCTCTGGTGAAGGCTGAGCTCTGCAGGAGAGTGCTGGTCCAGGTGAGGATAGTATAAAGGCCTGTATGTCTTCACTTTGGAGAGAGGGGCTGCAACAGGTTCCTGCCTGAAGTTTTCTGTTTGTTGGTGTGCTTGATATAACACATGCATATGTGCTGTATTAGGTGTCCTATGCCATTGGAGTTGCCCATCCCCTCTCCATTTCTATCTTCCACTATGGGACCTCCCATAAGAGTGAGAGGGAGCTGCTTGACATTGTGAAGAAGAACTTTGACCTCCGTCCTGGGGTCATTGTCAGGTAATGTATATCCTCTGAAGCCGCCTGCCACTCACTGAATCAGCTCTTGGCTCCTTCCTATTTCTTGTGCTTTAGTCTTGCCGTTTTGCTTGAGTTGCCCCAGCCAGGGTCTAGACTTAATTTAACCCTCTCCGGTGTGATTCAATATGGTGAACTTCGCAGTGGTTTGAATGTCATTTCTTTTGCTACTCCTGGTGCTTTCTGTTTGGCTTCTGTGTTTTATTGAAGCTTTGAGTTTCCTACCTGAAAGGCCCCCTCCTCCCATCCCTTGCCGCAGAAGTAAATAGCCTAGTGCTAAAAGTTACACATATAGACATGGGGGCAAAAGTTTTGATAATTTATTAGGGTAGATGTGTACAATACCTGGCATGATTGAAGCCTTATAGCTCACATTCAAATAGACTTAAGTGCCTTTTTATGAATGGGATCAGTGCGCTTTCCATCTGCAAGCCGCAGTCACCACACTGCTCAAGGAGTTTGGTTGGCAGGGTAAGTGTCGAAGCTTCATGAGTTTTCCCCCCTCTTTACCAGCTGGTCTAACAAACCTCTCTATATTATGGTTTTCTTTTGTGGCTCTCGACACTCCCCTTTGGCTGATAATGAGCATTATGGCTGTGTGAGTATGGATGCGTGCATCTGAGGTCACTTGATGTGACTGCTGTTAAATGTGTTGATTATGTATTCCAGGGAGCTGGATCTGAAGAAGCCCATGTATCAGAGGACCGCGGCCTATGGCCACTTTGGCCGAGACTCCTTCCCATGGGAGGTGCCCAAAAAACTCAAATACTAAACCTGTTAAGCTTTTCCCCCCAGGCTTGTTGGTGTATACTACAGAGAAGCCTCCAAGGTCCCGGGGGTGAAATGCACTTAACTTTTCTCATAATGGCATCATTTAACTCCTGACTATCCCTTCCTCACTCCACCTTCCTTCTTTCTGTCTTGTAACCTGTTTTTTGCTGTTGGCAGTATCATACTAGGTCCTATGACATGACTCAGAAATTTTTATGTTTAAAGAATAGAATGGGCTCCACATATATCACACTGAACTGAAATTAGCACCTCTGTGCTTCATGTTCTCCCACTTGTTGGTTACCTCACGTCTCCTTGTGATAGACCCTGCATAGCTGCGGTTCAGTTATTCTGTTATGGCATTCCACACTCATCAATATTTGCAGTCTTCTATTCAGTGTCATGGTGGTAGCATATTAGGCTATATGCGATACCTCTCTTAATTTACTGGTGCTACTGAAGTAAAGGAATCTGTGGGACATCTAAAATTTGCAAGTCCAAGTAGAATCATAATGATTTCAGAGATGCAGTGTTGTCTGAACTCAAACCTTCCCTAACTAGTTAGCTTTTCTCTAAACATTCCTCCTTTGTCAGTCTGGTACAATTATTCCCTGACCCTTGTTCTTTTATCCTTTTTGTTAGATTTATTCCCATGTCTTTGTGGAGGATGCTAGAATGGCACGATTAAGGGTTGAGGGTTGTTGCTGTTTTAAAAAAAATAAATGAATAAAAAAATGCTATGCATTGCAGGCAAAGGGGCAAGCCAAATCTTGAATATTGTCAAGCTCTCAAATGAGCAGAAAGTCTCAGATGCCCCTACAGACCTTTGCTGTTTTCTGACGTAATACAGAAAAGTCAGAAGCTGCTATGTCACTGCTTTGGTCTGGAGAGGTGTTGGTTATACTTGATTGGAAGGGAAAATTGGATTGTCTTCCATTTGAAATTCAATTTTAAACTAGTCCTTTTTATTAATGAAGTTTCACTTGTTTTATGGCTTGAAATGACTTAAGACCCAGTTACTCCTTAAGTATATTGATGGCAGGTGTAGCTACAGAGAAACCTGGTTCCCATCCTTATCTTAAAGGAGCATGTTCTTTGCCACAAGTAAGGTCTTATCGGCTGACAATAGAAATCAAACCTTTACACTATTTATTTGTTCTCTGAAACTCGGCGTGGATACAGAGAAGCTGAGGGTTCAGAAGGCAGCTTTAAACAAACGTAGTTATTGAATCTTTCTGCATTCTTCGACTTGATGATCATTACTTTTCAGTGTTTCACTTGTGGCTCCAAAGTGTCGTACAGAAAAGCTTTGGTGTGCCTCCACAAGGAATTGTCACTGGCTAATGTGATGAATATTTTACAACTTTTTTTGTTTTTTGGACCACAGATTTTTATTTTTGGGTGGGTGAGTTTTTAAATTCTCATAAATGTCTGGTACAGTTTTCCTGGTTCTCGCCTGTCTTCATTAATGGATGGCAACGTTTGGTTGGTGTTGTACAGAGAAACCAGCCTTGTTTACATGGCCATCCTGGGTGTTTGATAGGGTTTCAAGTTTTGGTTTTGTTCCCTTTTACCACTCAGACGTCATCCCATTGGCTACAGTGAGTGTAAGAGTGCCTTTTCTATTTCCTCTTTCCCCCACCACTTTCTCCCCTCCTATCAACATGCGTCCAACTTTGAGAGGAACAAGTAGCTTATACTGTATTATGCTTCATGTCTAGAGATTGGATACAGTTTCCTTATGTTCTGTAATAAACGGCTACTCCTTTCAAATGTGTTTGCTGTCTCATTAATTGTCCTGAATTTTCACTGTAAAATAAAATGCTGGACGCAATGCCTCAAATGACTAGTATCAAAACGTCACATTAGGATGTAATGCTAACCACTCCAAACAGCTTTTTACATTCTGCCACAACTCTGGTTGTGGAATATAGAATTTGGCTTGTCTGAGCTCGCCTCAGATTCATTAATGTCTCCATGTCCTTGTTACTTGTGCCATCCTAATGCGAATAAACTCACTGTCGGTCCCCCATGACTCCCTGTAATGATAGCGCACACTTTTCTTTGTAGGTTTACAAGCAATGGTACACCAACATTTGAGGCTTTGTTGGTCAGTAATTGTGCAAGCCATCATTAAGCTTTTTGGATGCACCTGCTCCTGTCAATTATGTTTCCATAGTTTCCCATTTTGCAATCCAATGTTGACCATGTCCGTTGTCTCTATCTTACGGATCATCACCCTGACATACCAGTTCTCATCCCATCAGAACTCATGTAGCTGGCTTTTGCTCAGTAACATACCATGTTTTCAAACTCCTGAAACCGAATAACTGGTTTTCTGAGTCCAGGGTTATTTAAGGGCAAATGAGTACCAACATGCTTATCTACTCCTCTCTTTATATACACTTCAATGACAAGAAAATATAAGCTGGTTTCGCAGACACGGATTAAGCCTAGTCCTAGAAAAATTAACTGCTTTGGGACTGCCACTGTTTCTTCTACCTCGCTGTCACTTGGACTTGATTATGTGTTTGTTTTTCTGTCAAAATGTGCTGCTGTTGTGTTGGCCAGTCCCCCTTTGTAAACAAGATCCTAGACCTCAGCTGGAGTCACCTGGTTAATTAAAAGTAATTTGACAGCCTTGGTGACCTCAGGCCCTTTTTAGGGAGGCCTCAGGTCCCCTCTAATGTTTTTTTTTATCCCCCTGAAATTGATTTTGCTCTTAGAAACATTCATCGATTCCAAGCTGTTGATCTAAACAACTGCATGGAAAATGCCAAGTAGCCCTCACTGCTGTGAAAGAAAAGACTGGACTAACCCAAACCCCTAACCCAAGTAACATTGAAATCATTGATCAATAACCATCAATTTCTAACCTTTGATGATCCCTAGAAAAGATGTGCTCTTGACTAACTAGCTAAATTAGTAGTTTGTATGCAGTTCATTATTTACTGTACCCAACTGACACACGCCTAAAGGGTATAATCTTGATGACTCACTTTTTTACTGCTTTGTTGAATCTACCCTTGACTGTCAGCCTGAGGAAAAAAACACTGTACTACATCCTGTCCAAAGGTTTGGTCCAAGTTTTGTTTAACCTATAAATATTTTTTATTGACAATATGCAATTTTGTTCTGATTGCTTCCTTAATTTTGGAACATTTTGTGTTTGTTCAAGCCTATCTTTTCAACCATTCAAGTTTGAGGCCCCAAACATTTTGTAAGTGTAAATGTTTACTATTCTGGCTGAAGTCCTTGTTCATGTGGCCAGTGACGGTGTATGAGATACCCATAATAAAGGTAGAAAAGCTAAAATGAATAACGCATACTTCAGGAAATGACGTGGGGTACTTGATGCCTTGATAGTGTAGCACCGACTGGGAAAAGGTTCATGACTTACCTCTATTTAGGCTAACAGGAATTCCAGTGTGTGAAAGTAAACATGGCGTTGATAGTCCTAAGACACAACAGTAAGAAGAATAGTGCCTATACTCTTATCACTAAAAGCAGTTCAGCGAGCACAAGTGGCACTTAAACAAAGGGATTGTATTGTAAGACAAGCGCAGTAGGATTTTGAAGCCCTGGTCTTGGCGCAAACAAACCTTCATGGAATAAAGCAAGAATACAAATGAGGATGCTGGTAGTGGAGCAAGTGGCAAAGAGTGACAAAGCAGTTTCTCAAACTACTCAGGGACAGGGCAGCTTGGTTTGAAGGAACTTTGGAATATGGAGGTGGATTGGATTAAATATTGGAGAAACCTATCTAATGATGTGCTGCCATTACACGAAAACCAGTGGCCAGGTGAACAATCCACATGTCCTTTGTTTTCACACACTGCAAAACTCAGACATATTATATATCCTAGGACCTAGGCTGCAAACTCTTGCTCAATGATGATACACTTGGCAGCATAACCAAACCATAGTCAAATGTTGAGGTCCCTGCCAGCAGAAATTACTTAGTGTTAGAATAAATGGAGGATTATGCATCAAGTTGGCTTTGTATTTTGAAGCAGTGGTTTTCAATCCTGAGTCCTCAGGACCAAGAGTACTGTTGGTTTCCTATCCTACCAGTTAGTTCATTGGGCTCTTGGTAATGACAACTCTGTTAGTAATAATCTGAAACTTCATATATATAAATGTCAATTTTTCTACTCTCCATTGTTGATTGATACCATGCAATAGTGATTCAACCTATACCCAGTTCATGAAAGATATATTTGCTGTTCTAAACTCCATTGAGCGGGTTCCTCTTTCCTGGGAAAAATCCTCTGCTGAACAGAAAGTGATATATTGTATGTTCATTGAAGTCAACATTGAGTGTCTTTAGTGTTACAGTATGTTGTAGTGCAAAACACTTAAGCAATGGCTTATCAACAAGGGTGCTGCCAAAATCAGGAAAAACAAGAATCTTGCAGATCATCAATTTAAAGTGAAAACATCAGGAAGAATTACTACTGAATAGGCAAAACTTGGAGCAGTTTGGGGAATATTGGGATACGCAAGCAGACATTGGTCAGCAAATTACTGTCGTGCCAGAGATGCACCAACAGAAGACCTGACCTAATATTGTGGTCCAACACTCAGCAAACTGCTTACTTTACTGAACTCACTGTGCAATGGGAAAACATGATAAATGTAGCATATGAAAGCAAGAAGCTTAGATACACTGAGCTGGCAGCCAAGACTGAACAGTGAGGAAGTCGGGTGCCATGAATTTGCAGCTACATCCACAACTACTTTACTCAGAGTTAGAGATTTGTGGTTATGGATTACAGCAGGCCACAAAGCTTCTGAAGCAAGTGGCTCTCCTGAAAAGAAGGGACACTATTTGGGTCCAAACATGTCCAGCTACACAGCATATCATAGGATGGCATAGCTGTAGTAGCAGAAGTGTGTAGTTATACCCCGTTCTCAGCTCTTGGTGTGACTGTGTTACATAATTACGTTTTCTTATTGCTGCGCTGGCCATTTCAAACCAGCATTAGCCTTTTGTTGTTGAGACCAATTGATTGGGTATAACATTATGAACGAGGTGTAAGCCCAGGAGCAGATAGAGGGTTGTATGAGAGTAATTCTGAGCGGTGTTGAGAGCAGGTGTGGATCTGGGACGCCACATCTTACTGTTGAGCCATCTGGAGGCATCATGGGCCCTAATTCATTGAAGCTTCTGTGATAGGACGATCCCACTGGGTAACTCCAACCGTCAGAAAGCTCCTCCCTGGATGAAAGGAACAAAAATTTATGCTGTAATTGTTGTACAGCATTAATGCTATACAGCTAACCATAAATCTATATATATTCTGACATATTTGTTTGCAAACTCAGTGCTAGTAATGGCTAGTGTGAGCTATAGCTAGCCCCAGGCTTTTGATGGCCCCAAACAAGATTGCATTTGTGGTCCACCATAACCACCAAATCACTTCCACTATTAATAACATAATAATTGCATTATGTGGCCCTTCTTAGCAGTTGTGACCCTAAACAAAGACATAGAAAGTTTATGCTGCGGTCCGCTGCCTCTATGGTAAATTACCACCAACAGGCTAACAAACTAACAGGTTTGTATAGCCAAAAAATCTATATTTACAGTGAAAACGCTATTAGCGTTTTGCTAATTATTGATTACGTAAGAGCCATATTAGTAAAATAAACGTTGTCTACTTATATTTGTAGGAACTTTATCATCCGCCTACAGTCAATACACTTCCTCTGGTGGAGGTGTGATGGAAACTGGAAAGGCTACTAGCTACACTTGTTCAGTTTGTTCAACTTGGAGATGAACTAACCCTTTTTTGGCTGGCTCAGCCAAAAAGAAGAAGCAGCACAGCAAATGTTGAGGAGCAAGTGGGTCAGCTTCATTCATCTGCCCTGTTGTGACAGTAGTAGGGGAGCTCATGAGAGAGTTTGCTCATCTGGCTCTGGCGATGTGCCACTGAGTTGTCTGACTGGACTAACAAGCAAAATTAAAATAAATAAATAAAGTCACTCTTTCTACGTTCCATTTCCTCTGCAAGTGTACTCTTTGCAAGACTGTATATCTTCTTCTGTAGGCGGCTTTATTCCTTTCCTCATCCTTCTCAACAAGGTCACAAGGTCTCAGGAGGCCTTGAGGATCCAAACTCTCCCCTGGACACTGAGTGGAACACTGAGTTTCCAATGCCAACACTTCCAGTTTGAAGCAAGATACTTTGTATTAACTGTAAAAATAAACCAAACTTCACAAAGGGCAGCTTCAACACAAACACTTGAGCTTAACAGAGTTCGGCTTGCGTTTTAGTCATTAAAAGATGAGAAAGATCAAACTAACGTCCAACTCAGCAATAATGAAGGCAAATGCATAACTGAACTGCTCAAAGGTACAGACTGTTCTTAGTAAAATGTGTAAACATGCCTATGGCTGTTAACATCCATACAACACCTCTAAGGCATCCCAAGGCACCCACATAGATAAATAGAAGGTGTGTGTACTTTTGAGTAAAAAGATACACGCTATAGGCTAAAGAAAGAAACATAGAGCCTTTCACTTTATGTCATTATCATCATTTCCTTTTTTGTTTTTAGTATACAGACAAAAGGAAATATTAAACTGAATGTAACACTGCATGGTAATGTCAATGCAGTGTTTTGGATTTGTTTCCAAATCAGCACAAATGAGCCAATGCTGACCTATAAAGTTTCAAAAGTTATCAAGATATTTCATTAAATTGGTCCTCTCAGAAGGAATTTCTTCTTTTATTTATTTATTCTTTTTTATGCTATACTGATATCTCTTGACCAATACAAGTACAAGTTGCTCACCTGTTGTATATGTTTTCAGACTGTTTATTTCAGACTGAATGAAACTCATTCAGACTTTTTAGACTCACAGCCAAATCTTGTTTTAGCGAGAGATCTCTGGAGCCTTCTCCGTGCTGAACTGGTAATCCTGTGAGCTGCCTCCCCATAATTGGGCGACTGTTTGTTACTTCTCCACATAAATCTTGCCCGCTTTGTAAATTAATGAATGGAATTTGTGATCCGCTCAATCCCTGCATCATATGCATGTAAACTGAGTTTCAGTGTTACTAGAAGAGATCTTGCATTTTAACACGCTTTTGTTTGGCATGGCAACAGTCAAGATTGAATAACATGTGTCTAGTCAACTTTGTTTATGTTTATTACTTGGAATGAAGTGTCCTTTTGTCTTTACTTAGTAATGCTGAGTAAGGTCTGGTCTTTTAAAGCGGTTTCTGCCATTATTTAGTTTTGTCATGTGCTTACTTTAAGCCACAGTTGCCTATCAGGAATCTCTTACATAAACTTACGAAGATGTAACACCTGTCTATGGGATGGAGTGGATGGCAAAGTGTTTGCACCTCAGGCACCATCCATCCCTGCAGGACCCCACTCTCACTCTTACTAACCCTTGCCCTTTGTGGATATATCCAGATGACACTTGACCTCAGAGGATCAGGGTTCATTGAACTTGCACAGTCCAAACAATATCACATTTTTCAGAACTGCAAAATTGTTATAACATATGGAACCAGCAACAAAAAACACAGGAGCTAACTCTTAGAAATATTTTCCTAGCACCCTCAGCTCAGATTCATGAACCTCTTCATGTGTTAATACTAGTGCCTGCCCAGTGGCACTGCGATTAAATAGCTGTGGCATTTTATGACCTCAGATAATGTCTGGAAGTACTCCTTGTTTTGAAAAGCTGGCAAGGCAAATTTTACAAACTAAGTACATCACTGCAGTTACAGTGTATCAGATACAGGCCATGAATAGGGTTCATGCTCAAGTAACATCATTAAATTATGCTCTTCAACTCCAGCAGCTGTCTATTTTTTCACAACCAAGTTGGCTCGCTCAAACTTCTATATTTAACTCTGAATGGTGGGGGGTTGCACTTGGGTTACACTTCCACAGCCTTGAATGGGCAAGACCATCTACTCATTCACTACAGCAGCATCGTAGCTTTGACGAAGCCCTGACGGAGGCTGCTGCAGCTGAAATGTGTCGGGTTCTAATATTAAAGCTCTGTCACATTGTTCCCCAAGGGTAGCTGGATTTCTTTTCATTCCTTCATAACATCTTAGCATTTCATAGTCTTCACATTGTGTAAAAGGAGAAGTTATGGCGGGGGGGGGAATTCCTCAAAACTCCCAGTGGGGCTTGGAGAGGAGGAGCAAACATCGCTAGTTGCTGCCAAATTCATCTCATCTAGTTATGAGCTCAGACACAATATTGAACTACTACACTATTCATAACATATCTTTAACTGTGACTTGTCATTTATGTCTTATGTTTACTGAACATAGTGCATTGACTGTTTTATTAAGCAACTATTGTAGCTACTTCCTTCATTACTGTTAGGAACACTGTAAATGTTTTAACATTGTATTTATTTATTTTTGATGTGATATCACAATATGCTTTGGCAAAACTCGTTTCGATTTGATTTGTGTCAGTAAAGCTGATTTTTGAATTTGAATATGAATTGAATGATCCACTGATTAAGCCTGGTGACAACCACCTGTCGAACAATACAAGTACTATGCTGTTGCAGTCTTTTGGATTACTGATGTTATAAAGCTGCCTTCTTGTGTCACTCAGATGAGGTTTAAAGTAGAATAACTGTGTTCCCCCATACTAAGGAAAAGCAGACAGACGGATCATTGTTATAACGGTTCATCTTCCCCACAACAAAGAGCTCAGAGAGCCGCCTGCGCTCGCCTTGCAGATGAGACCAAACAAGACGCTATACAGTAGATACCAAAGGAGAATATGATGTTGAGACCAAGGACATGTGAAAGATTGTTGTGGCCTAAAAGATAATACCTTGTGGTGCTGCAGCCTTTAATTTCCTCACAGCTAATGCATACCAGAAATGGAGTTTCAAGGCTTGTCACAGTGAGAAGGGCAGCAGGTCAGCTGTTTGGTTCAGGTTAAAGGGGTGTGAGGTTTGGGTGACAGTATGATGCAATATTTGTAGGGCTGTTCCTTTTTCTCTACTGTACATTTGTAGGGAAGCAATCAAAATCAACCGTTGCTTCTTCAGCATTACACCACACTTCAGCTTCTTCAATGCTATTTACACATTATAAAGTGCCAAACCTGATTAACTGTTTTAAAACTTAAATTGAACAATACATATTGAATGTTGGTGTACTTAGTATTAATATTAAAAGTTAATATTAACTGATTCTACTGTGAGAATTGTTAGTGAAGGCCATTAGGTTCAGTATATTAAGACATTTGGAAAGTGAAAACCTTCAGCTTGGTAGATTATTGTGTCATCTTTCTCTTGATTCAGTACTTTACTGAATGGAAGGAAGCCCACAATGTTTTAGTGTTATTAGTTTCTTTCAAGGCAGCTTTTGTACTTATATGCATTGGTTTATTTGTTCTGTTTAACTGTTTTTTGCAGTTAACCACCTCATATTACAATGAGTAAGGCAGTATGAACCATCCTCATGTGTTTTATTTTATGCACAGTGCATAACTTTTGAGATCATGAGTGTCTGAATATGTGTCATGTGATCTGAGTAACACCTTACCATCATGACCATGTCAGATCCCATGTTGATAAAGGTTACAAAGGTTCATCTGATTAGGCTTGTACCTTTGCTGGAGTCATTTTCAACAACAATCGATCAAACAAGTCAAGACAGTTGTGCGGTCGCATTTTCCACAGCTCATGAGACTGCGGAGAGATGAAAATTACAGCTTACAATTATGATGTGGTTTTTATACGTAGTTCTGCCAGGCGGATGTGTGTTGTCTCAACTTGAATTTATTTTATGCAACACCTGGCTTTGAGATTTCTTCATTTGTTTTGTAAATGTTTAGGAATAAACCAACTGAAGAAAAACATGCAGAAATGGTCTAATAAAGAAGAGAATGTGAGGTGGAAGTGTTAGAGTTGATCCAGATGATTAGCTCCCAAGTCTTTATTTCTTAAATTATATATTAGCATGACCATGTGAAAATGGCAAGACCATGGCTACTCAAATAAATAGGAATCTGATAGGAATAGGAATATGATATGATGCAATATCTGAGTTCATAAATGCCAGTCTGCCTGTTAAACATCTTCAATGGTTTGCATCTTTTTACACATCACCAAGATTTGAATTAAAAGTTTCCATGGGTTAGATGAGCCTAAATACCATGCATTCAAGCCCTCGAGGCTTGTTATGTAATATAGCATGTGAACATACACAGACGGGGGAATGAAGGTGTGACTGTTGATTGGGTCATTTTCAGCCAATTGGGAAATGGGGAAACAGGATATATTGTGGTGAACAGCAGAGGAGGTGACATGGGAATGTGGGTAGCGCTCCTTGTTTCCCTTCTCATAACATCAGTCACATGCTGAGTGAGGAATGAAAAGTCAGTTTTGAGAAAGGGGCTGTGAATCCAGAGGGGAGTGGCCCTGTTCCACCAATAGCATCACAGAGACCGCTCCTCCTTGATACAGCTTTGCATAACAGTATGTAGACTTGGCCGGCCATGTGGCCCCAGGAACCAAGTTTGCATATTTTCATGCATTTATGAAAACAATGAATTAATCTCCCACAATGGTCTGGATCAGTGGTTCGTCTATCCAAACGTCAACTCAAATTCTCTTTTCTGTAGAGCTTTACTCCCTCTGGAACATTCTGTCTCCCCTTTTCAGCAAAGTCCTAGGAAAACACTTGTCTGCTCCGTATCCATTTAATGGGACACCAACACACTTAACCTCTACAGTACTACCAGGATCTGAGTTTTTATGTGTGTGTGGGAACAACCCTGTATGGTCCTTTATCTATAAAATGCACTATGTTACAGTGCAACTGAAATCCAAACTGTGCTTCAGTCAGTGTTCTCAGAACATTCTGTATTACTGTCGGCTTCATTGTAACTGTGTGTTGAGTTGAATCAGCACACGCAGAAGATAGTCAAGAACAGGAAGGAAATAGGTTGGGTATCGTCCCTCCAGTTGGAATACAGATTCATACTGCCACCTGGTGAAGAAGTACTTTTAAGCAGTAGAAACAAGACTGTTGTCTCATTGCATGGTGATTAATGTATGACTAGATATCAGTCACGGTAATTTATAGTATGTGTATCACGCAAACTGTAAGATTTTGAAATTTCTTTAACCTGGAATTGCTGTGACTCAGTGAAATGCTGACGTCAAGTTTTCAACGAATTTAGTAAGTAATACAGAAACTAAGAAACAACCACATTCAATGGCTATTAAATTCCATATGCACACACACCCAGACACCACTGGAAAGTAATAAATGGCTTTTATATGTAATACTGTGACTACAAACTCAAAAATATTACAGTATCAAAAATAAAACTCTCTCAAAAGCCTAAAATAAATAAGAATATAGGACGCCATGAAACACAGTTGCCACACAAACGCATTATAATGGCTGCATCCACAAAAACTCTCCAACAACTCAATAAGCTCTTTAAACATGGGTGACATGATAAATTACATTAAATGTAATTCATATGATTAAACAAAATTAAACTCTCACATTTTTTTAAGCATAACAGGCTGATGTTCCATTCACAGCACTTTACCAAAAAGTTCAAATCCCATCTATAAAAACTAGACCTTTGTAAACACAGGAAACACACAGCATGTGTTCCATAGAGTGGGAGGGTTAAACTGTGCTCTGTGATAAGAGTACCTATTCTTTTCTGACTTTTACTTTTACTCAGAAAGCATTGACATCTCTCCGCTCTGTCGTTCAAGAGAGGGACAACAAGAGTTCATAGGTCCAGTCAGCTTGGAGGTGAACAATGTGGCCCTACAGGTGTGGCTCAGGGTCTGAGGTAACAGTCTGATGTATTGTAGTAAACATGAGGACGGCCCGCTCCCTGTTAAGTGCTATTTAGTCATTGCCAGGGAGGCGTAAGAACACAAGAGTCCGTGTGATCGTGGGACATCACCTTAGACCTCAGCTGACATCGTACAGTATCCCCGAGTCCTCGTTACTCCTCCAACACTGTCAAAAGCGTCAATGATTATCAGGAGCGTAGAGCATCACATGATCTATTGCTCTGCTGGCCTTTTCCGTTCTAGCTCCTCTGTCACCGTGATCTTCCTTTCTTAGAACGTGATTCAGCGTTTGTCTCGCCGTTTGTCCATTTCCTTTCGAATCCGGGCCTCTAGTGCGGTCCTCATGGCCGAGTCCAGGATGTTCTTCGCCGCCACGCGCTCCACCACCTTCTCCGGCTTATCCTCCTTAGAGACAGACAGAGAGAGGAGAGTATGAGGACACACAGTAAAGGCCAAAGCAAAGTAACAAAAAGGGACAGAATCATCAGTCGAAGGGATGTGCATTAACCTTGTGGACGATGAAGGAGGTAATGGTACCAGAGTCCGCCTGGTAGTCGAGCCAGAAGAGTTCAGTCCCGTGGGTCTCCGTCTCTGTGCTGGACCCAGACTCGTTCCACTCCTCAGTCTCTGCCCCGGCCCCTGGCTCTGAGCCATCTGGAAACCAGCACACACACACACACACACACACACACACACACACACACACACACACACACACACACACACAATCAGTGGGTTAGCTGTCATAGGCTAAATGATTACAGCACAGTAGATCGCTCTTACATCTTCGTCGAGGATTGTACACTTGGATGTCAGGCCGCCGAGGGCGTCTGGGGGTTGTAGTGTGCCTTCGCCGCTGAAGCTCTTTGGCTTGCTTGACTTCCTTATCATAGTCGTCTCTAAAACAGACAGGGAATCAACATGTTCTTATTGTCTGGACTATGTTTATAATGGACATACAAAGACATGCAGTGCGGGAACATGTCCAGTTATTTAAACTGCAACAACAGGCCATCTGGGGGCAGGCAGCAACACAAGGCCTGAGCAAACTCTCTCGTCATGTTTTGACATTGTGTGCATGCGCAGCAAGAGTGAGTGGGCGTATTAACGATAGCTCGTCTACCAATGAATTGTCCTTGCATTTCCCCCCCATCTGATCAACTCACATTTAAAAAATATATACAGATAATGTGCCCAAATGTAAAGAAGTAGCATGCTAGCTGATAGCACTAGCTGGGAAGACAGGTCACCTAGCAATCTGGTTCCTCCGAATATGGTGCAGGAAACCGTGGCTCATGTCCAAACGACCCCCGCGTTTATATTTCAGCTCGTGCACCTCATCGTCTCTCAAAATGTCCATTTCAATAAATAGTTTGGATATGATAGCTTAACAGTATTTATGAGTAAACGTTAATAACTGCAACAAGTCTCGTAGCACTGTACCCCACACAAAGCGGCACACATGTAAGTTGCTGTCCAATTAAAACGCTTCCGGGGTTTAAAAATTAAGCTTTATTTGTATATAAGCGTTTTAAAAACTAGGTTCATCATGCGCTTTATAGAGCATAAAAACAATAGATTGCATAAATTCAGTCAATAATAAAATATAAAGAATTTAAAACCTAAGCATGTGATGTTACAATCATTTGTGCCATAATCCAGGGTGAGCATTTATACAGAAGCCCAATTCATCTGTCAGAAGAATAATGTACTAAAAAGAGGTATTAACCTACAAATGGTGATAATAGAGGACACTGTCATAAATCTACAGGACAATCAGACAGGCAGACCCATTCACTGGCCACCTAATCTAATTCCAGGACTGGGTGAGGAGTGTATGTCACTGGGTTATCAAACGGCCACCGAAGCATCCTAAGAATTGTTATAGAAAGCAAGATTAAAAAAACTGGTTTTAATAAGTGATTTAAACAACTGAACTGGTTTAGCGAGCCTAAACTCCTCTGGCAGGTTACTCCACAGCATTGCAGCCCTTTGGTCTTGAGTCTAGACTGGAAGAGACAGGAGGGCTCTGCCTCAGGACCTCAGGGTGCCGTTTTGCTCCTAGATAAAAGGTTGGAAATGAGGGGTTAAAGAATGCTGTACTAATCTGTGATTATCAACTCTATCTCTATGTTTCAGACAGAAACCCTGCGGCAGCATTCTGCATGAGCTGCAGGAGTGAGAGGGACTTTTAAGTGAGCCAGGAGGGGATTACAGTAATCTACAGGAAAAGAACTAAATACATGAATGACCTTCTCAGAGTCAGAGGATAGTAAAGCTTTCCCCAGTTTACTAAAATCCCAGTTTACTGTGGATGATATTCACAGAGTCAGAGGGACAGAAAAGAACAAAGTCAGATTTATTGTCAGATCTTTATGTCTTAAAATCACTTAAGCAGACTGTCAAGATATTTGACCTTTAAAGGGCGGTGCAGCTGGGTGTCAGGGTTCAGGCCATTATTAATTCAATTGAGAATGCATGATAAATTCCAATTCAATTCCTGGAGTGGAATTGGAATTGCACCCAGCTCTAAGGAAACAGAATTGGAATTTAATTGGAATGACAGGAAACAGAATTGAATTTCATTAAATTCCATTAAATTTCACTTCTAAGAGAGGCTGTCTTGATTTGCTAAACATTATAAATCAAACATTATGAATCAAACACAAGTTAAACAACTTCGTGAACTTCCAATTTAATTCCAATTCTGTTTCCTGTAGGTTTTTCCAATTCCAATTCCTCTGTTTAATTTGAATTGATGAGTTCATTCATGAATTGACCCCAAACCTGCTGGGTGTCATCTATATCAATGGAAGGACACACTATGTAGCCTACCTATGATGCAGTTATGATACAAATATATGAATTGGAAGAATGATCATTAACATAAATGTCATTATTAATAATATGTGTATTTTATTAAATACATCAACAGTAGAGCTACCAAAATTTACGTTATCATATGCAATCAAGGATTATTTAGGGCGAACAAGGCTCGCTTTGATAACGCTCACTGGCTCTAAACTCCGGGTTACGTTTTAGTCGACCATTTACTATTGCGGCGTTCACCACCGCGAGTTTCGATGCGCACGGTGTTTGCGAAGAGCTCGACCCATTCATCTCTTCAGCATTTTCAGCTAAAGTTGTTCCCTCTATAACTGTTTTGATATTTCGCTCGTTAGCTGATACTGCAGTTAACTGCTGCGATGGTTTCTCTGAAGCGAGAAAGAGACATTGAGGTGGATGATGATGACGAGGAAGAAGGAGGCAAGTTTATTTACGTTACCTTATAATGCTAGCTGTCCTGGTTAGCCTGTAGCTAACGTTAGTAGCAAAATGAAGGTGCGCTCGATTTTGTTTGCGTGGTGGTCCAGTCATAAACATATGGCTCACTAAGGACCACTTGAAGTTTAACCAGCATAATATAACCATCTGTACCGTCTACCCAACGCACCGTCACGTGTAATCGACCATCCCCAATCAGCCCAAACGCTGGGCTTGCTACTTGTTGGTTAGCCTCATTCTGTGGAGCACAAAACATAATTTAGCCTAACTCTGTTTGTTTCACCTAATGCTACAGTGGCAGCCAAAATAGGACGAGGACGTGACACAGAAGACCGCAGAAGCCGTCACTGTCCTTACCTCGACACCATAAACAGGTAATGTAACGTTAGCTTAGCATAGCTAATGTTACGGCTAACGGTTGCTTGTCTCATCAAAGCTCGATAGCTGAATCTGCTTTCTGTTTGTTTATCCTCTAGGAGTGTGCTGGACTTTGACTTCGAGAAGCTATGCTCCATCTCTCTGTCCCACATCAATGTCTATGCCTGTCTCATATGTGGGAAATACTTTCAAGGTAGGTGAATTATCTCATGACTTCGCCCAGGATCCATGACCTAACGTTAGTCTTATTTTGACTGTTTATGTATGTTTGTGTCCCTTCCAGGCAGAGGTCTGAAGTCCCATGCTTACACTCATAGTGTACAGTTCACCCATCATGTGTTCCTCAATCTGCACACGCTCAAGTTTTACTGTCTGCCAGACAACTATGAGATCATTGACTCTTCGCTGGAGGACATCACAGTAAGTGAAGTGAAGGTGTTATAGACTGACAACATGTTGTTAAATCAGATATACTTCTGATACCAGGCTAGAATTGATCTTTGTTTCAGTACAGCACTGGCTTTTTAGTAAAGCAGACTTAAACCACATGCTGTATGTCCTTGTGTGTCTATAATTCCTTGACACTTCTTTCTCTACAGTATGTGCTGAAGCCCACGTTCACCAAGCAGCACATCTCGGGGCTGGACAAGCAGGGTAAACTGTATCGAGCCTATGATGGCACCACCTACCTGCCAGGCATTGTAGGGCTCAACAACATCAAGGCCAACGACTACGCCAATGTGGTGTTACAGGTACGAATGCTATCTGCCACACTGGGCCTTACCTGGACTGAGACTTGAACTTTTTAAATAATACTGACAAATTGTCCTCTGCCGTTTGCTTCACCGTCCAAGGCTCTTTCCAATGTTCCACCACTGCGGAACTACTTCCTGGAAGAAGAAAACTACCGGGGAATCCGCAGGCCGCCGGGGGACATCATGTTCCTCCTGGTGCAGAGGTTTGGTGAGCTGATGCGCAAACTGTGGAACCCGAGGAACTTCAAGGCCCACGTGTCTCCCCATGAGATGTTGCAGGCCGTGGTGCTGTGCAGCAAGAAGAACTTCCAGATTACCAAGCAAGGTAGCGCACATGTTGCCAGAATACAGTGTTGCACAGTGCGCTTCAGTTCTCAAGAATAGAGCATTCACAGCAAATAGGCCTTTAGCACATGCTGCCCAGTGGAGAATGAGCTGTGTTGCTGATTGATTGTTGTCTGTTTCGCAGGGGATGCTGTGGACTTCCTGTCTTGGTTCTTGAACGCCCTGCATGGTGCTCTTGGAGGCACAAAGAAAAAGCCATGTGAGTGGGAGGAGATACAAGGGGTTTTAATCTCTTATTGTTGGATCGTAATATATATATATATATATATACACCATATATATGTAATTAAAGAAAAACATTACTCTTTTTCGTGTGATATTCAGATGTTTATTTAGCATGAGAGTTGTTGGTGAAATCAGGTCAATGGATTAGAAGGAAAAACTGCAATACTTTTTAATGCTAAATGGGGATGATTTTGCCCGAAATTAGCAAAAAAGTCTACTTGTGCCAACTAGTCTTACTTTCCTTTAGTATTTGAGCTGGCAAATTTTGCCATTGTTTTTATGTCTGTGAGTCAAACAAGAATTAACCTCTGTCCTCATCTGTCTTTCTGCCATTATAGCAATCCTTACCAAAGTATTTCAAGGCTCCATGCGGATCTTCTCCAAGAAGCTTCCACACCCAGATTTAGTAAGTTGACCATTGTTGACCAAAGTGCTTTGAAGATAGTTCTGAGCTGAAAAACTGAACTGACTTTCTTGTCAAACTGGTGGCCGAATTAAAGATCACACCATGATATTTGGCATAGGGTTTAACATAAGTGGCTAACTGGCCCAAGGTTTTTGTAATAAGTTTGATGGAATCAGGGGCTCCAAATGAAAAAAGTTCAGATCTTCTCTCGGAGCTGGAGAAACTTTTGGGCTGTCCAACATTTAATGTCATCAAGCCAGTTCCTGAGATGAATTGGCACTGGAGATAAAGCTGGGAGATCAAACTGGGTATTGTGTGTAAATCAGTGAAAGTAAATGAATGGCACAACCAGTAGGAGAATGCAAATGGGGAAGACAATTGGATCTAGAATAGAAACTTGAGGGACCCTGAAAGAAATGCTAGAGGAGGAGGATGAAAAATTGTGACTGATGAGATTCTGTTTCTCAGATAAATTGCAAACCAAACCAGGGCAGATATAATATGTATTTTATAAGTCAAATCTGCCAAAACTGAGACTGTCAAACAGTGGTTGACTGTGAATGCTATGGTTGGTGATGTGATTTTAAGTTCTCTGTCAGGTGTCACCGTTTTTTTATTTCATTTTATTTATTTATTTTTTCAGCCGCCAGAGGAGAAGGAGGCGTTGCTCCTGAAAGACGAGTACCAGGAAGAGATGTCTGAGTCCACCTTCCTGTTCCTGACCCTTGACCTCCCAACAGCTCCACTGTACAAGGATGAGAAGGAGCAGCTTATAATCCCGCAGGTCCCTCTCTTCAACATCCTGGCTAAATTCAACGGCAGCACAGAGAAGGTACTGACTGCACCCTCTAGTGTTATAATCATTAGCAAAAATGATGGAAAACAAGTCGATGGCCCTGTTTTACATTACTGCAGTGAGATCAAAACTAGACATTATGAACTTCAAGTAAAGACTAGACTAAAAATGTTTGAATGTCATTGACAAAAAAGTGACATTAAAATTAACAATCTAAGAGATTAGTGCTCTTTCAGTTTGAATATCACAAGCCCTCACATCTTTTTACCTCTGATAATGAGCCTTGTTAATTTCTGTGGCAACCGGGGCCACAATAAAAGAACTGTGACCGCTGTCTGTAGTTCCCACAGCTTTTGATTTTATGGCTCTGGTACTGCAGTCCTTCAAAGTAGGAAAACAACAAAAAAGTGACTTAAATCAATGTGACCATAATCTATATTAAAATGTCTTTACTGTCTACGTCATGTAAGATTTTTTTTACACTAAAATTGGATTGGAAATTGGATGAGATTATTAAAATGTGACTGCAATGCACATTTTGTAAAAACTGAAACAAAATGTGTAATTACTGCAGCAGTTCACACTGCTTCCTTCAGATGACAGGTTGACAGAAGTATTATAACTTCAGCACACTTTGTATCTGTGCACCGTTTTCTGTGTCGTTTGCATTCAGGAATACAAAACCTACAAAGAGAATTTTCTCAAAAAGTTCCAGTTGACCAAACTGCCTCCGTACCTCATCTTTTGCATCAAAAGATTCACCAAGAACAACTTTTTTGTGGAAAAGAACCCCACCATTGTCAACTTCCCTATCACGTAAGTGCTGTTCATTTGCCTTAAGACACAGTATGGCGTTCTGGCGGAAGGCTTTTATTCAACAGTACCATGAGGTGCATACATTTTTAGCACATGTGGCCACATTGAGGAAATAAAACCTTCACACTATCAGTGAGCTACAGAGGATCAGATTCCATCACAACCGTATAACTGTATAATGAAGAGTCTCTGTTTGGGTTTACCTCCATTTTATATTGTAACTCTATGAGCAATGGTGTCACGCACTTATGTTTTGTTCTTATTATGAATGTGTATATTTTAATCATTATATTTGCTTCACCAGGAATGTAGACCTTCGTGAGTACTTGACAGAAGAAGCCCAAGTAACAGAGAAGCACACAACTTATGACCTGGTCGCCAATGTGGTGCATGATGGGAAGCCCACTGAGGGAGCGTACAGAATACATGTCTTGCATCATGTATGTTGCAGCTAAATATTCCTGAATTTTTCCTGATTTCTCTTGGCATTAACCACAGACACAACAACAAAACTTTTCAATTATGTTATGACCAAGCAAGCATTCTGTTAGTATGTGTTGCATTGACGTCATTGAAGCTCAGTATTGATGTGTTGTTGTTGTGGTTGATCAGGGCACTGGGAAGTGGTATGAGATGCAGGACCTGCAGGTGACCGACATTCTCCCCCAGATGATCACGCTGTCGGAGGCCTACATCCAGGCAAGTTCTGCCACTCCTTAAACAACACATTCCTCTCCTGTCATAATCATATTGTGCCTTTTGTAAAAGCTAAAAGTTGGTGAATACAGTGAGTCTGTGGATAGTGACACATTGTTTATTGGTTTGGCTCTACTGGGACCACGAAATCAAGTGCTGCCCATCAACTGAAAATGTTACACAAAGTGCCACCAGCAGCAAAATAGGCTGCATCCCTAAGTCTGCATACATAACTTACTTGTACAGATGTACTGATTGGAGACTAGGGTTAGACCGATATATTGGTTTGCTGATATAGAGGTATTGTGTCCATATTGGCTTCTTATTGGATATTGGCCTGTCATGCTTGTCCACTGCCGATATGAAGGGGTTCCTCCCTGACTGCAGCTACATAAAAAATTCTGTAAAACGGGTTAGGGTTAGGGCTATGAATTTTTATTTTTTGCATGTGTTATTATTCATTTAATTGTTCAGTTATGTTTTGTTGTAAATTATTTTTTCATTTAAAGGCAGAGATTAATCCTAGAATTTCCCCTAACATTGAATGGTGGGTGGGTCACCCGTATTGGTTGAATCTTATTTGAGACTAGATTGCATTTTAAGTCATAGTGAAGTTTATATAGTCAAACTGCCTAACAAAGGATCCTAGATTTGTACTTGTTTAGAAGCTTCATGAATATGGGTCCTTCTGTGGTAACAAATGTTTATTTCTGTTGTAGATCTGGAAAAGACGAGAGGGTGACGACGACACAAACAACCACACAGGGGCGTAAGAGAGGCAGGAATGTCCTCATTGTGACCTGAAGTGGTGGTACCATATTGCAAGTGTTTGGATATCCACTGAGACCTGAAAATAACATCAGAATTCAGAATGAGACTGGCATGAGAGTATCATAACTTTTTGTTTATAGACACAGAAAAGCAAATATGTAAATGTCTCCATGTTTTTTTCACTGTTTTATCTTTTTACTGTCTGGAATTTGCTAAATAAAGTAGCTCCAAGACATCTGTTTCATTCTATATCTGCATTTTAGTGTTAAACCTTTGATAGTTTTAGTTTGCTGTGTGTAGCTATTCACACCAAGGATTGTAAAACGGGAACAGTATAACAAAAGACAGCTGTACAGCACATTATTGAGCAATCGTCCAAATAGTCTTTAATAGATACAGTATGCTCATCTGATGGGAGTTTCTGCCATGTTCACAGTCACATTGTCGTTCTTATGCTAATATACAGAATAACACTGTTCACAAGACTGCAGAAACTGATATTTTAGACTGAATCCCAGCCTCAGTCTTATTTGCGATTACACAACACATTTCATGCAAACTTAATAATTTCAAGATTAATGTTGTTTATGGGCACTTGACTTAAAAAGCATGTGAGAAGGAGCAGTTCTCTGGAAAGTAAACGCATGCTTAAAAAATGCTGACTTAAAAATATGGATTCAATACACCCGTAAAAAGTAAGAGCTGATCAGTGCAATACATTTGTAAAAAGTAAGTTGATCAGTGCAATACATCTGTAAAAAGTAAAGTTATTTTTGCAGACACTTTCAGAGCTTCAGTCAGTCTGGCAGGTTGGTTTTTTTCTCTAGTTCCACATGTATTTCTCACAGAAGGCCAGATTCTAGGGGGGAAAAAAATTGAGAAAAAAAGTCAGATGTGAAACAAGTAACTTTCTGCTGCTGATGTGCAGGTTAACAGTGGTTAGGCCAGCGTATCAGAGGAGTGCTAGGTGAGAAAAGATCCCTTTGTGTGCTCTTGGATGGCATGGTTTCAGTTCTCATGTATCATCATCCTAGTGGAAAGGCAATATGAAAATAGTTTTAATTTTAATAACTTAATGTGTTTTCCCTATCACCCGTAACAGATGCAGCCTTCCAAATTGTCTGAACGCAGGCACTGACAGTAGCATTGGTTGATTGCTAGAATTAAACTAGACAATTTATCCATCATAGACCTATACACCAGAATCAAAGGATGAGTAGCCTAAAATCTCTCCAAAAGTGTAACTGGATATGGAAGGCTCAAAATGAAAGAGAAAGAACACAACAGGAATTTGTTTGAAAGGGATTTTGTAAAGTATTGAAGATGATGAAAGCCTGCATCAGCTTGAATTGCTGTGAATCGATCTTAACTGACAAAGAGTGGGATAACTCAGGTAGCCCATCCTGCAACTAGCTGGTTGAAGGTTCATGGAAAAACTTATTGTACAGTGCGGGCTTTGACAGAGCTGTCCTCCACATCACTTTCGTTGAGCTGAGCTGTTAATCAAACAAGATCATATGGTTATCTAATTGAGTTAAACTTACACCACACTTCTGAGCAATTTTACTGTCTCTGCACCAGTAGCTGGGTCCCAAGGTACAGCGGTCCTTTCCCAGAGGCTCCTGCTTCTTCATAGCAACACACAGATCAACTCTCTGGAGGACAGATGAGAGAAAAGTTGATCATAGATTGAACTAGATCAAATAAAAACATTTGAACATGACTATGAAAGCCTTCACACTGAGGTCATGATTGGTGTTCGGTGGAACTGGACTTGGGCTTATCATACTGTTGTAAACTACGTAAGGACATCAAGTAACATGTCTGACACCTGGTTTGTGGTCTCCCCTCAAACAACACGAGGCAACTTTACATGCAAATCCTTGCAGCCAATCACAAATTTAGGGGTGCATCTTTGAGCCATGTAAGCTTTGTGGTCCGATTGATGGTACACTCCATGTCAGTGTACTCACATCAGCCAAGGTAAAGGAGTCTATGCTTGACATTCAAAGCATTACTACTCCACAAAAACATTACAGACAGGCCCTCTTGTGGTAGCAGTAGTGCTGTGCTACTTTTGAATATCTACAGTTATTCAGTTATTAGGTCAATGTACATGTTAACTTAAAAAAAGGAAACTATTCTTACTTCACAAGCATCTGGAACATCCATCTGGTTTCCCAAAACCTTCTGCAGCCTGGAGCCATAGAGTTTGGTAAACACCTCACACTGAAAAGAGCAGAGGAGCAGTGAGTCAGTTTACTGCTTTTCACATTGAATGCCAAAGGTTTTTTCTTATTCTGTCTTATTCAATAAATATGGCAATAAACCATGAGAGTCCATGCTTTACAGTGATTTTAGAACGGGTAGGATGCAATGATTATAGTAAATAAAATTAATAAAAGGTTAAAAAAATAAAATACTCCAGTGCTTTTATTTTTGATAAGAGGTAACTTGAGGTGAAGAACATGTAACCTTTCTCTAGCTTAGATCCAGGAGTCAACAAAAATAGTCTTTGCACTTCACCAATGTTAATTTTGGGCAGGTTATGGAGTGATTTAGTGAAGGCCAGAGCTGGCAACAGGACTTTGTAATGCACCTGTTTCTCAATGCGGAAGCTGTTACCGTGACGATGTGAAAAGGGCCTATATCGGACAGACTCAGTTCAAGAAGGACCTAATGAAAGTCGTCAGTCTCTTAGCGACATCAGCACATGCACATTCTTGCCCTTTTGGCAAGCATAAAACATAATAATATTTAAGTGTAGTTCTTCTGCCCAGCAATATAGTTCTTTAACAATACTAAACATGATCGCTGAGCAACACATAAGTACTGGGATGAGTGGTGTCTTTCTGTTCGCGCATTAGTTCTGTAGCCACAGGTATGAGTTCTTCGGATATTTTATGAGGACTTCATTCAGAGCTGAGGACAAGAGCTTATCAGAACAATTTTGAGGTTTAAAGTTACAGTGGCCTGCGAGGAATGTCATAACTCCAGCTTATGACATTCCTCACAAGCAAGAAGGGATTGTAACTCATATTTGTGGGTTTGGTTAGACCTTCGGGATGGCGCTGGGGTGATGGAGACACACAGACTGGAGGAAGGAGGAGGTGTGAGGCTCAGTGGAGTTGAGACCCAGGTGGAGTCGGCTCAGGACGGCCAGCGTACGGCACGACTCGCAGTCAGATGGGACGAGCGTCTCTGGGGAGTCAGCAGAGCATTAACTTGGACACGGTGAGGAAGGGTGAGGTGCAGGTTTAACCCATAAGCAAATATTAACCAAATATGGTCCTCATACGCTTCCAGCTCACCTGTACCTGACGTGTCCGTAAACAAACAGAGGTGCAGCATGGCACAGATTGAGTGAGGAGCAGCCGACGATAAGAGGAAGTCGATTATCTGCTTGCCGTATTTGTTAATGAAATCGTCACATTCCTCCTCATATTTTTCAGGCAGAAGACCACAGACTTCACCCATGAGCTTCACTATAGCGTCCTGCAAGCCCAGAGAGAGAGAGGAGAGTGGCATATAAATGATGTGATGCATAGTGAAGGATATCCACCTGAAGCAATTAAGTGATATGAAAAAAAAGTCACCTCGGTCTTATTTTTAGGCAACATGTCCTCCAGTTTCTTCATGAGAAACAGACATAGGGTGCACTGTGGGTTGACCTGCTCCTAGAGAGAGATTCAGCTGATAAAGAGAGCCATACTGCATGTAGCATTTATATAAAAAAGGATCATATAAGTTTCACTCAAGCCATTTTAACTTTCACTTCCCCTTTCTCACCCTAGCATGTGTGCTGGTGCCTGTGCTGAGAGCAGAACTGGGTGAGTCTTTATCGGTGACAGGGTGGGGAAGTTTCAGCGCTTCCTTCTCTGATTGGACAGCACAGAGTCCCAAGACCATACAGGCCTCACCTGGCTGCTGCAAAAGAGGAGGAATGATGGAGATAATCATACATTAAAGGTGATCATTTAAGGCCAAAAAGCATATTGTGTTTCCATATGCCTAAACAGAAGCAGCAACCTGTGAATAAAGGGCTAAACTCTCACCAGGTGACCAGCTGTATATTGCAGGATTTTCGGCAGATACGTCTTCACCTGGGAATCACACTCAGATACCCGTTCGCTAGGGAGGCGCCGGCACAGAGCATGCAGGGTTTCATATAGAATTTCCTGCAGAAGCACAACAATCAATGCAATGTCTGACTTTCTATGGTTACACATGGTTTCTATTCTGGTCAATTAATCAGAAGTGAAAGAGGAACTAGGGAGATGTAAGGATGCATTTTATTATTTCACTATGACTATTTCATTATGACTACCAAGTCAGCACCTGAAACCTGTACTTTTGAGATTAAAAAATCATATTGCAGTGCTCTGACATTTAAATATTAGTATTATTCTCCTTCAATCTGTGTTCACACTGGGAAATATACTAACTACTGTTTCTTACGTGCATCCGATTCAGGTTTAACTTTTTAGATGTTAAATAGATCCAAACTGCTACATATGACTGCCACCGTTTCTTTACCAACTAACTATGCAGCGTAACACTTAGCAACATTCTCACCTGAGTGTCTTTTTTGGAGATCATGTCTGTGAAAAGCTCAAGGATCTGGCTGCACTTTGAACAGGTACCTGATGTCTAATGAGGAGAAGCCACAGGTGAGAGAATAGTTCAGGTCTGAGGAAATTGAGCTTCATCGATGTTCAGAACATTTTCAGTAAAAAACAAAAACAAGAAACAGGATTTGCCAGTGTTTTTCCTTTTAACTACGGTGCTGATTCTGAACTACTTATATCAACTTTTAGCATAATAAAAGTAAAGGAAATTATTATTATTGAAGCCCATTGACTTTAGATGAACTACTGAACTATTTTTAAGTTCAACAAGATACATATATGCGAAAAAGGGCAGATGTGAACAAGGTTTTGGTAATTTTTGTATGTAGTGTGTATGTATATGTTGATATTTATGGAATCTCATTCCATATGTACGCATGACGGCCTAGTCATCATCTGACAAAATTGTGACAATTCACAGATCAGGAGATAAGAACAGGTCTCACCAAAGATTGCTGTGTGGTGTCCCACTTGGATGAGAGAGGGTCTTTGATGAACCTGGAGTCGCCTTGAGAGAAAACACCCAGAGAGAGACAGAGAGAGATAACATTGTTTTATGTTTCTCCATGTTTTGGTAACACCGACATTGTCATTCATGTGAAAAAAGCATTTTGAATTTGAATTTGAGAGAGAGAGAGACAGACAGACAAACAGACAGACAGACAGACAGACAGACAGGGACAGAGATATTCACTGGTCCAAAAATTAAGAATATATCAGGATGGGTGAACCGAAAATAAATGTTTCGAAATGCTGAAATTACAATCTGACCTTAGCCTCAATTGATTCTCAATCTTAGTCTCTGTTGAGGCTAAATCTGACCTATGACAACAAGATTTATGGCGACTGATCAGGTGACAGTGATGTAAACAGTCAAGTCACTGTTAATAAACCGTCATCTTACCAGGGCAAAGAAACACCATGAAGATCACCAGGATAAAGCCGAACACTGCCATCGTGTCGGTAAAACACAGCACGATATGAGAAGCGCAGATGGGTTGGTGATACAGAAGCTTTAATAAAAATCGGTATTGTTATTTAGTCGGACCGGAAGCACGGGTTGACTGTCACCCAATCAGAGCGAGAGATGTAACGCGCAGGCGCAGTTGAACAAGTACCCTACACATTTGAGTTTCTACTCAACTACGATAAGACAATGCACTTTTCTGATTCCTATAGGGGACATTCGGGTGTCACAGCAGCAGTTGGCAGAACCATGTAGGCTACAGTCTATTGTCAGAATAAAGTACAGGGAATGTAATAAGGTAGGCTAATATAAATAATACATGAAAGATATAAGGCAATATAAATAAATATAAAACTACAAAATTATGACGATAAAAATAGCCTATAAAAGTATCAAAATTGTCTAAAGTATCTAAAGTGGTGTTGAGCATTTGAGTCCTGTCTAAATAATTCCAACTAACACACACAGACTAACCTGGTAACATTTGTGACCAGAGCCGGCCCAAGCCTTTATGGGGCCCTAAGCAGAATTTGATTTGGGGACCCCCCACCGCCTCGGTGCCGCCAATTCTATTGACTATTGTCAATGCTTGATCATTCGCACACCTACTGTAAATCTAAAACACCCATTATCAATTTTATTAGTTGTAGCTGTGTTGCTTACATTATACCAATGTCAGCCTGGCATGTTTTTACCCAGACGCCCACCTGTAATGCAAACATACCTTTATCTTTCTGTTTTTTCTCATGTTCTGTTTTCTTCTTCTTTCTTTTCTCCGCTCCATAAGGATATGTCCTTTTTTGCGACATTACTTTTTTGCTGCATTGACGCAGAGGAGAGGACTGTAACCTAACAAGTGCGCATTGCGCATGAACTGACACCAGCTCTGACAGAGGCAGCGGGAATTGGTTAAACCAGTAGTATTAGCTAGCAGCCCGTTAACATAATATTGCGTTTTTGTATGATTACCATTGACATAATATATCACCAAAAAAAACCAAACATTTCAAGCGCTCTTGGGGGCCCTAAGCAGGCAGGGGCCCTAAGCAGGCGCTTAGTTCACTTATGCCTTGGGCCGGCCTTGTTCGTGACGACACTTGCAATGTGGTAAATAAAAAAGTGGATAAACTATGACCTCCAGTCAGTGATCATAGTAAGGTATCACAATCAGCAATATAAACAAAAATAAATTCTATTTTCAAAAAACTTTAATTTAAGCTAACCATAGGTCTATATTTAGGCTATATAGGCTAACCACAGAGGTTTAATGGATAGAAAGGACATCGTGGTGATTTCCTCTGGTAGCCTACCTATCATGGCTTCCATTGAATTTTGATAATGTTGTCATGTAGGATAAATGAACACTGTCCCATGTGCGGACAGAACGTGAGACTCATAAAGTCAAAGGAATGTTAATCCAAATCATGCCGTTGCAATGATGACGCATCAGCTTTCTGAGTCTCATGAGCCAAATCAACTCTGATTTCCATGGCAACATTATCAAACATTCTATGGCAGCCATTGTAGTGTGCCAGCCAAATGACCATTGGATATTTGAATGGGAATGAGGCTAACGAACATCAATTTTACGACTTTTTATGACATAGCCTTTAGCCTATGAAGGTCACAAAGATTTATTACCTTGCCTAAATATGCTAACCATGTTCATAGAACTAGCCTATTAGCCTATATAGCCTATGTCTAATCAAATAGCCTATTAATTCCTATTCGCCGTTTTTCCATTGCACAATAAGTGCACAGCTCCAATTATATGTCTCATGTTTCATGAAGACACACCAGATGACCAGTAGATGGCAGTAGAGCAGAACCTTACAGCATATGTTGAAGCCGCTTGGTTATTACTGTAAAGGCCTTTTTTTTTCTTTCTTTTTTTTCTTCCAACTTTTTATTTATTTATTAACAAACAGCATGGTAAACAAATAGAAAATACATAAACAGATAATGCCAGGGGAGCAGAACACTGACAGAAATCATAAATCAGTTCACAAAAATGTTATACAGGGTACATAAATTTATGGTTTTAATAGCTTTCCTATTTTTAGAATATAGGATTGTTGTAATGTATTGTTTGATTTCATTTTCAAAAATTAAAAAAGATGGTTTATGATTGGAAAACTTCGATTTATGAATATGTGATTTTGCAAGTAATAGGATCAAATTGATGATATAGTATTGATTTGCTTTGGTAGAAATGTAAGTAAAAAAGCCAAACAATACATTTTCATAGGAAAGGGAACATTCAGAATCAATATATTGGGAAATGAAAGTACAGACATCTTGCCAAAAAATACAAGAGTGGGGACAAGACCAAAATAAATGACATAAATCTTCTGGTACCAGTTGACAAAATGAGCAGTCCACATCAATGTCCTTTTTATATCTTTGTAGAAATACCTTGGAGGGATAAAAAAAAAAACGATGAATCATTTTAAAAAATCACTTCCTTAACCTTATTTAGGCTATAATCAGATATTTAGAAGGTAAGCACCAGATTTTCTTCCAATTCAGTTCTGAAGTAAAGTTATTCCAGTAAGAGACTACGTTTGGAACAGAGACTATTTCTCTTTGAAATAAAGCACGTATATATGTTATTATTGCACTTTTTAGAGGAGAAACAGATCCGACCAACACTAGTAACAACAGGATCCAGTGGTAGTAAAGTCAGTTCCGATGCTACTGAATTTCTAAGAAGCATTACGACACCAGAAGGGATTGCATCAAAAACTAAAGCATATTCCCTTGGTGGTATAGGAATACCATAGTTGTCTAGAAGTTCAGAGTATAACGCCACTAGAATTGAGGAGCTGATTAACCAGATAAATTCCATGGACAAACCAGTTTTCCAAGAATAATGATTTGTGTTTATATAATAGTCTCTATTGTTCCAGATGTAGTTTGTGAAAATTTGTCAATTTTAAGGGGATTTTTTTTTCAATATTGTAGCTGCAAAGTAAAACAAATTTAAGGCCTGCCTCCAAGTTTTGAGAACAAGTAATTAGGAATAAAATTCCAAATTGAAGTCGGGTTTCTAAGAAACCGTTTAATCCAATTTATCTTGAAAGTATTGTTAAGGGTGGAAAAATCAAGAAGGTTCAGGCCACCATGTTCATGGGAGGTCATTAAGACTGATTTTCTAACAGTGTATTCTGTTACTCCACACAAAATTATAAAGTAGTTTATAATTCAATGACCACAGAGGTCTGTTTGTTCACATTTAGAGATAAGGCTGCATAAGTAAGTCGGGATATGCCTTCTGCCTTTGATAGCAAAATTCTTCCTCTAAGGGATAAATCTCTTTGAAGCCATAAATTTAGTTTTTTCTGTACCTTTCCTATGATGTGGTTGAAATTCAAAGAGCATCTAGTGTCTTTGTTTTTGTTAATAACAATTCCAAGGTAAGTGACTGAATTTTTCACAGGAATGTTAGAAATAGAGGGAACATTACAATTTTTGAGGGCGAGCAGCTCACGCTTACTGATGCCTTCTTTCTAGATTAATCGATCAGCGTCATCACGGTCGCCGCGGCCATATTGTTGACATAGCGCTGCAGCTGTCAACTAGTGTCAGCCTAGGTGACCGCAGCGCCAATAGGAAGCTAGCCGGTGTTCTCCACACTGTCCCCCTGTACATGCCCCCCCCCAGCTACAAATGTGTTTCCCGTGGACGCTATTTCCAAACGTCAAAAACAAAATTCTAGATCTCTAAATATAAGATGGATTGTAAAAAAACTTGAAACTATTTGAAATAGCCTATAACCTTTTGAGAGTTACCACAATGATCATGATGAACTTGTCTTCAATGCATTGCATGTGAGAGGCAAGGAGAGAAAATGCAACAGGAGAAGGTGATTAAAATCAACAATTTTTACCCTCACATGCAATAATTTCAAAGATTTTACTGAGTTAGGCAAGTTCATATAATATCAAATCAATTTGACTATAGCACTAACCTGTGGATGGCATGTCTGGGGCTACAGATGTGCAGAAAAGAGGAATAACTTTTTTCCATCGTTGATATGGTAGGCTGATAGTATATCAACAAGTGTTTTGCTTGAAAATAGCATTTCAGTACTAGCGTCTAAAACCTTTACCTCGGTGCCTGTTTTGTTTCAGACAGCCTTGTGACTTGCTTTTAACACAAAAGAGGTAAGAAAACAAGAAGCAAGCTTAGCCTGCGTGCATATCAAAATGAAGCCGAGAGGAAATAGCATTTAACTTGTTTATTTAAAAATAGTACTTGAGAAAAAAAATCGACAAAACTATTTTGACTGTAAGTAGCCCAATACTTTACAAAGTAGGCATGTTTGCCAGGTAGAAGATACAGGAGCATTAAGTGTAGAACATCTCGCTTCAGGGATAGCACCTACCTCAAAGCCATCAGGCATCTGAACTTGCACTGATTATCTCTAAATGCACTTAACCTAGCATTTAACACGGTATGCACTTTACTACATGCTGGATAACGTGCTGTTTTCTGGGTTTTGTGCCGTAAATGTAAATTCTGTGTGTTGTATATTGCTGTTTACTGTTTTCCTGTGTGTAGCCTATATTGTCTGCTGCTATTGCATTGTTGTTGTAGGAGAGTGAACCAAGACAAATTCCTATCAACTATGTTGACATGGCAATAAAATTATTGAATCTTGAATCTTGAATCTTGAATCTTGAATTGAATCTTGAATCATCTTCACTGCTGTCTAAAAGACTCACCATGGGTGGAAGTAACTAATTACATTTACTCAAGTTGATGTAATTGAGTAGTTTTTGTCTGTACTTTTTGAGTATTTTTGAAGTCAGCAATTTTACTTGGTACATTTTTGCTTAAGTATTGTACTTCACTACATTTTAAATCGCATCCATTACAGAGTAGGCCCACAGACTTTGTGGCTCTCCAAACATCAGAAACTGGACAATCATAAATTGACAAATTGTGGAGCCATTCACAGTGAACGGCCAGTCAGCAGAGAATAGAAGAGTAATCTGGTTTTACTTTGTGCACTTTATTTTGTAATTTCCAAATTTTCCAATTCAAGGAAATGAGTTTGAACTCTGTCCTGTAACAACGCTGTCTTTACTTTTTCTCTGAGTTGCCCTACATTTTACATGAGCTACCAGTACTTTTACTTCTACTTAAGTAAAATATCAGCAAAGTAACACTTTCTACTCTTTCCACCACTGACAATGTGTTTTGTTGACAGCTAGCCACCACAGCGTGTTGGCACACTTTTATTTTTTATAGCCTAGGCTAGGCAAAGGGTACCCTATTTAGTGGGTGGATATCACGCTGGTTGAAGTCGTAGGCTACATCTTACAACTATTTAAAATTAAAGTGTTTCATGATACCTGGGGCAGCGTTTACGGGCAGATAAGGCGTCACATATGCCAAACATGAGGAAACACCAAAAACATCAGACTTCCCCGTTCCATCGCAGTGTACCAGAGAAAAATGTCACAAAACAAAAGAGAGACACCGAGCTGCAGAGAAGTTAACGCCCACACACACACACACACACAACACACACAAACACACACACACACACACACACACACACACACACACACACACTAAAACTTGCACATAGAGGGTGAAGTCTGCAGTAACCTATTGGGCCACTTTTTTAGTTAATAAGATTGGACAACATTCAAAGAACTTAGTATTAAATCAAATGATGAGTTGGAATGGTTGTAATGGGCCTTTTTTAATATTTCTGTTTTGGGAAAAACAACAACATTGAAAAAAGTATCATATACCTAATTGTTTAGGCCTTGCAGCTGTTGAAGTATAAGGAGGTCCCCTCTCAATCTATTACACTGTGTTCAGGTAAAGTGGTAGGCTACATAATAGTTTTTGTTTAATGTAATTTTAACAATATATTGACATGGCAACCACATGATTAATGTGAAGCCTGTCATATTGATAATTCATTTAATTAAAAAAGATGAATTTTAAACCCAGTTACACAGTTCAACAGTTATTACATTTAATTGGAGAATAATAATAGAAGTGTTAAAACCCTAACATTGCAACACAGCAAAACAAACAAGAAAACTTATTGAGTGTGTGTTTGTGTGTGTGAGCATGCATTTTTCTGCTGCATTTTTCTTGAAAGAGCTCACTGGTCATAATTCACATCTTTTGCTTCTAGGCCCTTTTAGATGAAGTCTGACATGCCTAGGCTACAAATACTTCAAATCTGTAAAAAATAGGTTAATCTACTGACCTACTTCCCTGATTAGTCCTATTACAGGTGCTACACTCAGTATGATTATATGAAGTATGATAACATGAAGAACCACAAACGATTAATTGCCAAACAAAACCAACACAGTGCCTCTCCTCGTAATGAGGGCATTCAGCGGTTTGTTGTGTGTCAGTTTCCAGTATTGTATCTTTAATTTCCTTGTGCATGCCACTCTCTTTCTCTTCCATTCCTTCCTGCTGGTTAGCCTACTACGGGTCCGTCAACGATCAATTAGGCATCAGCTATGTTGTTCCACGTGTTGGTGACCTGGTGACGTCAATGAATTAATTAGGCTACTGGTTGAATCCTTTCTGGGAAACGGAGTTGTTGTCGTGTTGTTTTTTGGGAAATGGGTCACTGCAAGTTTTGGTAAACACTTTGAATAGCCAATTTTATTTCAAATGGGTGAAAAATATGAAACACCAATATATATAGATGAGACGCCAATATAGACTCAAGAATTAACTGAAAATGAACATGGGGGTAGTTCATAATCAGCTGTTGAATGAGTGCCAAGTTTGAGTAAGTAGACAGCAGCAGTGTTGAAAAGTGTTGATTTTTCAGTGACTTTACTTTTATCAGGCTACTTTAATTATTTTGAGTTGACAAGTCGTGAGTTTGGAATTATAAGGTTCTAGTTGACTTTTTTAATTTATTTTTATTTATTTATTTATTTTTTTATCAAAATTGAGTTAGGCATGTTAATGATCTTTGAATGTTACTTTATGCTTGTATATGCTTTTTTATTATAATTATTATTATTTTTTTTTTTAGAAACTTTGGTGGTTAAACTCTGGTTAAATATTTTTAAAAAGATATAAAGTACATAACAGCTTTGCCAGATGCCATGTCAAATCTTTGATGCTCAAAATGTCAGAACTGCACTCCAACCAGAGAGGAACTTATCATGCCAAGCTCACCAAGTGTTGACTCAGGTGGCTCTGGACAGGTGTTCAACACTGTATCAAACTCTGATGGGTGTGAACTTCCATCAACACTGTGTTGATTTTTACATTCTCAAAGTGAGTTACTTTAGGAATGTTGTATGTTTGTCAAGGTGAAACTTAGACAACAGATTGTACAGAAATCAATTACTTCAGTATGAAGGTTTAATACTGCATTTTAATCATTTTAGGACGTTGCATTGTTGAAAATTTACAGATCAGTATGAACTATCATCCAAAATCAATTTTGAATGGCACGTCAACATGTTTTAATACACTGCCAGTCATATGTTTGGACACACCACATTTGTCTTTTTGTACTATTTTACACATTTTAGAATAATAGTAAAGACAAACTATGAAATAACATAAATTGAATTATGCAGTGACCAAAAAAAGTGTTAAACAAATCAAAACTATCTTATATTTTGCCTTGATGGAAAGGCAAAATCTCTGGGAAGAAATTCATACATAGGCATCAACTTCACTATTTATATTTGTCTTAGAAACAAATTTCAAGCATTTAAGGATATCTAGTGTGGGATGGAAGTCAGCATATTAAACATTTTCAACACAACCACATTGTACAAACTGTTCCCTCCTTTCATTTCAGTCATTACTGTCAGTGGGTTTATCACCATAATCAGAGCAAATTACTCACAGTATTCCAGTTAAACTCTCCCATCTCCCCCATAGGTGAAGTAAACCAAATTCAATTCCATAGGCTATATTTGCTATCAGATGAATTAATCTTTGCTTATGATTGGTTTGCTGATGCTTAATCTTTTCAAAGATAATACACTCCAAAAACTTCAAAAACATGAAAGGTAAATCAAGAGGTAAATCAACATTAAATGTAAGTCTAATTAATAGTAATAACAGTAAACATTAATAACAAGATTTCTGAAAGTGATGTGGTTCAATCCAGACATCGATTTGCATTGTATGTAGAGAGCTAACCTGCAGTAGATATTCACAACAAACATTTCCTTAATAGAATTTAATAGAACAAATGCTT
The DNA here is from genome assembly GCF_046629955.1 of Centroberyx affinis. NCBI lineage: Eukaryota > Metazoa > Chordata > Actinopteri > Beryciformes > Berycidae > Centroberyx > Centroberyx affinis. Next base: position 379,555 of record NW_027279619.1, read on the forward strand.
TATATAATAGAGTTCGACTTCAATGTACAGCCATTCACATTTTAGGAATTAGGCTGACACACTTATCCAGAGCATCTTACATTGAGTGCAATAGTAGAATAATCGTATTGCCAATATTAAAAGCTATCAATAGAGTACATAATAATAATAATAATAATAGAGTACATGTATGTATACATTATCTTCCTTCGATGTATACATTATCCTTGTGTACCTAGAATGATAATGTGGGATAGAGATGTGCTAAGTAAAGAAATAAGAAGCTGGGAGAAAATTTAGCTGCTGTTGTTTTCTTTTTTTTTTTCTTCTTTTTTTTTTTAAATAAACAAGACCAGAGCGTTCTCAAATACAAAACAATGTGATTTACAGTGGAGATGAAGGTAGTGGCGAGGGAGACGTGAAGTCCTGCCAAATGTAGCAGCAGAATAGGCTATATAAACAGTCACATATCCACACAAAGCAGTCACACAGACAGTGGTGTCAAATTGCCATTTGTCTGTCTGCTATGTTACTTCTTATCCAAACCACAACATGTTTCAAGTTACAGTCAGCACACTAGCTGTTTATCTGAGAGAGATAATATGCACCAGCTAAAACCAGTGTCTGTGATTCACACAAAATCTCAGTCATTTAAGACGCTGTGACTAACAACAGCAGATCAAGTCTGATCTGATAGTGCCATCAGTTTCTTTACAAACAACTCTCTGTATTGGACAAAAATGGGAGTCCAGAAATAGGTCTATAATTAGATCAGACTTTTTTGTGAAATATGATGGGACGGAGCCCATGGGTCAATAAACTGTTTAAAATAGGGAGAATATTACACAAATGGTTACCAGCTCTTTTAAGAGCAGTGTATAGTTATATCAAGGGGACATGTTGAATATTTCATATAAGACAATCTCCTAAAGTGTTTGTGTTGATATTTGCTCAAATCATCCTCAATTGGTGGATGAGACTGAAATGATCAGATTGATGAAATGTAATCCAGCATGGTTGAAAACAGCCTTAAATTAAAGTGGGCAATTTATACTTTAATCTTAAAATTATTGTGTTCAAAATGATGATTACAGAACCGAATATCAATGTGACTGAGTAGTGTGTTACAGTACTCCCAGCAGAGTGATGCTCTCCTATTATTTATTTATATTTAAGGATTAGGGTTTTTATTGTTTAGACTGATTGCAAGGTTCCAATAAATGACAGAAAGTTTGGCAAAGGTCAATTTCCATCTGTTCACATAATGATTCACAATCTAAATTAAGAAATGAAACTATGTCTAAATGAAAGAGTGTATGATCTGGCCTTTACAAAACTGAAAATGAAGTGATTCCAGCCTCCCAGTTTTGCTGAAACTTTATTGGTCAACATCAACATCAACTTCAACTTCAAGGGCGGCCAGAGGTGGCTCTTATGAACAGCGAGGTTAGTGAAGTTAGACACATCGGGGTTGGCCGGGCACCCAGTGTCCCAACTGTCAGGAGGCTCAGAATTTCCTGCTCACCACCTGCATAGTAGGGTTTTTCATAACAGGGTTTTTCCATTTGAGGGATGATGATCAACTGACATACAAGTTCTTGTGTTTCTTTGTTGTGTATTTGTGAGTTTGAATTGTTCATTTTAGGATAAGTTTAAAATATATGATTGTCCTGTGGTTGTTCAGCTTGTAAGGTAGAAGAAAAGTGCAGGCAGCACATGGGTAATTAGGTCACACATTCTCTGTATGCTGATAATTACAGCCTTCAGAAACCACGGTAGTAGGAAATTCTATTGTCTTCTCTGTGTTGTCAGTTTCCGTAATGTAAGTGGTTGTGTTTTTCCCGCAATGGCTTTGGTATTTTACCAAACTCCACCTAAGTTATTTGACCTAACTCCACCTGACTCATTTGACCTAACTCTCCCTCTGCGTTGATGCCCTGCTACTAATAGGCCATTTAAAATGTTTAATTTTAAATGTAAATTGTTTTCTTGGTCAGTAGTTTAATAAATATATAAAAGCAAAATATATATAAACTAGTACATAAGGGTTCATTTAAATGTTGAATTTTAAATGGCTATTTTTAAAATAACGTCCGACCATGCACCAAACATTGTTTCCGTAAACTTTTGCTATAGATATAGTTAACTACCATTTGACAAACTGCTTTTAAAACAGCAACTATATCATTTATAGAAACTTTTTCCCACGGCGCAGCCAAGGGCATCTCGAGGCAAATTCAGGTCATACAGTCAGTCAGTCAGTCAGTTAGTCAGTCATGTAACACTTATTGAGATGTTGCTGTGTGACATGGCCTCTCTGACTAAGAGATGGCCTCTCGCCTATGGGCTAAATGCCACATTCAGTCCCATACGATGATAATGCCATATTGAATCCCAGTTTACAGTCAGTTTACAGACATCCACATCTTCTTCTGTCCTGCAAACCTTAATGGTAGGTAACGTTATTACCTGTGGTATGTGACGTTGGTGGAATAGGTAATTTAACTAATAAATGTGGAATAGAATAGGTAATTTAACCGATAAACGTATCGAGCTAGCCGAGCATTGCTCCCACACACACCAAGCCGCACCAGATCAGACAGACAGAGAGCAAGAAAAGTATACATATACATAAATGTCTGTTTTGCTACTCTCTATTGCTGATTGATAGCCTACAATGCAATAGTGGTTCAACCTATACCGATCATGAAAGCTTTTACATTTCCTGTTGTAAACACCCAGTGTCAGGTACATCTTTTGCAGGAAAAATCCTCTGTGGGTTTGTTTGGAAATTAGTGTTATTGGTCACAAATACCCAAAGGACAATTTTCCTGCTGTACATACGAGGTGGTGCTACAATGAGCTTGTCGTCCATTTTGGAAAGAAATTTACAGACACCTGGAGTCTTGCTTGAAGCTCATTGGCATTTGCTTTCCTGCATCAGGTAAATTTCTCACTGAAGTTACGAAATTTCAAATTCAAAACACCTTGCCTCAATTGGTGTTGCCTTGAGCTACGCTTCCTAATCCTGTCCTGTTCCCCTGTCCTGCAAGGTAAAAGGAACTTTCCACCAATCCTTGATTTTGTTATCATGGTTTGTTGGAACATTTACTAAATTATTAAGAAAATTTGTCAAGAAATGTTTCTGATAGTTTTAGGCCATGATCACATAGGACTCTTTTTTCTCCTGCACAATTCATCTGCCAATTTAACGTGCCTGAATTCTCAACGCAATCTTGCGACAGTTTGTTCTGTGCAGTGTATCTTGACAGAAGATAACTCAAGATGGAGGAGCGGCTCGTACACAATTCAAAATCTTGTTTGGGCTAGCAAGCTAGTGCTAGCTAACTAGAGCTAAAGCAGGCTAGCTGGCTACCTACCAAGCTATCAGCAGTAACTGTAGCTTGCTCTAAGCTTGGAGTGCCCAGGTGAGCACCACAAAACACACCGCATTCAAAACACGACGCACATAGTTTAGAGGAGACACATGACTACCATGACCAAACCACTAAAAATAACAGAAAAAAGGTGCAAGTGTGTTCAGAAAGTCGTCCTATGTCAAAACGGCTTGATACCGGTTTAGGAGCACAGGCGTGATTAGGCCCTGGCTATTCATAGTATTCTGTTACATCACCACAGTTTGGGTTGTCCACAGAGCCGCCTGTTGGCTCATAATCGGCGACACATGGGTGACCTGTCGATCACTGGATAGGCCACCTGTCAAACACAACCTGAAACAAACCCATGATATATCTGTTATATCCTGTCCACAATTATTTTGAAAATCGGCATAAGGACACACAAGGAAGTAAAATTAGCTAATGAGGCCATAACCTCTTGTGGAAAAAATGTGACATTATATTTTTAGTGAGAAGTTGGTTTGTGGTCCCATTGACTTGCATAGAGTTGGGCCGGATTTAGAGTCTTTTTGGAGCCAGCCCATAGCGGACATTAGAAGAGCTGATGCTGTCGCCACTTCTGTATTGGCTTCAAAATTCACCTGTGGCTTTGGCCTGATGTTTGCCTACATGTTTGCCTAATGTAACTATAATGTAATTATGCCCATGACAGATGTGTTATGGCAAGGCAAGATAATTTTATTTTGTTCACAAAGGTAATTCGAACTGCTTTACACAAGGTAAATAAGACATTAGATAAGAAATACTGAATAAGATAAATAAAAAAAAGATCATAAATAAAGAATTAAAATGCATACAAAGAATAAAGGTGAAGTTGCATAGGCAGTGCAAAACAAAAAAGTTTAGCCAAGTATTAAAAGTGGTTAAAGTTGGGGCACTTCTGAGATCTTCTGGAAGTTTGTGTGTAGCATAATAACATGGTGCTGCCTCACCATGCTTAGCTGTAATTCTTGGAATAGTCAGCAGACCGGTTCCAGATGACCTAGGGGGTCTGGAGGGGTCATATGGTAAGAGGAAGTCAAAGATGTTTTTTCGTCGTTAACCATTGAGTGATTTGCAGAGGACCAACAGTATTTGAAAATCAGTTCTTCGACAAACTGGAAGCCGGTGCAGAGACCTGAGAACTGGTGTAATGTGTTCAGCTTTCTTAGTTTTAGTCAGACTCTAGCAGCAGCGTTCTGAATAAGCTGTAGCTGTCTGAGAGCTTGGGTAGACCTGATCGATTTTTATGCTTTTCTCCTGATTTTTTTTTAGGTAATGTAGTCTCTCACATTGCACAAGATGGATGTAGTTAACATGTAAAAAATAAAAAAGTAAAATTCCACTTAAGGGAGGATGCCTCCAAATGCCTTTTATAAGGGTTATGTCACTGCCTGTAGATTAAGCTCCTAATAAATCAATCCTGTCACACCGCTGTTTAGAAATACTGTGACATTGTAAGGGTGAATATTTGTATTGTGTTTATTTATGTTAATTCACCATGTAGACAGAGGGACAGAATTTATAATCTGTAGCTTGTCATGCAATCAAGCAACAAAACTGGACGGGCCACATGCCTGAACAAATAGTCAAAAGTCAGCTCTACCTCTTGTTTCTGATTTAGTGCTATTTTTGGCAAGGAGGAAGCATGTAAATACAATATGAGAAGCCCAAACAGGCTAAGACTTATTAATGTATCTAGATAAAATTAGAAATTAATTATTTTTTCCCAATGAGTAATTTAGTATTATTTGTTCAATCGACAGAGGTGGGAAATAGATGAGTACTTTGACTCACGTACTGTACTTAAGTACAATTTTTATATTTTTGTTGTTTTTTCTCTAGTTCAAAGGAAATATCATACGTTCTACTCATTCACATCTCCATCTCCAGTCATCTATTACTTTTAAGAAAAAGGTTTGGCATACAAAAAATGTGATTAGTGAATGAAAATGACTCTGAGTGACTGACTCTTAAAACAAAAGCAATGAGAGTTAACATAAATGGGCCACCAACAACTTAAGCTTAATACATAGAGTTATAACAAGTGTAAAGCATTGAAGATGTAAGTATTTGGAACAAATGTCCACAGCCATTGCATGTGAAGTGTAACTATGTTGGCAACAAAGGAGTGTGCAACAGGCTTCTGTGTTTTTAATGTCCTTGGAGGAAGTATGTTTTGTTTTTTTTACTTCTCACGCAAACCACAGGGGTTGAAAGCATTGTCTTGCCAGTCAAAAAAATCTGGAAAATCCTTCCAAACCAGGAAGTTCTTGGCATCATACATTTTCTTTGTTAATTACATTGTTAGTAAATGTTTGTTTGCCCTCATTTAAAAAATCTGCTACAATTGAATTGAATTGTAGGTATTGTTTTTAATCATTTTCATATATTTATTGTTTTATTTGTATAATAATAAATAATTATAATAATACACAATATTCATATAGAACTTTGCAAAAACTAGATTAAGGACAATTACAATGTTTTGCATAGGTTAAGGAACAGTTATAAGAAAGTATGTAAGAAAAGCAATTAGTATGATACAGTATTATTTAAAAAGTGAAGATCAAGTGGGAGCATATAGACGGTGAAAGGGATGGGTCTGTCGCAACCAAAATGTCACTGTCTGTGTGGGAGGAGGAAAGCCATTTAAGGCCTGTGCCAACCGCCCCTTCCCCCATTCAACCCCAAACATGACTAAATTATATAGAGAGTGTGTGTCTGTGTGTGCGCACCTGGGTGGGGCATTGCTGTACTGAACAATCTGCCTTATTTTCATAATTTGATGCTGACAGGCATATCTACAATATCTAAAATGCCAGACTCTTTTCAGAACATAATTTGAGTGCAGTTGAACTACTTTTTCAAAGTAATGTTAGTGTGACACACTGTTTTTGTTGTTGGTTTGTTTTTTACGGTAGTAACAATGTAGTTGAGCTTCCTCATTTCATTTGCCTCCAATACTGGAGGCAAATTAATTTTTACATCACAAGACCCCCCAAAAAACTGGGTGTTGAGTGAACACTACTGTGCCATAGCCAACCTTGACATATTTTCTCTGTGTGGATGGTGCTTCATTACTAAACCAAGCTGGGTGAAAGTCCTTACAAGAGCCACGACCCAGCTTATGATACACAATGAGGTTTGTTTTATCCTTGTCTCTTTCTGTCACCATCCATAATAGAGTGTCTAGTTTTTGCAGGTAGTCTGGTCCAGTTGCAGCAGAACCTGGAGCCACAGGTCCTGCAGTAGTACAGGTAGCTGCCTGTCCTGCCCATGAACGGAGGGTCACACTGGCTCATCACATTGTAGTACCCAGGCACCTGTCCTCCATGTGTGGGCTCTCAGTAACACCATCCTTCCATTCCTTTGAGTCTTTAAACCCGCATGTCATGTCTGCATCACACACCAGAACTTAAACCAGAATAGTTGACCAGCAGCTCCATTTTTAATGTTGATGCCCTAACAAGCTCTCATAAATCAGGACGTCTTTTCAAAGAGATGAGACATAGCCAACCATAATAATAATTAGGCTTGTGTAATCACCACACCTTGCATGGGCACTGTCCATGAGCCGGCAGGGTGCATTCCTTTACTTATGCTTTGCCAGACAGTAGAGTTATCAAGCCAAAGCAGTCTAAGCATTCAAGAGATACATTACATAAAACAGCTCATTTCTAAAGGTGCATACAGTAAATCCTAGAGGGCATACAGTGTATTCCTGCATATTAATTAGACTACACCACTGGTTTTCAAGATGGTAAAATAAAATGGAGTGGTTCACAATATCAAAAGCTGTTCTTAAGGCCAACAGGATTTAAATTAAACATCATCAGCATGTATAGCCAGAAGAATGTAATTTCAAACATAAAGAAAGCAGAATCCACAACCTTATTAGAATTTCTAAAATAAATAAAAATTCAGAGAAAGCAGTTAATTTTAGGCCACTTTCTCTAAGAGTTTGGATAAAAATGACAGTTTGTAGATGTCTGTCAAGAGCCTCTTTAAATAATGTTAAGGGACAACATCTAAAATTGTCTATTTAAAATTGGCTCCACTGACTAAAAGGTAGAGGAATTCATCTTTGATAAAATATATATGGGAGGGATTAGTTCAAAACAGCTCAGTGGATCAGAGATCTCACACACAGCAGAAAATGCAGTGGGAGAAATCTGGAGCCATTTAAGAAAGACAACATTTTATCAACATTTTGTTGAAATGCGAGGCTGCGTGTGGGTGTTTCCAGTTACATAACATGTTCATGACTTTTGTTACCTGCTCAACAGGGATGCTCCAGATGTAGGAGGAGGAACTAGGAAGAAGGAAATACATTCATTGTCTCATTAGTCTGAGTAGCAGAGATGTTTTCCTTGTGGCGTCACAGCAGGGAGTCTCCTACCCTTGTCAGCATGCTATATATTGACCAGTAATTTCAGAGCATTGTAGGGTTCACTCAGCTTTGGCTGCCTCTGAAGAACAGAACAGATTTGACCCTGGACATCACCAGGACATCGCAGGTACAGTAGACATGGGCTCTAGCTGCTTCAATGTTTCTTGTCTAACTTTCAACCTTCCATGTAGTTTTTTATTTGTTTCTAGCTCAAGATGAGTGTATTTTTATTTCTGTGTCATTGTAGGCTACTTTTTATTTATTTTCAGAATTATTTGCTTATCTTGAAAAAGTACAACAAACTAAACGTGTTCAACACAATTCACTTACAATTAGGCAACTAGAATTTCTTATATATGTTTTAATTTTTTTACCTGTTGGGAAGAAAATTCTGAAATTATATTATTATATTGGTTTCATGTGTCAAGGCAAGTTATTTGACGTGGCCAGTGTGTGTGTGTGACAGGACACAATGTTTGTGTTTTTCAGAGATGAACCGTTTTCTGTGCCTGCTATCTGTTGGCCTGTACCTGTGCTTGCAGAGCCAGGTGAATGCTGGTGAGTCCTAGCTGTATCATATTATTTTTTAATTGCTAGGAATAATTTTAGAGGCACTATTTATTAATCTTAAATAAAATAGAAGTTGTTTTTTTCTTTCTTTTTAAAAAAATTTGGATTAGGATTAAATGGATCAGATCACAGAGATGCTTATGAGTTTATATTTTAAACAAAATAACAATGCAAATCTCACTAATGTATTGACCAAACACCACAGTATTACAATTGAACCACAAAATATGTGGTTGCAATATAACGGGATTGCTTAGCAGCAGAGAACAGATTGACTGAAATACTTTTTGTTTTGCCTTCAGAACTGAGCTTGACCAGGAGGAGTTTCATTGAAAATGCTGTCAATGAAGCCAAGGCTAAAGTGGACATCGACTACGATTACTCCAGGGCAGAGTGAGTGTACAAACCTGCTGAACTGGTGAAAGAGATTAGAATGTATGGTAGCACTTGGGTAGTCCAATGTTGATGTTCAACTAACTATCCGGTGACAAAAAGTATAAAAACAAAGTCTCACTTGCCTATTTGGTGCATTGCCACAGACTATGTAACCCTAACCCTGGCTTTAGCATAACCTGAAACCCAACCCTAACCTCACCCTATTTATAACATTAAACCCAACCCTAAGATTAACCCTAGCCCAGACACTGAATATCTATCTATATATATCTATATCTATTTATAGACTAGTTTCACACAACTATCAGTATCACTTGGATCTCAGTAGACTTTTTACTGACACTTTATAGTCACTTGATAGGAAGTTGAGTATCAACAAGGGACTATCCAATAGTACAGCTATTCCCAAAGTGGGGTAGGCGTACCCCCAGGGGTACTTGCAGTTACGTCAGGGGTATGCCAAAAAAAATCTGTAGTACCCTCTCTGTGTCAAAAATAAACCCACACTTAAAAAACCCCCCACTTCAGTCACTAAGTCAGTCACAGTCAGTCGCATTCTGCGAAGACTCGCCCCTACTCTGCCTCATTGGCTCTGTCCCTTTTACTGGCCGGGTGTGGCTACATGTTTGACAAATGAAGGCCGTTCTCAATTAGAAGCTGGTTGCCATTGACGCTGCAAAGCACTCAAACGTCAGTCACATTTGCTGATCGCCATGGCGGCACAGAGAAAAAGTAGGGTACGACTTGAAATTCAAGCTGTCAGTTGCTTAACAAAACTCAGGAGAAGCAGCAGCAAGACATTTCTCCGTTCTTTTTTCGGCTTTCATCCTTTCTAAGGTAGGCTACCGGTATTTTGATACGGGGCTCTCTCTCTCTCTTTCTCTCTCTCTTTCTCTCTCTCTCTCTCTCTCTCTGCTCTCTGTGCTTTAGAACGTAACCGCTGTGAAACAATCTGAAAATAACGTTTTATTTCTCTGATTCACTGGCTTTCTCGCTACCACCGCTCCCTCTCTTCATTCACTTTCTAGCTCGCTCGACCACCGCTTCTCTCTCTCTCTCTCTCGCTGTCAGAGCGAGATCAAATTAATGATTAGTAATTGATATGTTATTCCATAGCCTAATTTTGATACAAGTAATATTCATACTGGTTTAAATAAACAATTTGATAGTATTTCCCATCTTTGCTGAGCAAGAGTTTTGTGTGAAAGGAATTAAAGGTCTGTCCCATATAGAGTCTGTCCCAAATATAGGCCGGTTGAGTTCAGTGTTTGAAGCAAGGGGTACAGGACTTTAAAACGTTTGGGAACCACTGCAATAGTGTGACTGAATGTTCTGAACTCACAACCTGCATGCTAAGAACGCATATCTGCAACTGTCTACTGCAGATATGCATTCTTTGCATGCAGGTTGTCTTCCAATCTTGAAAACCATTCCAACAATTCACCACTATCATGCCAGTGGCCTGTCACGGATCAAAAGCAGTGACATCTCATGTCTTTGTTCTCTTTACTCAACCCAGGAGCATTTCCCGTGTGCAGAAGCGTTCAGCCACGCCTTCAGACATCCTACGGCTGATGAAGCAACCTGCAGGGCAAACCCGCCTAGCAGTGCGTGCTGCTGACTACATGGAGAATGCCATTAAACTGATCAAGAAGAGGTCTCTCGGCACTCACCACATTCAAAAGCGCTCCATCAATGCCACAGGTATGGCCTTCGGTTATTTCCATTTATCCACACTGGCATTTACATTTCAGATCAGTTGTTGATTCTTTGCCTCTGTTAATCAGATCTGATCTCTGAGGAGGATCTGAGGGTCATTGCTGATCTGACAGGCTGCTCTGCTAGAGATCGCCCCCCTTCATGCAAAACAACTCCCAATCTAAACACGTTTCGCACTGCAACCAGCGTCTGCAACAACAGGTGAGGCAGCTGGAAAACAGCGATTTTAGCATGTACGAACCAGGAAAAAAAACGCTAGTGATAAGCATCTCCACAGATAGTTGAGTCCTTAAGTTCCTTGCTTCTGGAGCCACATGTGTGCCTCCACTGGCCTAGAATCAAATCACCTTTCCCTCCTGTGTCTAACCTACTCTGTGTCCTTCTCTACTTTCCCACTGCTTAAATAAAGATACTAAAAATGGGGGTGGACTGCCCATTTTCCTTTTGAAAAATATTGATAGTCTAATCTCTATCACTGTCATCAAAGCTCAGTACTGTCAACCTTTAGTATCATGGAAAGATTGTCAAGAGAGAATATCATTAATGTTGTGTTTCTCTTCCATAGGAAAGACACTCGCCTAGGGTCCTCCAACACACCCTTCGCCCGCTGGCTACCTGCCGAGTACCAGGATCGCATCTCTCTGCCCAAAGGCTGGGACCGTAACAGGAAAATCAACAAGCATATTCTTCCCCTGGTACTTTACATCAAAATATCATCTTTATTGGCTGCTCCATTGCAAAAAAAACTAGTAGAATTGAGAGTACAGGAAAGATAAGAAACCTGAGAGGCTTACATGAAGACTTCCTCTAAAAAGATAATGGAAAAAATTTAGATACACAGATAAATAAAACCAAAAAGAAACATTTAGTCAGAACATCTGCAGTAATTCTCCATGTATTTTCTCCATATTGAAGGGAACAAAGCAGTGTTTTGGTGGCTAGATAATGGTAGTTGTATATATCACTCTCACCAAGGTGCTCACTGTCTGCATGCCTCTCCCTAGGTAAGGGAAGTGTCCAACCGTATTCTGAGCACCGCCAATGCTGATGTAGAGAGTGACTCACTCTATACCCACCTGGTGACTATCTTTGGTCAGTGGACTGACCATGACTTGACCTTCACCCCTCACTCTCCCGTCATCCGGTCATTCAACAATGGCATCGACTGTGACGACAGCTGTGAACGCTCAGAGCCCTGTTTCCCCGTCACGGTCTGTATCATAGCATCGCACAAGTAAATACATAAATACACGCAACGCTCACCCACACACACTGACTGACTATTGCTTGTCATCTCAATACAGATTCCCACGAAAGATCCCCGCTTTGGCAGAAACTCAGAGGAGTGCATCCCCTTCTTCCGCTCATCAGCAGCTTGCGGCTCTGGCAACACTGGCCACATCTTCGGCGCAAGCACTGTGCGTCAGCAGATGAACTCCATCACAGCTTTCATTGATGTAGGCCAGGTTTACAACTCGGAGGAGGCTAAAGCTCGCAACCTCCGCGACCTCACCAATGACAAGGGCCTGTTGAGGGTCAACACCGAGTACAATGACAGCGGCCGAGAGCTCCTGCCCTTCGCCACTATGGGTGCCAACATGTGTGCCAGCCGAGCCAGCATTACCAATGATACCAATGCCAAGGAGGTGCCCTGTTTTCTGGCTGGTGAGTGGAAGCAAACTAGCTGATGTAAAATCACTGAAAACATATTAGGCTAATTGTAAACATCATGTGGTGCTGACAACATATTTTTTATTTTTATTTTATTCAACCTTTACTTAACTAACTTAGTCTCAGTGAGATCAGATATCTTTTCCAACACATTCGATGACACACTGTGATTGTCATGGTTACCACAACTTACTCTAACCACAACCACTCTGAACCACAAGTATTAAATGCGGCCTCCTGTTGCTGTCTCGCAGGTGATGAGCGTGTCAACGAGAACATTGCGCTGACCTCCATTCACACACTGTTGATGCGTGAGCACAACCGTCTGGCACGCGCCCTGGCCAAACTCAATCCCCACTGGAATGGAGAAAGACTGTACCAGGAGGCGCGAAAGATCATGGGTGGATATTTCCAGGTTAGAGACGGCATGAACGGCACACATAACAGAGAGCTCACATTCATGGTTGAAGTGATGAAGTGGCATGTCCACAAATGCAAGACTTGGTGCAGTTGACTCAACTGTCACTCATTCCTTTCCTCTTTCAGGTCATCACTTACAGAGACTACCTGCTCCACATTGTAGGCCCAGACTTCATTGCCAAGCAGTTGTCCACCTACCCAGGCTATGATGAGGATGTGGACCCCAGCATCTCCAATGTGTTCGCCACAGCTGCCTACCGATTCGCTCACCTGATGGTTCAGCCTTTCATTTTCCGTCTCAATGAGGAGTACAAGGAACACCCCGACTTCCCCAGCACACTGCTGCACAGAGCCTTCTTTGCACCATGGAGGATCATCTTTGAAGGTATGGCCAAGATCTTTACAATTTTTTCATTCAACTTACTGGAGGATTAATTCAGTTGACCTGAATTATATTTAAAAAAATAAATAAATAAAACATTTTTTGTGCGCCTCAGGTGGTTTGGACCCAGTCATAAGGGGGCTGGTGGGTCGCAAGGCCAAGCTGAACACACAGGACCACATGATGCATGATGAGCTGAGGGAAAGGCTGTTTGAATTCTCCTCTCACCTGGCCTTGGATCTCGGTGCTCTCAACATGCAGAGAGGCAGAGACCATGGACTCCCTGGTATGCCCCTGTTTTAGTCTTTCTATTCGTCTATCTATTAGTCTATATTCGGTCTATCTATTAGTTAGCCTGCGTATCTGAGGATACCACACTTTACAGATTTCAAAGTTATACAATATCTTCACAAGTGCAATAATTTCACACTATGTTCTCTTGTGTAGGCTACAACAAATGGCGTAAGTTCTGTGGGCTGTCACAACCCCGAAATCTGAAACAGCTGACTAAGGTGATGAACAACTCTGACCTGGCCAAGAACCTGCTGGATCTCTATGGCACACCTGACAACATTGATGTGTGGCTGGCAGGAGTGGCTGAGCCCTTTGTCCCCGGAGGCCGTGTGGGGCCCTTGTTTGCCTGCCTTATTGCCACTCAGTTCCAGAAGATCCGCCAGGGAGACAGGTAAGCAGAGAGGAGGCCTGCCTGAAATTACATCATTGACAGACATGTATTACAGATGTACAAATGTTAATAAACTGTCCAATTCAGACTCTGGTGGGAGAACTATGGAGTCTTCACTGACGACCAGAGGGAGTCGATAAGGGGGACATCCCTTGCACGTATAATTTGTGACAACACTGGTATCACTGAAGTTCCCAAAAAACCCTTCCTGTACCGCCCCCGAGGGTCTGGTTACACCAAGTGTGATGACATCCCTGCCTTTGACCTCAAACCATGGATTGAAAGTGGTGAGTGGATGTCCTTAGCCCTAAAAACCTAACTGACCTATTTTGCTGAAGGCAATCAATGCCAATATTTTTGAGATGCTGATTTTACCTAGTCACTTTCTCTAGGAAAGGGATACACTAATGGAGCAGACGGGCCACGTGGACCCCAAGGACCACAGGGTAAAACTTGTTCTCTCTTTACTATTCCCTACAAATATAGGAATGCATATATTAATAGATATGGTAATACTACTAATACTGAAAGTAATATTTAAAAATCTCACAATGGGAAATGTAAGTTGGTGTAATTATAAATAATCATGTCTTTTTTCAGGACCCAGAGGGCCACGTGGCCTGCCCGGCCCCGCAGGACCTCCTGGCACCGGCCCATCAGTTGCTTTCGCTGTGCGACTGGGCAATAACTTCCCCAAGGCAGGCGAGGCCATCCGCTTCCGTGAGGTCATCTACAATGGACAGAACAGCTATGACATCAAGACGGGTCTGTTCACCTGTGAAGAGCCAGGCCTCTATGAGTTTACATTTCACTGTACTATCTACCAGAACGCTGGCAGTTTAGACCTGCGGCGTAACGGAGAGGTGGTGCTGCACTCCTACACCACCCACCAGAAGGGCTACATCACAGCCACTGGGGGCACCTATCTCCAGCTCAACAAGGGTGACACAGTCTCACTGGTGGCTAACCATGGTGGCAACGGCTTGACCAAAGACAGTTACATGTCTGGGCATCTAATTTTCACTACAGGTGACAATTCTTGATACTGCTTCTGACCCATGTGTCATACTCACATCTTTGACACAAATCCACAAAAAATGATATTTGAATATTTGATTTTGACAGTTTGCTAGCTTTGTTGTATCAAATGAAGTAATGTTTCTAATGCACTGATATTGGCACTGGTTATAGAAGAGAAGGGGCAAAGCTTATTTTGCCTTTTCTTTCTTCTATTAACCATTGCAAACTGAGGTGATAGTAATCAGTAGCTATCACCTGATGAATGAAGTCCCTTATTGATCTGTGAATGTTTGTGTCCTCTTGACTCCTTTACCTTTTCTTTTAAACACTTTTATAGCCTTTGACAGGAAAATGAGTGTAAACTATGTTAATTTCCAAATAAGATAAATTTTAAGATGTATATTTCAAAGAATTTGTTGACTTGTGTAACATTAATTAATAAATTGAGTGTTGTGCATATCAACCTTTGAGTCACTTGACTTTTTTATAATGATGTAGCTTGTTTCAATTTGAATAATTATGACAAATGTTTGATAATCAATAACAATAATCAGAAACCTTCTATGATGGTACAGAACAATACTTGAGAAGATAATAAAATGTTGTCCTCTTTGGCTGGAATAATAGTCTTTCCCAGTAAACCACAGACCAGCAGATGGCACTGGCATACAATTTTTTTTAGGACAGGACAGCAGGCAAGACCTGCAGTGCTGTAATACTGCATTCAGGACTTAGTGCTGGTACTCATGAATGGCCTCGTTAATTCTACATGTAGACTATTGCTATCATACACAATATCCTGAATATCTAATGTGTAAATGTAATCAATTTCATGCATGCACCCTTTGACATTGTGATGATTTCAGTAAAAGCAAAGCAAACTATCAAATTAAGTCGATAAGCTGATACTTACAGTGTATCCCTAAAGGAAGCTCAGCATTGCTGGCAGAAAACACATCATTAGCAAATTGTATAAAGAGGCTCGAAAGGCATCTCAAGAAGCATCTATCTCAGCTCTCGGTTCTGTATCAGTTAGTTGGCCTGCTCCTTCTCCTCTATGGGAGTGGGAGGCAGGACCTGTCACCTCAGCAGTGATGTGGTAAATAAAAAGGCTTGCAAACCATGACATCCAGTCGGTGATCATCATAAACAACCACAAATGTACACAAAAATCAATTATGTTTTCAGAAAAGCATTAGTTTGTGCTATCCTCATATAACCTATACAGCAGTTTGATACAATTTACGATCTATGCTCATAATTTCCGTCATAAAGATGTATGTTAGCCTGAAAAGGCGTGTAAACTCTGTTCAGCAAATAAAACGGTGAGAACCGAGTTTAGGTGGATTCACCCTCCACTACATCCCTTCTGCTCAGCCAGGATGCCAGATGAGTTATTGTGTGGGGATGAATTAATACTCAGCTCTCAAACTGCTTGGCTCTCAGGAGTGAGGCCTCCTCTCAAACTTGGAGAAGTGACAAAGCATTTTCCAGTTGGGCAAATGTCCTCCTCACCCTCCCAGTTAATGAGGAGTTCTAGCAGAGTTGTTGAGATGCAAAATATGGACTCTAGCTCCAGTGTTTCAGGGGAAGGAGACTCAACTGCTGAGCTCACTGATGAGTATCATCATTTCATCATCATCATCATCATCATCATCATCATCATCATCATCATCATCATCTTATTGAAGCCAAAGCTATAAGCTGTACTATAACTACAGACATCTGCACTCACAGAATGCTAAATGTAGCCTATACAGGCTTTTAAAAAGGCTGAACGGTCTTAATTTCTTCAGAAGATCCAATAGTTGCATTTTTAATTGAAAGTGAAGTTTTGCACCTGCTGAACTATTTTCAAACTAAATATTTTTCAATAAAACTGATATCAATAAAATGGACGAAAAGCACTATAGTGAGTTATCGTTACCAGATGCTGTGATTTTTTTTTCTCCGTCGGTATAGGCCTATAGGATTTTCTGTGTATTTTTTTTTTACTTAGTCTAGCTGCATGATATATATGTTTTTCTGTAATAGCCTAAAAAATAGGCTATACTGTTATTCTTCGAATGTAGCCTATTAGCCTATAGGATTACCCGATTTCTGTTTCTGTAAGGAAATGCTTTTGTCCGAACCCTCAAAACCTCAACAGGCCATCTAAAGAGTCAACAAATGTTTGGAAAAAGTTTATCTGTTGATGGTTTGATAATAAGAAATAAGACTAAAGGCGGGTCCTCCGCTTTAATTGCGGATGCCGATACTCCCCAGGGGATCTCTGCATCCTTACTTAAATAAGTAAACAAATAAATGAGCGCAATATATGGCGATCGATAGGAGACGTGGTGGGTCGCATTAGCTCTGTTGTTTTCTTCACAGTGGAGAGAGGGGACGGGAACCAGCTGCTGCGTCTCCCGGCTCCCCCCCACGCGCCCCTCATGACCTCCGCGGACCGACTGCCATCCACACAGAGTGGCGCTGCCTCTCCCATGGGAGCAGGGGAATGCTGGAGAGGACGAGTGGCACACGATACCCTATTGTTTGGTTTAGCAGTCACTGATTCCCCGCCCCACCCCACCCCACCCCAAAATACACGGGCTGACCGTCTCAGCGGGTTAAATTGATTAGAAAGACGTTTGTGGTTTGACTAATCCCCCATTTTCGCCCCGGCTCTCCGCTTCACCAATTTACAAAAGCCACACATTTATATAGCTAGTCTTGCGGGGCATGATAATCACGGCAGAGCCTACACGCACCTGTGGGGTTGAAGTGAAGAGACAAGTTGTTTGCTGTTTGTTATAAACTGTTGAATAAACGGCGAGAAGTGAGTGATATTATTGGACTACAACTTGCTCCGTTTCCCCTCTTTAAAATAGCTAAGTGGTGTAACTTTCGATTTTGGAATAGCCGGAACTTTCTTTAAAAGAATTAAGATTTTTTGATTTTTAAAATGTTATGTAGGCTATTAAACGGAGTAATAAATGGATAAAGTTTTCATTCAACAAGCAATAGCCCAGTAGGCCTATAAAAGATTGTCAGAGACCGCTACATGCTGAAAAATAAGGGTTTCAAAAGAGGTTACTAACTTGGGTGGTGTTGTGCTTAAAACTTTTTGGTCCGGAAAACCTCTTAAGCAAAATAGAGCTCAAATAGGTCTTCTGATAGCCTAAATAAGTTTTAAGCTCTCCTAAAAAAAATCAAAAACAGAAAGATTGGTTAAGAAAAGGAAAACTGCTTATTTGACCACTATTCAACTTTTGTTTTCAATGATCCAAAATTATTCTGATGTGTGTGATGATGTAGTCAGAAGGCCATGTTGTTTAATTAGTTCAAAGGAGGATCTCATTTAGCCTGTTGTTATTTTTGCATCTGCAAAACGCTAAAAAGTAGATCAAATCTGCCAAAACCTATTCAGAACACGTATTGAAGTTGTGGTTGTAAGGATTCGTTGCACTTTTATTCAAAATATGTCAGTGGGCATAATGAATCATTGCAATGTGAAGCTAAAATGAGTTTCTAACAATTTCCTTACAAATTAGCTTTTAAACTGCAGACTGTAAACATGCACTCAACTTAGAAGTTTTATTCTTTCGTGCACTTAAGGTTCTGGGTTGAACACTGGAGCCGATTAGCAAGGCACTGAAAACAAGCCTGCGCGTGCATTGCCTTCATCTCACATATGGTGCTACTCCTACACGGGACAGTCAGGACCAATAAATCCACAAGCAGCACTTTTTAAGAGTGCATCTCCCTGATTTCTCCTGAAACTCGGGCACGGATGTTTTGCGGGGAGTAAAGGAATTTTATCCCAGTAAGGTGTGAGTCATCATGCTTCTTCCAGCATGTAGAGATTTTTCATGGTTTGGGGTTGAGCTGTCAATCAGAGTAAGGGGAAGTGTGTGAGGAACACGGCGACAGGGCGGAGACTCAGCGGCAGGATTCCCCAGGACTGTTCTCATAATTGGGGGAACATCTGACTTTGTCCCGCGCTGGCAGATGGTGGGCTGAGGCGGGATCCAAGGGGGGAGATTTACATTCATTGTCCAGGCGCTCAAACTCCACACAGAGACAATAGCCTCGGTAAGGGGCAAGGAACCATGGTTGAAAAAAAAAACAAAAAAACTTTCCTTTTCAACGCCAGACGAACGGGAACGGAAATTAATTTTAAAAGTCTGCAAGAAATGCATGGCGCACATTTTCGTTTTGTAGGCCATGACAAAATCATCAACACATGAAGAACAATACTTAAAAATCACAAAAAGTAGGTTCAGCCTAGAAAATATAACATTTACACTCTTAACAAAAAGGCGTGTGGCTAAATAGTCCGCTTGTACCATAGTAAAACCCTTTTTGGTGCTATAAAGAACCCTTCTATAACGCTCAAACGGTTATGCATAGGCCTAGAACCTTTCTGGTGTGATAATTAACCTTTTTTAGAATGCATGAACTGTTCCAAATCAGCAGCAAAATGAACCTTTTTAGAACAATTGTGTATCCTTTATTCTGGTTTATTTTAGTATTTAATTGAAGAAGAACCCTTCTTTTTCTGTGTGTCAGACTTGTTTCAAAGTGATGCGAGTTTGCATTTGATCACAATGACAGTCTCGCCTATTGATTGTGAACTGATTTTGGGCACTGTCAGGCTGCGGCCCCAAAGCCAATCAGAGCGCAGCCCTGTCCTGCTGGTGGAGATTGATGGACCAACCAGACGACCATTGTTGAGCCTGACACTGATGCGCTGCCTCCTCAGCGGAATCACTGCATTCAAAGAGAGCAGACGGCCGAGCTGCTGAATACGCGCCTGCCGAGAGCGCACTTGTGTTAAATGATGACTTGAATGAATAGAGCAAACTGGATTTGCAGTAGACAACTCACTAGGCTAGTAGGCTGTTAGCGGAAAACATCAGGGCAGAATTTGACTAAACCAAAATTTAGGCTATGCAAATAGACAAAAAAAAAACTCTATATAGGCCTAGAAAAAAGTAGAATAGGGAACCGTTTCTATTGCTATGGACAATAAAAGATTTAATTGATGTTTTGAATGATATGAGCGGCCGATAAATGTAGATATCGATTTATTTTCTGAATTATATTCCTTATAGCCTAGAGATTGCTGTAGCCCCCCCCCCCCCTCTTCCGCGCGCCCACGCACACACGCACACAAGCACGACATACAAAGAGGACGTTTCAATTCACTTGCACCACAATGTAGGCTATTTATTTCTTCATGAAGATGTTTATCGTCTGCTTATCAATAAGAACTGTAATTGCAAATGTGTTGATTTTCCGATACTAGCCTAATATCACCACCGGCCAAACTTTATCTGAGAAAAGTTGGAAGAGCTCAGAGAGTCAGTGGTTGGATGCTAAACCTGGCAAAAGTCCAAACAACGGATGCACTTTACACCAATGAGAGCATCCATTTCAACAATCGGTCCCCCATATGGCACTAAGGCCCCTCCTCCATACTCTATCCCGGCAGAGGGTCTCATTCATGCTTCAAGACAGCGGTTCACTGCGAGCTTCCTGGCCCTTAGATCAACTGTTTGATCCGATTTGGCCATTTGATCTGGGACTGCATTCTGCACACACCTACCCCGGGCTATATTTTGTGACCGACTCGCTCTAGATTGTCTTAGGAGTTGTGTCCACCGAACAGGTGATCATCTGCGCTCGAGCTGACGCTGGAGATTGCGCTTGGACAATGCTTGCAATCAGTGGGGGAATATATCTGTTATCTTCGTTTCAGCCTTCAAAGAAAGTCTGAAAGGATTTCTAGAGAGAAGCCATCTAGGATACCTTAAAGCACTGGTTATTTGTATCTGACAGCTCTCTGAAAGCTCAGTTATCTTGCAGCGCTCTTGAGGAGCGCAGCGCCTTGAGGCGGACCTTCCGTTGTTTGCCAAAGTGCTTTAGCTCTTCTACTCATTTTTTCTTAAGTTCAAAAAAGTGCACCCAGCCGGTTAAGATAGGGCTTAAATGTTCGGGATCCAGGAGCATCTGATACGAGAAGTGAGCGGATTAAAAGAGAGAAGTCTCGGAGAGGAGATGGATCCGGTCCGGTCGTGGGTGCGTAATGTCGGAGTTGTGGATGCCAACGTAGCGGCGCAAAGGTACAGTGCAATCCCATCATCTCCTAATTGACATTACCTTCTCACTACTGGCGAGCAGACATTATTTCCCATAATACGCTTGTCAACAGGCAATCGGGTTTTAGTTTCCATGTTCAGTAGTATAGCATACAGTATGGTTTATCCTGATTGAACATACAACGAAAGAATAGTCTTTAGTCCTTACAGATGTACAGAAAAGTGCCGCAAATAAGGCTACTTGTTGCAAAAGATGACTGGAGTCACCTTTAGAGACCCCAAACTCATCTAACCTCATCAAATGTGATGAAAGAACAACAGGTCAAAACAGTCAGGTATAGAAGTTGACATTTGTTTAACTGATCAAAAAAGAAAAGAAAAGGTCTGGCTGTGTTCACTTTAGGGGAAAGGGTAGCACTGTCAACAATGGCACAAAAAGGAAAACAAACAGAACTATTAGACCTCGACATAAAGTCATGCCACAAGGAGCATCTGCTCAGAAAAATAATGTTAATAGGCCAACATACAAGTTGTGTCACGATTGAATTTGACATAGGCCTAAGCTTTTACAAAATCTTCATGACCTAACCTAAAATACAGTTTCTTTTGGAAGGGTGATTCATATAGCCTACATAAATGTAGACATTTTTCAATAGTTTGGTGGTAGTTTAAAGACATTTCTAAATACCTAAAATTCTTCACTCAGAATCACAGTTCTTCCAAACACTTCAGCATGTAGCCTATCCACATTTTTTCGTCGAATTTAAGAATGAATTTTAAATTTTACAGTCATTCCTCTGCTTGCGCCAGTCTGTTTCCCACATTCCTCTTGATGCTCCCTCATCCTCTCCATCTCATTCTTAGCCAATTTCTTTACCGAAACACAGATCCAAATATCCATGTACCTTATCATACCCAGAATTTACAGAATATTGTGGGCCTAGTTTAATAAAGCGCCTTAATGTCTTCAATTTAAGAAAAAACATTTCTTTAAAAGGCAACGTGTACTGTAATAAATAGCCTAGATAACGGTAGATATGTATAATTTAATGCAATTGATGGTACCAAAGACTAATGCAACAGTGATAAGACTGCTTAATATTGAGATATATTTTAACGAACGTACCGTTCGTACACCATTAAAAAAATGTTGATTGATTTTTTGAAATAACTTTTTAAGGCTTTTTTCCCCCTCGGCTTTATTTATTCTTGGCAGAGGCCAAGATTTACGGCTGTCAGGCAAAATCCATAATCTGCTCAGTTTAGAGTTTTCTGAAAATAAATAGCTTGACCTATCCACATTTTATAAAATACCGAATTAAACTAAATTAATACAAATAGGTTATGTGTGTCCATAGGTTAAAAAGATGTATTGCAACTATTTTTGATAATCGACCCGGGATCCAGCATTGCTTTTGATGGGATTGTGAGGCCTCATTTTTTTATTAATTTAAATTATGGAACAATAACTTTTCTAAATATTATTATATATTATATAGGCTAAGATGCTACGCCAACAGCCCTACTCAAGAATCCCAATTTGCAGTCTAAATCATCCAAAGTTTTTTTTTTTTTTTTTTTTTTTTAATACAGTTTAGGGTCTGTTATAGTAAGAAAAAAATTGTTTTGTGAATATGCAAAATGTTTTACAAATTAGGCCTATCAATATAGTTGTGGTAAACTGTGTGAAGAGCTGAAGTATGAATAAACAGTATAGGCCTTCACACTTGGAGCAAATCAAACTTTGAACCACATGTCAAATGGCTAACCCTAAAAATATAATTTTCAATAAAACTATAATTTTTGTGATTTCTTTATCTATTCTATTAAAAACTATATTAACACTCATAAATGCATATAGAAAAATCCTCACCTACAGGCTACAATAACCTCCTTTAAAACCTCAGTAAAGTAAATATACTGAATTGTAATGCATTCACCTAGATTAATTAGGTGTATTTTTCATATTTCATGATTTATCTGCAGGCCTGGCAATGGGCCTGCTGTTTTTAATTTTTTTTTTTTTTAACAAGTTTCATTCATTATAACTTCACCAGTTAGACTGAACATGTTGAGAAATGAATGTTATCCTAAGAAGGAATGCTCAAGAGGTTAATCAAGTTATGAAGTAAATATGATTACAAATTTCCCATATATTTAGCAACATATATGCTTTGACTGTCTCTGATGCCATTAAGGTTAGAAGATGTGTGCTGATTGTCTCCTCCTGTTGTTTCCTCAGTGGAGTGGCTCTGTCAAGAGCTCATTTTGAGAAGCAGCCGCCCTCCAATCTCCGCAAGTCCAACTTCTTCCACTTTGTCCTGGCACTCTATGACAGACACGGCCAACCTGTAGAAGTGGAGAGGACTGCGTTTGTGGACTTTGTTGAGCACGATAAGGTGTGTGTCTGAATATGTGCCTGTCTGTATGTTTACTTGAGGTGTCACCTAATCACCATATACTCTCAATGCATATGCTATAAGTGGAATTCCTTCAGTCTACCAACATAGACCTATAACAATACAGAAGAAGGTGTATCTGAAAAACTGTGAGTGTACAATCAGTGGAATATATTAGCAATATATTACTGCATAGCCTTATCCTGTAACCAGGTGCTCAACTTGATCTTACCCATTCCCAATAAAGCCAAGCATATCGAACAGCTGACGGCTACATGTTTACACAAGCTGTACCCTCAATGAGCTGATGATGTGGGATTGAAAAAGAATATCTAATGACTAATTAGCAGCTTGCCTCATTAGGAGGACATCACTACTTTTTAAAATGCAAATTATGCTTGCTCCTGTTAAGTTATACAGTGAACTAATCATCAAAGTCTCTTTCCTTCACGCCCCCCCCCCCCTCCCAATCCCCCCACACACCCCCTACTCCCCATACTCTAAATACTGCTGAGGGGGGAGCTGAATTCCTCAGGTCGGACAAGACCAAAATAAGGAAAGGTGCACTGTGGGGTTCAGAAAACGAGACAGAGATAGAAAGAGATAGACAGAGAGAGAGAGAGACTGAGAGGGTGTACCGCCCGGAGCGGGAGCCTTATGCCCAGTGTTGATGGATATTTTTGCCTTGTGGTCAAAGTCAGAGGGGAGCGTGAAACTCCTAAACTGGCAACAGCTCTCCCCCTCTGAGAGAGACAAGAGGACACCGTCCTGTCAACTGAAGTTCAAACATTGTTTTACTATGAATGTTAGGAGGGAGGGAGGGGGAGGGCGGCGGCTCTAATGCCATGGCTGAAAGCTGTCAGTGTGTTCCCCCTTGTGCCACACAGGCCAGCGCAGAGTAATATGACGGCTGCAGAGGAGTTCATTTTCTGCATGGTTACCCTGGCATCTGTTTTTGTTTTGTTATTATGCAGAGGTAGAGCAGTGGTATGGTGAAATAAATGTTCCTCTGTGTATATTTACAAGTCACACTTTCACTCTCGACGCCAGGCCTCGGCCTCTCTCTCGACGCTGAGCCTCGATCCCGCGCTCGATATTGAGTTTTGATCTCTCTGTTGCTTTCCTGCTTATTTTCATATCTCTTAATTCCCCCGCTTCTCCTTTTTCTCCTTCCAACTGTCTCCTTATCCCCAGCTTCTCTCCACCCCCAACCTTCTCTTCTCTTTCTTGCTCCTTCTTTCGCTCTCGTCTCTGTGATGCCGGCCTCCTGGGTTATTGGACCAGAGAGCATTCCTTTGAGACCACTTAGAAAGACCAGTAGAGGTAGAGAAAGAGAAGGAAAAGGGGGAACGAGAGAGAGAGACAGAGAGAGAGGGAGAGGGTGGTGGAGAGCCTGGGGGAAGGAGGGATGGAGGAAAGGAAGTTTCTCTGTCAAGGTCGACTGCTGCTCACTCTCACAGTACAGTACTTTCCACTCACTGAAACACGCTTTCCACACACACACACACACAGATGTGCACGGCAGCACGCAAATGCACATACACACATAACCATGCACATATTTTAAACTACCTCGTTGCAGAGAGGACCACTGTATTTGATCTCAAGGCTTTAGGATTTCTTATTAGACATGATAGTTCAACCTCTACAAAGAGCAACTGACTCAAGGTTAAGCACTCAGCTTATGAGCACAACGCGCTGTCCCATATGGGGTTTGAGCCTACAACCCTCTGATCTCAACACTGCTCCCAGCGAAGGGTGAGCTGGAGGATTAGGAGAGCCTGACTGTGCTTAACTCTGCTTGGGGATGCCCAGCTGTACTTAACCGTGCCCCCAGTGTGCTTAACTGCCTGTCCTGCGTTTGTCTGCTTCTCTGTCCTTTCTTTCCAAGGAGCAGACGGGAGAAAAGACCAACAACGGCACTCACTACAAGCTACAGCTGCTCTACAGCAACGGTGAGTAGAGTGGACCGTTCTTTCAGGAAGCACATACAGTACAGTACAGTGGATTGCAGGTTTCCGTGCATCCACGCCCTTTGAGATGTCTAATTTGATTATCCTGAGCCCCGTGTCTCTATAATGGGAGTTGGAAAAGGTTATCAGTGACACCGCCCCGGTGCCCTAACATGACATGCACCTTTCCACTTAAATAATCTTCCCTTCCTTGCTGCCTCCCACACCTCCACACCCTCCCGCGCCTCACTTCACCTTTCCTCACAGCGCTTATAAATTACCGTTCACTCATCGTCTAATCAGCGAGTTTGTACGGCTCTGCGAGAAGCCACTTCTGGGCCCATGTATGGGGAAATGAGGTGCATGTTGCCCCCACACACACACACACCCTCCACCCCCCCCACCTCCCCCATGGTGTTTCAACATCAGATAGAGGATACAGAGAGAAATTTGGTTCCCATGAGCCACTGCTGCCCCTACTCTGCCATCGCTGTGGCACCCATGGGAGAGAAGATAAAAGACATGTTCTAGAGCAACCCCCCATACACCCACCATACACACACACACGCACACACACACGAACATACAAGTGCACCAGAAGCACTTCTTCCGCACCCCCTCCTCTCACCCCCTTCCCCCAAGCGATATCAAAGGCATCTCAATCGAGACTTTGATGAGAGGAACACATTTTAAAAGCAATACTCTCCAAAGCCTCGATAAAAATCCTTGGATAAAGCATGCTTCTCTTGAGGAGCAATTCATTACGTGTCGTTTCCCTCTCTTGTGTGATTTACAGCAGAGGAGAACTAAAACCTGTGGATTTGAAGCATCCAGAGGTTCAGGTGTTTTCGAAAAGCTCACTCGGAGGCGCGGGAGATCACAGAGTAGGGAGAAATGTTGCAAAGCCAACCTCTGCTCCTCAATAAAACCCCTAGAACAAAGTTTGTCTTTCTGATCAGATGATATTTCACCTGTTGATGTGCAACTGTAATCTCCTGTCAGTCCAGTCAACTGGGGAAGAAGTGAGAAGTTAACATATCCACACGGAGAACAGTTTGACAAATCGTGAGAAATAGATTCTGAATTTTGGCCTCAAACCAGAACATGACTAATAATCATTCAAACATCAAATAACTCCCAATTCCCTCAGAAACCATCAAAGACAAAATATAAACTGCGTGCCGATCTTGTTCCTCCATGTTTGGTGGACAGGGTCCAATGCTTTTTCTGAGAACTTGTCCAGCACCATTTTTCATCTGAGTTAGACAAAAAATATAATTTTTATTAGATTTTTTTATTTTATTGTCTTTATTTTTATTGCAATTTTAGCTTACTATCAGCATGTTAGGCAGGGTTAATTAATAGTTTTAATAGTTTCTCTCCAAATCTCAGAAATGTTTACTTTTATTTTGTTTTATTTAGTTTTGTGTAGTATTTGGCAGTCAGGGTCAACAGAATCAGTCTGAATTTACTATTCTATTTTCTATGAACAATGTTAAAAAGTAAATAGTATCAATGAAGTGTCTTTATTTATAGATTGATCTTTCCTATGCTCCAGTTTTGACTTCAACCAAGGCAGGCATTGTTTGAGAATTTATTTCAGTTTACTAAAATCTTTTCCATGCCTGACTTAAGTCCTAGTTTTAGTTATCTCTAAGAAACCATGTTTCTTAATTTTTATGTGTTTTAATTATGTGTTTCTTTGTGCAGGGGTTCGTACAGAACAGGATCTTTATGCACGACTTATTGACTCCGTCACTAAACAGGTTGGTTACTCTCTTAGGCTTCTTGAGGGGATTTGACCTTCCAGTATGTAGCCACAGTTTGATTGATTGTACATGAAATTTAATCTGTCCCATTGCTCGTTCTTTCTCCTGCTCTCAGCCCATAGAGTATGAGGGACAAAACAAGAATCCAGAAATGTGCAGAGTTCTGCTCACACATGAGGTTATGTGCAGGTGAGTCACATCCACGCACACACACACACACACACACACACACACATACAAACCGACACCCATAGGGACAAAATCAAAATATCCATTACTCTCCATCACTCTGCTTTGTCTCAACGAGCCTGACATGTGGTTTTGGGACAACGCTCTGGGCCTTACTATTTGAAAACTAGACCGGGGTTGAACTGTAAGTCTAGCCTGTCTGTCATCATCCTTGTTACAGTGGTAGCCCCCTGCTGCTTTCTGCTGTAACGCAGCGTGTCCCTGGCCAGCTCCTGTTTCTTCCTGGAGCTCCACTCAGGCCTGGAGTTCTGGAGCCAGACCTCCTCTGACAGTACCAGACACACGTTAGGGGAATAGTCTGCCCCCCCCAAACATATAACCCCAACACTTATGTTTAGTCAGGACAGCATGTGAGAACTTTGTCAAAATTTCTCCGATGATAAGTGTAGCGGCCTCTGTCAGAGTGTGCTTGAAAACGCTGCGTCTAATAAAGTCTAAAGAGTCTACTCTTATACTGTCTGCAGGGTTTTGGGTATAGGAGTGTATTTGGAGTATAAAGAAAATAGGTGAACAGAGGGATGTGGATGGAGTGAGAGAAAGAGAGAGAGAGTGGTCTGGAAGTGGGGCAGTGACCCAGGATTTGAGGGCAGCAGGGGGAAGGATAGGGGGTTGGGACATGGGGAGAGGGACTAAGACGGAGTGGGCTTTGCCATTGTGTAGCCAGCAGATGCCCGAATGTGACTCACAGCTGGCTAATAACAGAGCCGAGGAGGCAGAGGGCAAGCGTCACAGCTGGGGAGTGAGGCCGTCTGACAGGGGGGCGGAGGGGGGCAGGGCAGGGCCAAGCTGGGACACGAGAGGGGTGAGGCGAGGTGTAGGGGTGGCAGATGGTTAGGGGTGGGGGCACTTTTGTTATGCAGTGAAGGGGACTTAGAGGGGGGGCTGGGTGGCCAGCAGGCTCCTCGGACAGGACTGCTGACGAATTGTAGGATGTTGTGAGGTGGGGTGTGTGCGCGTGTGTGTGTGTGTGTGTGTGTGTGTGTGTGTGTGTGTGTGTGTGTGCGCAGTGAGGCTGCGTGGGGGTTGAGTTTGATTTCGAAATCAATGTGACAGATTGCCTGGCTGGCTTTTCACTTTTGAATGGTCTCTCACTGTTTGTAGGGTGTGTTGATGTACCTTTTCTCCTTCTTTTATTCTTTTGTCTATTCTTCCCCTCCCCTCTCATGCCTCCTTTGTGTGCTGCTGGATCGTGGCCGACTGCAGGGCAGAGTAGTCTGGGCCTGTGGTTGTGGATGGGCCAGACAAATGATGGGTCCTCCTGTTTGGCTTTTTTCACTGACTCTGCTCTTGTGTTTTTCTGTCTCTTTATTTGTACACTCAGCCGCTGTTGTGAGAAGAAAAGTTGCGGTAACCGCAACGAGACGCCCTCTGACCCAGTCATCATTGACAGGTAATGACACCGAATCACTTCCCTGACAATCTCTTCCACCTCTACCAAACACCTCTCCATACTCCATGTTCAGATTGCCCCCACTGCCTTTTCGTTTCTTTGTGCACACACACTCACATCTTATGCAGAGAGAGAGAGAGAGAGAGAGATCATGGATTAGCGTGAAGGCAGAGACCCACAACTTGTTGTTCCTGTGATGAGATCTCACAAATCAGCCACTGCCTTTATGACCAGTAAAGACAGAGACTCTAGTGAGAAGAGTAGCGCTCCATTCAGCAAAGGCAGCAGAGTAGAAGCCACAGCTAGGATGTATATGTATATGTGAGGAGGAAGGTGGGGTGAATGTAATTCTACAGTAAATGTTAATGTTCGTGTATGTGTACATTTCACATATAAATATTAATGTGTGTGTGTGTGTGTGTATACACATTTCACATATAAATATTTATGTTTATGACATAGGGGTATGTGTCCATATTAGTTAGTGTTTCTGCCATATCAGTCATCACGGCATCAACACAAGTGTCTAGGTTCGGCGACATCTTTGCCAGCTCAGGCAGTAATACATACAGTATCTCTGTCAATTTCTGCCTCCTGTGTCTTTCTGTCTCTCTCTCTGGGATCTGTTTCAATCTGGTCGCTCATTACACTGACCACTTGTTGGTTGACGTGGCACCCAAAACCAACGAAAGCTTAGATATTTCCTTCAACAGGAGCATGTGGAGGGTCTTCCATGCCGTCCGACAGGCTCACATATGTAGTAAATGTTCACCCTGACAGCCAGTTATCAGGCTTTAGGCCGGATGGCCGTTGCTGTAATCGGCGTGTGTGAGGGCCTCCACGTCCAGGGGATTTTGGAGGTCCCACAGTGTCTGCCTGGCATTAACCGCCGTGATGAATGCTCATAAGCAGACCTCATGTGAAATACTTTCTCTGTGATGTCATCTGTGCAACCTTCATCACCTCTTCCTTCCTCTCGCTCTTCCTCCTCTCCCCTCTCCCTCCTCTTTCTCCCTCGCTACACCTCCTTCCCATCCTCTCTACTTTTCTCTTTGCAGAAAACACACACTTTGTATATGTCAAGGACCCGTTTCTTTCTTCAGTCTTTGTCTCTCTCTCTCTCTGTTTCTCTCTCTCTCTTTCTCTCTCTCTCCCTCTCTCTCTCTTTCTCCCTCGCTCGCTCTCCTCCTCAGTTCAAGCTGGCTGGCTGTTGACAGTGTGTCTCAAAGGATCTCTGCTGAAGATAGTTTTCATATAACGGAAAAATTGGGCTGTTGTCTTTTGAATTTTCCCAGAATACCTTGGAGCAGCTGCTTTTCTCATTTACTGTAGCACATTACTTTCCCAATGACCCCCCCCCCCCCCCCCCCCGCCCTTATTCTTCCTCCTAACATGCCTAAAACTCCTCGAAATTTGTTCGTAAGTAGTGGTGGTGAGGAAGGACAGATCTATATGTGTGCGTGTGTGCAGGCTGGTAGTGCGGCTATGAGGATTGATTTAAATGGAATCACTGACCTACTGTACTCCCTAATCACACTGGGCATATCCCGTCCTGGTGGGGGCTTCTCCTTCTTGACAGGCCTGTGGAATCCTGTCCTTAGGGAGCGGCCTATTAGCAGCCAGTTAATTTGTGATAAGCCAATGGAATTTCGCCTGGCGCTGCGCCCTTTTATCCCACCTTTCCTGCCTATGTGAGCTTGCTCATTTGTTTGTTTGTGTGTATAACAAACATGGAGAGAGAAAGAGAGAGGGAGAGAGAGAGGGTAAAAAGATTGACAGAGCAAAAAGTGTGTGTACGTGCTGAGTGTGTATACATTGTGTGCACACAAATGGATGTATATTTTCAAGTGTGTGGGGATCCTTCTGTGTTTATGTATGTATGTATATGGATGTATGTGCGATTGTCTATGTGTCTCTGTGACCCCTACTCTGACCTTTTTCCCCAGTCACTGCTTGGGTCTTAAATTATTCATGTGTGTGTGTGGGTGTGTGTGTGTGTGTGTGTGTGTGTGTGTATGTGCATGTGCAGTTGTGTGTGGATGTCTATATGTGTGTGTGTGTGTGTGTGTCTGGAGGAGACGGTCTGTTTCTGTGGCTCCAGTAATCAGCCTCCTGCTCCCAGCCCCAACACCTGTTCTCCAATTAACATGCAGTGCGCTGGGGCCCACCCGCTCCCATTGCCCAGACATTGCTTTCTATCCTTTTTTTCCTCCCTCTCTCTTTTTTCTCTTATTCTCAGCCCTACACTCCCTTTCTCACCCTCTCAGCTTGTATCTATACTGCTGCCTGCCCCCCCCCTCTCTGTCTCTCTCTGTCTTTCTCTCTCTCTCTCTCTCTCTCTCACCGTCTGTGCTCTCACGTGCATCTTTTAGTGTACATTTACTTTTTTGCTCCCTATTGCTTAATTCCTCCTCTCTTCCTTTCCTTCATGTTACCAACCCCTCCACCGCCCCCCTCCCTCCCTTTAGCCTGTCTAATTTTGCAATAATTAGGCAGTGTCATTAGGACACCTACCCAAGCACAAGGGAGTTTGCAATTCCCCAAACGGCCCAAACCCCCTCTTTTCTAATCTCCTTTCCATATTGTTTCGGTTTTCAACCCCTCAACACCCCTCCACCCCCCTCCCCTTCTCCTGCTGCTGCGCTCCCTCCTTCTCCCTAATCCTGATTTGAGTGAAAGGGGAGAGAGGAGATCACAGCTGATCCGTAGGGAGGGGTGAAGGGGGTGGAGGGGTGGAGGGGTGGAGGGATGAAGAGGGCAAGGGCAGTCGTTGACAGAGAGATGACTCTTCAAGTTGCCTATAGGAAAGCATTATCTAACGCCCCGCTGCCTGCTGTGTCTAATAGTTTTACAATTGTCTAATCCTGCCACTGGTGAACTTTTATACTCACAGTCCTGATGGGACTTCTTTGTCTGGAGAATGCCACTTATCTTTGACTGATGGGCTGGCTTGCTCACTGATTGGTTAGATAATTGATCAATAGATAGCTAGATTGATTGATTCTGGGCTCATCATAATAAATCTTCACTAACTATCGTCATGTGTTCTCTCTGTTCCTGAAAATATTCAATGTATTTAAGATTTTTCTTTTTTGATATACATATTCTAACTTAAATATACTTTTATATTTGGCCATAATACCTTGTATTGGACATGTTTAATCTGCTGTTATTGACATGGCTGCCTGGGATATCTGGCAGTATTTGTATGACACTGGTATTATGCACAAGTCTGCATTACTTTTACTGCAAAGACCCCCTCTACTCCGAGGAGTTCTCAATATTCATGCAGACAGATCTGTTAATGGCGGCATTATTGCCATGCTGACCTCTGACCTGTACGAAACTATATTGGTTCTGGGCCAAAGCTGGCCTGTATTTATGAGTGAACCATGGGTTTACAATGGAGACAAGCAGATGTCAGTATGAGTATTAGTATTAGTAGGAATGGGTGATGTGGCTTGGGTGGGAGGGGGCAGCTCTCCGTGTAAGAGCATGGTTTTATATTTGGCTAGGAGGCTGAGATCAATAGTTGGTCATAAGGAGAGTGTGGAGGGATCCATCGCAAGGCAAGAGCCTTATGGGTGGGGGTGATCAATGGCAAGCACTATCTCACTAATTGATCGTGTTTCCAAGAGGGGTCTTTTTTAACAAGCCGGCGCTCAGAGAAAAGAAGAATAATCAATGGGAATTTTCCAATGTTGTCAATATGGCTTTTCCTTCCCCCACATGCAAAATGAGCCATCTCACAAAGGCTCATGTACTCATATACATACATCAAGCTTTTTTAATACAAAAATTAAAATAATATATTTCCACCTTAAATACACAGTGCCATGAGTGTGTTAAGTCTGCCATTTAAAAGGCCATTCTTCGCGGAGAGTTTATCACCCTCCTGTTTGAACAATGATTAGTGCTCTCAGGCGATGGCTTGACTTCAGATGCTTGGCTCCAAGAGGAATCCATTGCTCTTAATCTTAGGATGTGGGTTGTATTGATCTGTTTGTAGTCTTGATTCTAGTTATGTGCATGTACCGTAGGTTTGTTTTCAACTAGTCATCGCAGTCATGAAAGCATTTGTTTTCTTTTCTTTTTATCTTGATCAGTGTCTAGTAGATAGTTTTAATTTGAAATCTACACTCTCAGAAAATAAAGTACACAGTTGTACCTTTTGTTGCTGAGGCAAACAAGCAACTCTGTTCCTGATTTTCTGACAGTTTATCTGCTCAATTACTAAACTCCTTGGTTGGATGGAGATTATTACGGTTATTATTTGTTAATTCTATATGCTTAGATTAATCCACAAACCCATTTTTCCTTTGAAAAGACATCTTGCAGTGAAGGATTGTAGGCACACACACACACACACACAGTCTCAATACGGTGGTGCAGTAAAACTGTAGCCATCTTTATGGGTCTTTACGGATTAAGACTGTCTGGACAGTTTGACAATAAACTATTCACATATCATTTGTTGTTGTATGTGAATGCCTAGTCTCTGAGTCTACTACCATTTCTCAGAGTAGCAGTTTGGCCATCTGTTAATGTTAATGTCCGTCCACCTGCTTGTGCCTGCCTATCCGTCTCAGGACCCTATCTCTGTCTTTCTCTGCTCTTGTAAGGCCTTAAAATAATAGAATATGAAGACGGAGAGCATTTGCCTTGATTTGGGGGATTCCTGTACTTGTGAATCACCCCTATGTCTGTGTATTGCCAGCCTTGAGCTCTGAGTTGCTGTATATGTTGAGCTTTGAGTTATGTTGACATGTACCTGCTCCCCAGGCGAGTGGGATAGCTTAATACTCCTTATAATTCTAATGGTGGGGAACACCAGTCTCCTCATTCTCCAACACCACCCCCAAGGAAATAGGAGCAAGGCTTTGGGAAAAGAACATTAAACTATCAGCCAAAGAATAAGAACAGCAACATTTTTTGGACTGTGTCAGGGGTCGAATTCCTCCCCTTTCCCAGATGCGTACTCGAGTACTGCCGCCAAGCAGCTCTGTTATGTCACCATATATACACTTGAGGGTTTTATGTATGAGACAACAATGTCATTTTAGGAGATTGTTTTTCATACTCCCAGTATATGATTCTTATTTAGCCATAAAGTTGAACCCCTTGCTCCTTGTGTATTATTGATAATGGGCATGCTGTGCCGCTGCCACCATTACCTTTTTCATCATGCTGGTTTGAGGATGGTTCTTTTGAAGATTACTCAGCTCTAACTTGGGGGAGGAAACCTGAGGGGCAGCGCTGTGCTGGGGGTGCTGTCTGAATCACACAAATCAATTCCATTATAAACCATCCGTACAAACTCATCTCATGACCTCTGGACCCACAAGCGTGCCCCGTCTTCCAGCCGACAAATCACAAGCACTTATCGAGCCATACCAAAACCATTGTATTCTCATTCAGCATAAATTAATCTTAAAAAAGCCTTCGTTTTACAAGCAAATTTAGCTTTACAGTTGCTCTTGGAAATCACTGAAGAGAGAGTGTTGCCAGATACACACACACACACACACACACACACACACAAGTGAAAAAAGGCCCAGAATCAGTAGATATCCTTGCCTGGATATTTCCTAATATGTTGCGGTTGTGATGAAACCCAGAGTGATAACTCTCCGATCACATCATTTTAAAACTTTATATCCACAGAGTATCTGAACTCTGGAGTAGGAACGGTTTGTCACACTTATCCAGGTGCTTCCCGGACAACAAACAGTAGACATTAAGATCCAAGGATATATCCTAAAGATGTATATTTAGTCCATATTTGACCAGATATGGTATTTGTCAACAAACACCCGAATATGCATTGGAAATGGTCCGTATTCTCTAGAGAATCTCTGAGATATCCAATCCTACCATTTCTGGATTCTGACCCTTTTCGCGCAACATCACAAACATAGAGATATTCATATGTATAAATCTACTGTACATTACCTGTCTCTCACATACACAGTACATACATGCACTCAGACACACACACAGACACATTCACACACGGGTCCCTTCAGTCCGCTGTCACAGGTCTCTCCCTGGTGGCTCGTACTGGACAGTCCCTCCAGACCCCCTGTCAGCGAGCCCCTCAGGCAGGGGGCCAGGCAGCGTGGCGACAGGGCCCTGAGGCTCCAGTGCACACCGCCTCACACAGCCGAGCGGCACACAGGCTGGACCACTGAGCAGCTGGCACAGGACTGGGGGATGGCTCCTCCCTGGGGGCGATAGAAGGGGGGGGGAGAATGACACAAAGACAGACAGGGAGAGTGGATGCAATGTCTGGAATATCAAATACACTGACAGGTATTGCTTGAAATAGCGAGGGCTTCACTCAGATTGAGGCTGGCGAAAATGAGTTCGGGGACCTTTCGTGAGGCTCGGGCTCTTTTTTTCGGGAAGCGGTCTCATGTGAACCGGGAAGATCCTGGACTCCGGCGCGCGCAGGAAGTGTATCGTGAGTGGCAGGTTAGGAACCACGTTTGTGTTTTGTCACCTTTGCTCTGCTTCGGGCCGCGTCGGGTGTTGTGGCTTGAACCCTGACACTAGGAACAGGCCCGGCTTGTTTTCTTTGAGAGAGCCTACGGAGGGGGCAGTCGGAAATAGAGCGCAGCGGAGAGATGTTTTGACAGGAAATGGGAATGGACTGCGAACGGGCTAATGTGGAGGAATGGTAGGGGAATTTAGGGTGGGTGGGATGCAGTGGGGACGGGAGTAGATGAGAAGTTTTGAGGGGCGTCTCAATGGCTCTCTGAATGGCCTCACACTCCCAGAGTAGCTGGGGCAAACCCTCCCATTTGTCTGGCCACTAATAGGGTTCACCTTTGGTTGAGCAGTGTAGAGATTAAGTAGGGGCACTCTGCGGATCAGAAGGGGGCAGATTAGTGTGATTTAGAGGGTACTTCAGATAGCCAGCAAGTGTGTGTGTGTGTGTGTGTGTTTGTGTGTGTGTGTGTGTGTGTGACTATGGGTTTGCCTGTGTCTGTGGGTTTATTTTTCATGTGAGATGCTTGCATTTGCCATTTATTTTGTAAGGGGATATGTGTAGTCAGTATAATCAGGATCTCATGTGTTTGTGTGTGTGTGTGTCTGTGTCAGTGTGTGTGTGTGTGTGTGTGTGTGTGTGGAGTCAGAGGCCAGTTAGCAGTGGTATTTAGGAACAGGGTCTGTTTTCTTTGGCTGGACGCTGCTGCTCTGGGTGGAGCTGTGAGGGTGTGGGGGGATGGATGAGTGGGTTTGGTCAACCGTCTCTGTTAAGGTCTTAAATTTCACTAATGACTTAACAATGCCCCCTGCTGCTGAACCGGCCCCGCAAGTGACTTTTGTTTGTTTGTTTGTCTGTTTGTCAGGAATCTGGACAGAATAGATTTCCCAGGACTCAGATTTCTCTGATATTTCCCCACCTTTCACTTTTTGAAAACATTCCCCAACACTAATATTTACACATCTGCAGTATATTTTTAATTAAATTTGATTAAAGATCCATACTGGATGCCGGAGGCAATTGTTATTCTTCCTGTGGTCCTTGGACAGCACAATCAGGCAAGCATGTAGTACAGACACAATTTTCACTGTAAGACAACCACACAACAAATAGTACAACATCAACATTAAATAACTTCTTTAGCTAACTACTTGAAATAAGTAAGATGATGTGGTATGGCGAGTGCAGAATAGACTGGTGTGTGGTAGAGGAGGAAATAAAGTCGGGGTACCACAGACCAGATGGATGGCTTTTCTGCTTTTTCTGTTTTTTTTGTGTTTTGATGCTGGCTGTATCTGGATCATTTATGCAACAGATGTCTGTGGTGTTTTCCTCATCATGGAGGCAAAATATATTTTAAAGGAAAACATGAACGGCAATTTAACAACTGTGATGTCACTATAATCTTTTGTAAGTGTGTGGGTGCTGCGTGGGTGTGTGTGTGTGAGTGTGTAATGGTCCTGATGAATCCGTCAGGGCTGAGGGCAGGGGGTGATGTGACCGCTGACAGGCTCCCAGCAGGCATGCTGAGCGCCCCGACAGTCTCTGTGCCCTCCCCCTTACCCCCCCGGCCCCGTTACCCCCCCCCACCCTCCCCCACCCTCCAATTCCCCTTTTCTCTCCTTTCTCTCCAGTCCTTGGCTCCACACATTTGCTGTGGATTAGCCACGGACAGTAAATTACAGCACCCTGGACCTCTGAGTGATTCCATACCCATCTCTTCACACGTTCCACCTCTCCCTCCCTCCCTCCTCCCCCCCTCCCTCCCCCAACTCTCCCTCAAGTACCATTATCCAGCTCACCCTCTCTGCGTCTGCCTATCTTCCTCCTTCTTCTCAATTTGATCTGTTTTCCTCCCTCTGTCTGTCATATTCGTCCTGGTTCCTAGACTCCCTCAACCCTGTCAGATTTCTCTCCCCTGTCTGTCTTTCTCTCACTTCTGTTATACTTCTCATCCTTCGTTCCTCTATTGTGTCACGCTACACAGCATTCCCTCCCTTACACATCCCCTCCGCTCCCCCTTTACTTTCTTACAAGCAGGTCCCTCTTGTCTAGGCTTCACAGGTTTCTCAGCCGC
Organism: Centroberyx affinis; assembly: GCF_046629955.1. Taxonomy (NCBI): domain Eukaryota; kingdom Metazoa; phylum Chordata; class Actinopteri; order Beryciformes; family Berycidae; genus Centroberyx; species Centroberyx affinis. Next base: position 416,597 of record NW_027279619.1, read on the forward strand.
TTCTCTCTCTCTCTCGCACTCTCCTCCTCCTTCCTATCCCTCACTCCCGCCCTCTCCTTCCCTCTCCCTCCCGCTTTCCCCCCCCCTCTCTTTCTGGAAACAGATGTTGTTTGTCAGATCTTATCATTACTGGCTAATTAAGAAGACATCTCTTCTCATTCTGTTGTTGCTTCTCTTTCCTCTCCTCTCCCTCTCTGTGGCATCCATCTCAGACTCTTTGTTCTTCTTATAGAGGAAGGTTTGGGTTGTGCTTTGATATACACAAGTTATTGGAAAATCTGATTACTGGCTGAATGATTGAAATGATATTGACAAAGCATGATTAGTGCTAGTGTATTTTAGATGACCTTTTGGTATGTTTGAAATCTATTCAGCCCTAGTGGGTGCTCCATGTCTCCATTTGACAGTTATGAGAGTATATTTTGAATCGTCGTCCCTCAGGACACACTAGGCATGCTGGGAGAGGTCAGGCCACTGATGGGAGTTTTATTCCCTGTTCTGGTTGTGAATTCATGTTCTCCTGACTCTGAATATCTATCCATATCTATCTATTTGGCAGTCTGACCACAGTCCCATGTGGCCACCACTCTGTATGCATTCTATGCTTTTTGGTTAAGCTTGGGAAACTTAAACATTAATTCAATTTAAACCATTAAAATTCATATTTAGCAGCTGGACAGAGCTTCCTCCTCTCAACCTCCTCTTTCCCTCTCAGCCACGCTGTGCCTCAGCCACTTTTGCGGTGGCAAGCCTGAAGGTTTTACAGCACTACCAAGCTCTATAAATCAGCACTAGTGGTTTAAATGTTTGGCTTTGTCACAGTTCTCAAGTTTAGAGGTGGGGTGGGCCGGGGCTGAGGTTGCAGGGGTGAAGCCAGCCTGGGAGGCAGTGGAGAAGAGGCCATAGGGGCACATCCAATCCACCAGGCAACTTTATAAAGACCTGAGTCCCTCCGTCTGTTACATGCCTGGGATCTCTGCTTAGTGTTTCTGTTGCCACTGATCAATGAGTCAGTATTTCACCGAGCTGGTTTGAGGTGCCTATCAGTCTGCTGTTTCATATGTCAGCATGTGTGTGTAGGTTCAACTCACTCAACTCCTGCGTTAGAACTGGCATCAGACTATTAGACATCAGATTAAAGTGGTGACCAGTCATGTGCTAAATACAAAATAGACCGAGGTTTCAAGTTTAGCAGTCATCTCAAATTCAAGAGAACCAACATGTATGAAAACTGATGATTCATTTATGATAGGATGTGTGTTAGAGAAGCTATTACAAAAACAGGGAGAAAAAAATGTAACATGAGGTCAGTCGGGCTATGTGAAGTTTGTTGGTGAAAGGCGAGTGAAGCCGATGCCACAGATATCCCAGTGTGTTTTAGGAGGGGGGTGGACTGGGAGGCTGGTGTGAAAGGTCCTGCGGTGGTATGCGACAGAGGGGGTATCAGTTCGTGGAGGGTTTTCTGTGCCCCATTAGCAGTGTCAAAGGTCATGTGCCCCGGGTGTTAACCCTGGTGACCAGTCTAGCTTCCAGTCTGCCAGGGGACCCGGGTCCAGGGGTATTTATTACTACTCCCCACCCCCCCCACCCCCCCCACCCCACCCCCCCAACCTCCACCTCCCCCCAATGCAACTCTCCCCATGGAGGAAAACAAAACACCTCCATCTCCCTCCCCCCAACCCTTCCTCTGCCCCGGTACATGTACTAATTGGATGCATATCCATACACTGATGCATGACGACCCATCTGTAGATTTCTGCCTTGGCGTGAAACATTCTTAGGTCAACACTGGCTTATCCAAATCCTAGCCTATAGCCTCCAGCCACAGCATTTAGTTGACCCATTACTTACATATTTTTTGAATTTCGATGAGTGCTTACATGCATATGATTTTTTTTATTTGCTCATGATGTGCTATGGTTGTGTGCTTGCTAATGTGTATCGTTTTGTGTGGCTGATTGTATGCATGGGGTTGCTTGCATGTGTTTATTTGTATATTTATATGTTTCTGTGACATGCATGCGTGTGTGTTTTCTGTGACGATGCATATGTTGGCGTGTCACATGCGCATGTGTGACATATGCATGCATGTGTGCACGTATTTGTGTCTGTGTATGAGTTAGTGTGTGAGTGTGGCAGAGGAAGGCCCTCAGCATGTCAGTATGTTTTAATGCTTCACATCTGGTTTCCTAATTTTCCTCCCTCCCCTCCCTCCCTCCCCTCCCCTTAGCCCCCCCCCCCCCCCCCCCCCCCCTCCACCACCATGTCAGGACACTGTTTTGTTTTTTCAGGGTGAGGGGGGGGGGTGTGATGGAGGGGATGTCTGATGAGTGATGGCCCTGAATACTGGACGTCAACATTCTCTCTCTCTCTCTCTCTCTCTCTCTCTCTCTCTCTCTCTCTCTCTCTCTCTCTCTTCCACTCCATCTTTCTCTGTCTCTCTCTCTCTTTCTTTCTCAGTCTTCCTCAGTCTCTCCTTATTTCCTACATCCCCCATGTCTGTCATCTAGAGAGTAGGGACATGATAACGAAGGGGACCGGCTCTCTTTCCTGTCTCCCCATCTCTCTCGCTCCTTGCTCCTCTCCACCTCTCTGACTGTGTCGCAGATGGAGAACAGGGCATCCACATGTCTGCTGAACTCTCATCTCTCTCTCCTCCTCCTCCTCTTTCTTTTCCTTTCCTTTTTTCCTCCCTCAATTCCCATATTTTTATTGGGACATAAATTTGTCATCTTTGATGCAGTTGCCCAAAATTGGAGACCTGATGCTAAACCCAGAGAAAAAGAGGAGTGGACAAACTTTTTTAGTTGTGCTGCTGACTAACTTGGACTCTAACTCTCTCTAAAGCCTTTTGCATCATTGCTTCAAGATCCATTGCTACCAGTAAACCTTCATTTACAATGAGCACAGAGGGTGATGTGTTTTATGTCTATGTGAAAAGGCAGTTTATGTCAACAGTGATTAGTGCTGATGAATGCCTATGAACATTTTTGTTAGAGGTCCTATGCTGCTTAGGTGCTTGCTGCCTGATTAAGGCCATATGTAAAACATACTGTGTAACACTTATGTGTAACAGATGCCCCAAAGCAGAGAGCAGTGTGAAGCTAAGGGTCCACACTGAGGAGTGAAATATTTACAGAACTGCATCTCTGTTGTTGTTATTGGTGTCATGACTTGCTGGTTTGTTTTTTAAACTAGTTTTAGTTAAGCAAGTTGTCACCATTGGGTCGGCTCCCTCACGCTGCGTGGCCTGTGTTTAGTCTTGGGAACTGAAGCAGATGCAGACAAAAGGGATTTGGAGGCCTTGACAGAGATACAGAAGGGAAGACAGAAAAGAAAAAACAGACTCCCTGTGGTGCCAGTGAGGAAAATGATCCCAAGGTCTAAGACTTGGGTCTGTGTTTTGTTTGTGTTTCCTGTTGTAAGTGTGTCTGTGGAGGGTAGCCTAGATGTTGCCAGTTGTAGAAGTTATAGCTCGGTTTCCAGTGCTGACAACTGCAAACTGCTTCATGAAATTCTCTCAGTTTTCTATTAGTCATCAATATGGGACAAATAAAATCATTAAAGAGTTTTGGTGTTAGATCTTTCAATAATCTTATGACATAGAAACATGTTTTGCACTCTACAATTACATTTTCATTCATTAATAACAGAGTAACACTTATTATATTTATTACCAAAAAAGCCTTTTGCTCAAGTGTTCAAAATTATTGGCTTGGAATAAGTTTAATAAATTGAATACAACAAATAATATTCAACATCAAGAACATTTATGACATTTATTTATATGTTTCCAAGTTGAAATGTGTTTCCCATTAGCTTTATTTGCACTATGTTACTGTAATGTCTTGACAGTTTTGTAATCAAATGGATTTATCATTTTATGCATGATTTATAGAACAGGATAGTGTGTGAATGTACAGAACAAGGCACAGATGAAAATATAAACATGTTATAGCTAAAGGAGTTCTTTGAAAATAGTCTTTCTCTGTAATTTCCCTATGACATCAGGATCACCTCCAATTCTTTGCATGTTCTCCTCATCTCTTCCCTGTGGATGGGGAGGTGTGTGGGTGTATTACATTACCAAAACAAAAACAAACAACAGCGATATTAAACTTTTGCAACCACAATAGAGGAGGGGGATAAAAAACAGAGGGTCCTCGACTTCTTATTAATTATGCAAGATTAGTCTAATTATAATTCAGCAAATGAATGTGTGGCAGAAGGTGCGAGGCGACGGGGCTGGGAGATTTGCATGTTAAGTGGGCAGGGGGAAGCGGCTAATGCATGCTAATATATGCGTCAACGTCTCGCTTTAATTTCAGCATTTGCAGCTGTGTGCGTCCGAACTGAGGGGGGTGAAAAGTTGACTGAATGGGTTTTTGGGAGGGGGGGCAAAGGTGGGGGTGTCAGTGTATTAGAGTGTGCATGCATGCGTGTGAGTGTGTATGTGTGTGTGTGTATGTGTGTGTGTGTGCGTGTGTGTGTGAGCGATCGGGTGTCATATAAACAGGGAATGATAAGGAGAAGTCAACAAACAAGGTCAGGAACCCTAAGGAAGTTAATGCACACAGCCTGAGACGGATGTCGACAACCTCTCAACTCGGGTCGTGATTCTGGCATCTGAGGCTTCACTGCAGTACAGTTTGACAGTGTCACTCAGTGGGATCAGTGATCACTGCTGGCTAGATGAACTTGAAGTGGCCAAAGAGCAAGTGGCAAGGAAAGTAGTGTGACTAAGCCACAGCCAGACCATGGCCATGGTCATTAAACCCCAAAATGAGGTCCCCATGCTGTTATAAATTACCCCTTTAGCCTTTAAAATGAGCCATAATGTTAGAATCATTGCCCTGGATAAAATATACATACTGTATGACTCTCAAAGGAGGCAGTAAAATGAAACACAACACCTTTGAATGTGTTCCTCTTCAGAATCACAAAGCAATGTATATGTTTACTTCTACACCAAGCATATAGTGACTTTAAATCCTATTCAGTTCATGCTGTCATAGAGGTATGATGCAGAATGTCTAGCTAGCAGAAGTAAGGAAAAGAGGACAAAGTCAGACAGATGAGAAACGAAATGGAAGGAGGAAGTGGTTTAAGGGAGGGAGAGGCGCCGATGTGCCCTTTTGCACGTTTCCACCCTCAGCTGAGCTTTGAGGTTGGAGGTCCGAGCTCTCACTGATAAATTATAATCACCCGCCGCCAACAACAATATTGATTGTCCTCCGACAAAATAGCTCAAATCAAGAAATATTGGACACAGTTTTGGAACCGAGAGCCGGTTCTGAGCCAGGGCCCGTTCACAAGGGAGGAAGCTGGAGGGAGTGATGGAAGAAGAGCGAGTAAAAGGCTGACAGAGTGAGGGAGAGATTAGTATTCAATGGGAGGGTTCAGGGCTGTGGGGCCAATATGAAGTTCCTCTCCAAACAACATCTCTCCATTAAGATGACTTATATTTGCAGAGAGCACAATGTGGGTGGGATTGGAGCTACCCATCTAGCTCCAAACCGCTGCCTCCCTCCGTAGCATTTTTCTTCTGCACTGTTGTTGTTTGTTTAATTGGAACATTAATGGGTGTGTTTTTCAATTGCAAGGCAGAGTTGCACTCTCTGTCAGTGGAATGGACATCTGGTTTTAGGCAATATATTTGCAATTGCCATAATTACATCACAACTCCACATCATTTCCAGGTCTATTTTTCTTTTGTGTTTTTTTCACAAACATCGTCTGTTTAATTTCTGTTCTCCCTGAGATTTGTCTACATCCTCCCAGCCTCATCTGCACCTGCCCTCTTTATATACTTTCCTGGTCCCCACCTTGCCAAGTCTCTTTCTAGTGTCTCCTTCCTCTGCTCACCCCCTCTCTATTTCTGTGATGGAATGTGTTCTTGTTGTTGCCTTCTCTTTCCCATCGCTGTCTTTGCCTCTCAGCATGGGGACTTTGGGATTGCGGCAGAGCTGTGTTGCCATGGCAGCGGGCTGTGTTGCCGAACTGTGTACACCTGGGATTTGGAGTCTCTCTCCATAGTCTCCCTTTCTCTCCTATTTATTCCACCTCTCTCTCAGGTTTTCTTTGGTGTAGCAGAGGCTATCAGCACCCCTCTCTCTCTCTCTCTCTCCCTCCCTCTCTGTCTTTCTGTCTCCACAGTCTATCACACTCAAAAGTAAACTCACATACATAATGAGACACATACACTTGAAAACAAAAATTCATGTCCATACCAGCACTCTCCCTCTATCACTAGCTTCCTCTTTCCACCTCCTCATTTCACTTTCTCTGTAGTTGTCTCTACTTCGTTTCCCTCACCATTCCCATGTGGGGGTTCAAATACGGCATTGCGGGATACCATGGTCCCCAGAGTCTCCTGGCATACATCACTGTCTCTAGTTTACTTTGAAACACAGCAGCGCTTTTCACTGGACTACACTTCAAATTCTCATCACTTGATTTAAAGTGTAATAACATTGACTCTAATACTAAACTAAACAGCTGTGATTGATGTCGGAGCTGCAATCATATACATGCACGCGCTTACAAGCGTGCACACACACACGCACACACACACCACCCACAAGCCCTGTCTCAGAAAAATAATTAATGTCTCCTTTGATTAGTGATTCTGTATTGCTGGGCAGCAAATAGCCATACACAATTCTTTCATGTGATATCTTAGTTGTTGATGTACAAATGTGTGTCCTCTTATTTACCTTTGCAGGTTTTTCTTGAAGTTTTTCCTGAAGTGTAACCAGAATTGTCTGAAGACAGCAGGGAACCCAAGGGACATGAGGCGATTTCAGGTATGGATAAGACAGAGAAATGCATTTGTGCGAGGTGCATGTGTGCTTGTGTGTAAGGGGAGAGAGAGAAGGAGATAATTTATGGGACTGAATATGTGAATAAATGATAAAAACCAAAAGATTTCACAGTTATGTAAAACATAACACCTTTTTGCCCCTCCATTGTAAGAAAGTGGCTATTTTCTGGTCCAAGTACAGTTGATACCACATTTACTCTTACAGCAGTCTGAGGCTCTGCAAGGGTATTTCCAATGGAAGATATAGCGCAGAGAGTTAAAGGTGAAAGTTAAAAATCAATAAGGAGACAGAGAGATGGAAAGAGAAACGAAAGGGGTTAGATATGTGGGAGAGACGCGGGGGGAGACGGGCAGGAAATAGGTTGAGGTGTTTCAGGAAGTTGTCAAAAATTGAGTGATTGGCTCCAGATGGAGGAGGTCATGCTCCGTGACCCAGGAAGTGGTCACAGGGGACACTCCCGCCTCACTTCCTCTGCTGTCTTTCAGCACCAGCGGCCCCTGTCTGGCATTCTCTCCCTCTCCCATCTAACCCTCTCCCTTTCCCTTCTTCTTGCTCCCCCTGTCTTCCACCATGTTTGTTTTAACTCCTGCATTGTGACACACGCTGAGAAGTTATGAGCACACAGGCGCTGCACGACCCTCGTCTCTGGGTTAAAAGGCGATCAGAGCCGGACAGGAGTCTGCTGCTGCTTGATCGATAATTTACAGTTATTTTCCCTTAGATTCCTCTCCCATTCCACCACCTATAGCACATATGCGTTTTTCTCTTTTTCTTCCTTTGGCTCCTTCTCTGTCTTTCTGCACCTAGGAAATTACTGCCATGTGTTTATTTGAAGCGAGTGTTGGTTTTATCTTTGCTGTCTGGTTTTCTAAAATGCATATTGTGACATGTTTAGGGATTACCGTTTCATTAAAAATGAAATCTTTGTAATCGACCCATCTCCTCTAAGCGTCAAACATGTTCATAAAAACACATTCAAAATCATTAACACCTACAGAAATACTGACGCACTAACACTCATAAATATCCAAAGAGAAAAAGCTACAAGCGCACTCTCATATATTGTATGCATGTCATCCACAGGAGGCAGATGTAGGAAGGGACACACACATGCTGTGGCCAGAAAATCAAATTAGGGCCACTATATATCATCCACTACTTTAACGGCCAGTTAAAATGGGAGATTCGGTCCATATGTTTGGTGTCATTGAGGGATCAGGAGGAGACAACGATCGGCCCGCTGTATGCTATATGAATCAAAAAGCTGAGCAAGAGCTCGCAGCAGCAGAGAGGCCATATGGAGACTTGATGGAGGAGGGAAGGGGTGTATGAGGAGTGTCATCACCGGAGTGTAGACATATGATGAAGATCCCAGGGACATCGTTTTACCTATTGAGAAATATTACTATCACCTGTATGCTGAAACAGATTGTTGCCGAGGGATTTTGCTGTTGTAACCGGAGACTGGGACTCACAGCCTGCTGTCCAAGCCATGCACAGACACTCATGTATCTTTCCCTCCCTCTCTTCCCTGGCTCTTTCCTCTCTTTCAGGTGGTCTTGTCCAGCACTGTGAGTGTAGACGGCCATGTCCTAGCGGTGTCCGACAACATGTTTGTCCACAACAACTCAAAACACGGTCGGAGAGCCCGCAGACTGGAGCCAGGCGAGTCAGTAGAGAATGCTATGGAATATGGTAAGGCACTAACCAACAACTACACTGAGCATCATGCACCAGCTATCTTACTATCTGTCTTATTACTTGTCTTCCTCATCTACATTCAGAAATATAGTACATGCTGTTCCATGGCACTCTTCAGGCAAAAATTTTAACAATAGGCAGTTGAGCTGCCGCGTGTCCCACCATAATCACCATGATATATTAAACACAGCCAGTTATGCTACTGAGGTCATTAATTAAGTTAATTAAAGCATTAATTAGCAAATATTTCTATGTCAACATACTTGTCTTCACATAACACATGGGCGGTATTAATATGATCTCTGTATCTTAAAGCATTAAGGAGTTATAGCAGTTTCAAAATAACCAGTTTTTCCTCATTAATATGCAAATTTATGCAGCAAGGTACTCCAAAATCTAATCAGGTCATCTACTCTATAGGGGGAATCTGTGGTGTAAGTATGAAGTTTCTATCATGTATTGTTCTTGAGTTATTGTGCTCACAGGAATGCATGAAGAGCAAGATGGTGGATAGGGGAAGGTCCATTTCAAATGTAGGTCAACAAGTCACAGAATAGGAAAACACACAATACATCTGTTATGGTGTTGTACTACAACATGATGCATGGGTTAGGGGATGTTTCTTGTTTTGGCTGTGTCTATATATCCTGTATTTTACCAGAGATTTTTTCATTGTTGTACATGCTTGGCATTGTTTTCAGTCATGTGACCTACATTTGAAATGGACCTTCCCTTATTGTTCTTCATGCAGTTTGGTGTGATACTCCCTGATGAAGGCCATAGCATGGCCGAAACGCGCCAGAGTTGTTTTTAAAATATTCTTTTGAACTAGCCATAAAAAAAAACAGCTTTTTAAAATTTTTGCCTGTACAGTGCCTAACACAGACCAAAGAGCATCTTCTGCAAATGCCTCCACAGACAGAAACCCAGTAGAAGCACTCTATCCTCTCTTTTTTGAATGACAGTGCATGCTGTATTGAAAGTCTAGGAGTTAACCTTGCTATGTTTCCCTGTCCAGCTACCCCCTGTATCAAAGCCATCAGCCCCAGTGAGGGCTGGACCACTGGAGGGGCCATGGTCATCGTCATTGGGGAGAACTTCTTTGACGGGCTGCAGGTGGTGTTTGGCAGCATGCTGGTGTGGAGCGAGGTAGGGATTCTCTTCAAAACATTTCACTAATGACTGGCACGGATTAAAGCATACTGTGAAATGATATATATATAGCATATGGCTTGTCTCGTTATTGAGATGATTTATGAGCTGTCTACTATATATTTATCTTCCCACAGTGTTATTTTAGCCCACATAATAGCGTAGGATGTCTGTTGGGTGTGTGGGGGGAATCATATGTTGTTGTTTAGTAACACAACCTCTGTCCTGTTCCCTCAGTTGATCACGCCCCACGCTATCCGTGTCCAGACACCTCCTCGCCATATCCCTGGGGTCGTGGAGGTCACACTGTCCTACAAATCCAAACAATTCTGCAAGGGAGCGCCTGGACGCTTCATCTACACAGGTGAGCGGAGAACATCATGCACTTTTTCTAGACCTCACAGTAACACCGAAGTTATCCAGAGGTTATGGGTTTTGTGTATGGGCTTTAGATGACCTATGACCCGGATTTGATGTACTGTATGTGTGGTTTGTATTTTATTTTAGCCCTGAATGAGCCAACCATAGACTATGGTTTCCAGCGTCTTCAGAAGGTCATTCCTCGACATCCTGGAGACCCGGACAAACTAGCCAAGGTGGGAGAGACTCCTTTATAAAAGATCACACCACCTACATGATGATTCTTCAAGGAATTGTGCTACTCTCCCATTAAGGTGATAGTGTAACTCGAGTTCTTGTCTTTGTAGGAGATGCTGTTGAAGAGAGCAGCTGATCTGGTGGAGGCCCTGTATGGAAACCCACACAGTAATCAGGTAAGCACCAGCATTTCTGGCACTATATCCCAAATACTTTAATATACTAAAATGACAGCTCTATAGCTACACGTGGGACATCCAGGCATTTAAGGGGTACAGCTACCTCACTCTCTGTATGCCTGTTTGCTTGACATATTTATGAATGCTTTTCCATTTTACAGTCTGTGGACAGTAGAGAGGGCCACATATGTAAAAGTTGATATAGCCTGTGTGTATTTATGAGACTGAGCCATTGCTAATCACTGTGTTGTCTCTCCTGTAGGACATGTTGCTGAAACGTGCGGCTGACATTGCCGAGGCCCTCTACAGTGTCCCCCGTCCTCACAGTCAGCTGCAGGCGCTGCCCAGCTCACCGGCCCACGGCAGTGTCATGGGCCTGGGCTCCTACCCTTCTCAGCTTGGCGTCAGCATTGGGGAGCCGGGACAGAGCAGCCAGGGTGAGGAGAATGAGTCATAAAACACGCACTACTTCAGTATTTGCCCCTATCGGCTGTCATATCTGACCCACAGTCTTTCTCTTTCTCTAGGTTACATTCGTAACTCCAGCAGTTTGTCCCCAAGGGGTTACCCCTCTGCCTCCACCCCTCAGCAGTCGAGCTACGGGGGCAGTGGGGGGATGACTGGAGGGTACGGGACAGTGCCCATGACCAGCCTGGGAGTACCTGGGTCTCCTGGTTTCAGCAGTGCCTCCCCCACAGGCTCTCCCTACGGTAAGAGCTTCAGTGCTTTCTCATCCTCTTTAAATTCACATGGTGTTGTTGACATTACTTGTATTTTAAGCCAACAAATAACCAGCCTCACATTTCTGAGTCTGTCAGATTGTTGAAGTAATGATTGTTGCCTTTTATTCCACAGTAATGCCCTCTAGCCCCACTATACCAGGAGGCTCCAGCTCTTCGTCATCTCTCTTGCCTTTCTCCTCCTTCCCGTCTGCTGCCAAACAGAAGAGTGCTTTTGCTCCCGTCCTCAGGCCCCAGGGCTCCCCCTCCCCTGCCTGCCCCGCCTCAGGGGGGAACAGCTTCAGAGGTAGCCATCCAACTCACTATCTGACCCCCCTCTCTGAACTTACGAATGCAGTCTAACCCTCTTGTGCTAAACTCACAAAAGCTTGACTGAACATGACAAAGCGAATGGCTGGATGTACAATAATGCAAGATAGGCTGATTGACTAGAATCATAGAATTTGTATATTCTTTTTCTCTCCAGCAATGGCGGGCCTGGTTGTTCCCCCGATGTAGCAAAGCACCCGCCCCAATCTACCCCAGACCACTGCTTCACTTAACCCCTCTCTTGGCACTAAGAGGGCAGGGAGAATGGAAAATTGATCTAGCAACCACATATAACTATCCTCCCTGAGCCCCCCCGCCATTTGTTAGTCCATTTTTCATCCAGCTGGATGAAAGGGACGGGGTATGAAATGTCCAAAGACCAGCCATCCACTTCAGAGGCAGAGGAGATTACTTCACCCACAACAGCTACAGACAGAAAATGCTCCGTAGCTAACAGCACCAGACTGGACCAAACTGTTGGGTGCTTCATGAGGTGTCTGCATTTTGAAAGGAAACCGAGGGAAATAGGTCCTAATCTCGCCACAAGCTTCAAAAGCATCCGTAATTACCTCTGGCCTACTATCACATGCAGTATTCGATTCTTCCAACACCTGCCCAAAATCTTGGCTAGAGACGTACAGGATTCGTTGTGAGAGCACTGAACCTTGTTGGATGACGGACAACTCTGATATTATGTTGAAGCTCTAAAAAGCAGGGTGCTATTTGTGTATGGACACCGTTAATGGCATGTGTGTACATTGTCTGTGAGTTAGCGAGAGGTTTTTTTGTAGTAGACTTTTTGAAGACAATTTACATTCCAGAAACATAGACCCTTTATTTTTTGTTCTGATCGCTAAGGTTTTACAAGGGAAAACTCTTTGTCCCAAGGGTTATTACTAAAGGAATTCATATATTGATTTATTTAAGAACAAGCAATTTAACTTATTATAGTTAGTTTAGGGAATAATATAAACGTGTTTTTATAAAGTGGTCCTTTTTTCAACTGTCATTGAAATAAAGTTATCTCTACATTTCCATTATAATTGCTAATTGATCAAATGTGATGGATTTTTTAGAGAGAGTAAAGTAAACCATAACACATTTATGTGGAATAAAACTTTTGCAGATTCTTGCATAACAAATTGTTAATGTTATGCCCACAATTAAAGAAAGTGAATGTCCTTCTATAAAGGAAAAAATTTAGTTAGCCTTATCCTTATCATTTTTAATGCATGCTTTTTGACACCAATGCCCTGATATTATTTCATTCCACAGTGCAAATTTGAAGGTATATGATTATGAGATAAATATTTTATTGTTTAATTTTAAATGTTTCAACCCAGTATAAGTTTCTGGTCACTATGCAGTACAGTAAATAAACTAGAAAGCACAAACTGCTCAATAGAAAGGAAAGGGACATATTGGGTGTTCATAAACCCATATAATTGTGTTCTTACTCATTGATTTTAGTCACAACACAACACAATACAAACTTCATTCTCAGGATACGAAAACAAAGAACATAAGGAGTAGATGACATCATTTGAAAAGTTGTTTTTAGAGTTTTGTTGATTTTATTTATTTAAAAATTATTAGCAATTGTAATATGTTTTTTGAAGCCATCTTTCTTTGAAACGGTACAAAAAATGTTGCAAATGTGATTTGTATATCTCAAGGTGTAATTATATTTTGTGCTCCAAATAAAACAAATAAGCAAAAAGTCACTAATGCTGTTTTTTTTTTTAGTTTTAGTTGTTTTTGTTCCATAAGCTACATACCATAAAATAGTGAATTGTCTTGGTTTCTTTCTACATGTGTGTTAACCTGCAGGAACAGAATTAAACACAGTAAGCACAATCATTTTCATACTTGCTGTATTATCCTTTCAAATTCCCTGGACATTGGGATTTTCCTACATGGCTCTAAGTCTCAGGACTGTGCTAGATCTATTTTTGACTGTGCCCATCACCTGTGTGCTTGTGCAGCTTGCTACACTGTTTTGTATACATAGCTGATGAGCCGCAGCATCTTAATTGTGATGCGAGCGTTAAAGACTGAGTAGAGCATGTCAAGATAAACAACCCCCCCCTCCATCTCTCTCCTCTCCAGTAAACCTCCTTTCCTCTGAGGACCAAGCCTCTGGGGGCCCCAGTGAGAACCACGAGTCTCCCTCCAACGTGCCCTCCTTCTCTCTCTCTCCCTCTCTTTTAAAACACATACATAGGCACGTGCGCTACTATTCCTTTTTTTTCTTTCGGTCTTTGTTTTGAACCCCTTCATCCCTTCTTTCTTCCTCTCCTTTCTCTCGCTCCCCTGTAATGGCCCTTCTCTGCTAATGTAATTAGCACTGGTAAAGAAGGGCAGTTAATTACCCACTCTTTTTTGATCGGGTAATTAATGTTATGCCAGGAAACAGCAACTGTTTCATTAACACAGCGCTCAAAGCAGTGAGGGGGCGGGGTAGCACCCAGTGGATGCATGTCTGTGTGTGGCTGTATGCTGCATGTATGGACAAAGAATGTACCAGCAACTATTCTCAATGATGGAGCGAGAGAGGTGTGGACTTCAAAAGGCTGACAAGCTCAATGAGCTGGCCTCAGCAGCAAGTCACTGCTTCTCTTTGTGTTGTCTTTGTCACCATCAAGTGGCACTTGTCAAAAAAGCTTAGGCTGCTGCTTCTTTCTCTCTTTCTCTCTCACACACACACTCTCTCTCTCTCTTTCTCTCTCTCTCTCACACTCTCTCTCCCTCTCTTTCTTCTGATATGCTGCTAATTTGACAAGTTAAAGTCAGCTTTGTTGCCAGCACCTCAGCATTCATCTTACTGAGTGCTCCTTCTGCCCAGTGGTGCAGGAGCCATATGCTCCTCTTCCACATGACTGTTTTGTTGTTGCTGTTGTTTTGGCTGCAGCATCAGCGGCGCCATTTACTGTCTTCTGATCACACTTTGGATAAAGAGAGGATGCGATACCACCTGCCACCAAGCCATTTCGCATCGTACAGTACACACAGCTTCAAAAGAGCATCTACATCACAGCTGCCTCTGGGCGTACGAGAGCAAAAACCATGTCATATTTCATTATCAACACTGCTAAACTGCTAAACTACTGATGATCTCCCATATTTAAGTTATAGCAGTGTATTGTACTCCCTACAACAGAAGGAGCATATAGCACAAAATACACCCTTCCCCTCTTCCCTCTCAAGGGATGTGTTTGTGTTTATATACCCAATTAGCCCTCCGGCCACAGCATGGCCATGCATTAGGCTGACATTAGCCCCGGGTGTATGTAACGTCTGTGTGTGTGTGTGTGTGTGTGTGTGTGTGTGTGTGTCTGAGTGTGTGTGTGTGTCTAATATGGTGCACCCCTTTCTCATTTGAGGCATAATTTCAGGGGAGTGCTTGGCTTATTAGGCAGTCTGAGGCAGAGCTTGACAGGGGAAGCCTACTGTTTTGTCAAATAGATTGGTAGATTGGCTTCCACACACCCAACCACTGTCTTCTGCCTTTGGCCAGTCAGTAAACCCTGTATTGTTGCCCATTAGACCGCTGGACCCCGATTCCTTTTTCCAAAATGAATCCCCCACCCCTTCTGCCATTCCCTTGGGTGTCAGTAGAGTGGGGTGGCAGATGGGACAGACACAGAGCTGCCCCATGAGACCACCCCCCAACAAAATACACACACACAAACACACGCACACACACACACACACACACATGCGCGTGTAGGTGCACTGCACACACACGTGCAAACACACACACTCTCTATAACACACACACTCAGACATGCATGCATGCACATAAGTATAAACACAACACACGCACACAAGCACACATGCACACGCACACACACACGCACACACACACACACACACACACACCACAGCAGTGGCAACAAATAGCTCCCCTGCCCCCAGACACAAACCTCATCTGTCAGCCTGCTGCTTTTGTCCACACCACAGAAGTATGTTCTGCGAACACAGAGTGACGTCTCTGTCCCTGCCTCTCAATCTGTGGTGTGTGTGCGTGCGTGCGTGTGTGCGAGAGAGAGAGAGAGAGAGAGAGAGAGAGAGAGAGAGAGAGAGAGAGAGAGAGAGAGAGAGAGAGAGAGAGAGAGAGAGAGAGAGAGAGAGAGAGAGAGAGGGAGACAGACAGAGAGATGCATAGTAATATGAGGTGAGGTGAAGCCAGGATGAAGCACTCAGAAATACATTATAAGTCATAAAGTATGCTGTTGTTTCCTATGATGCCCGCACTTCACAAGACCATCCTGAGAGCCCAGTCTACCTTTCTTGAGCTGTAGACCTATACTTTCCATACTACAAAAAATTACAGACAACTTACCTGCTCAGTTGTAATGTGACAGATAAATATATGCATCCATCTTTTATTTATTTATGTTTTTAATTAGGTACGTTAATTTAACTAATTAACTAGCCATATCTAAATTAGCTATACATCTGTTAATTGTGGTCTGTTGAACAAATGCGAACAAATACACCTTCCCTAACGATAAATCACTATAATATTCCTATAATATTCCTATGGGGACTTATAGTGTGTCTGTGGTACTCAACTGGCAATTTATAGTGACCTAATCATACCTTATGGTATTTTTATCTCCTACGGTTTCCCTGTAATATTCCTATAATAGTTCAGTTCTGCAGTGTTAGGCCATTTGCATAATAGGCCTATCCCTCTAAAATGTAGGCCTATTATAGGATTAGCCTATTATAGTTCTTTGTCGTAGGGAACACTTTTTATGTCATGATCTCTTTTTTTCCTCCTCTGGGTATAATATTGACAATTAGCAAGATTAAAGGAGTGGGGATGTAATTCGGCCGAAATGCGCGTATTGGCTGTTTTGCGTACGGCGGTCCAAGGTGAGAAGGCCCCACACTGGTGATTAATTACAGCCAGGCCGGGTGACAGAGGTGGGATCTCTCCTAGTGCTGTCTGCAGCCGACATGCAGGGAAACCCAGCCCGGCTAATTGACCCGGCTTCTGTAAGGCCATCCATCAACCGTGGCCCAAGTGGCCCCGTAAGAAACACATTATTCAGAGGTAAGTTAGTTAACCAACTACGCTCCACCGTTCATTAATGGTATTAGCTTTTCTCCTGCCTGTCTCTGCAAGAAAGCACGTGGAGCGTGCCGTTCAACAAAACAATGGCGTGCTTTGTGGAAGTAGTCGGGTTTTAAAGGGTGTATGCAGAATATCCAGAGCCAAGCATCGTGGAAGTTTTTGTACATTATAATCCTTTTGATTGATATGGCCTAATTAGCTCTATCCCTAGATTGTAGCCTTGAAGCAGCACCCAAGGCAGCTACACTGCAAACATGTCCATCTCAAGTGATTTAATCCTATAGCTACTCCTTAAAACTTGTGGAAAAAAATGACAATGTGCTGAAATAACTAACTATACTTACAGTATATATACAAATTACGATTTATTGAATAAAGTGGCACTAATTTATCTTGTCACTAGTGGTGTGATCTGCCTAATGCCAAGACATTGTCACTTGATTCTAGAAAACTATTGAGACAAATCTAGTTTGGAGATAAGTCAAATTAGACTCAGTAGGCTACTCATTTAAATTACTTAGGATGGACATTTTGCAGAGTGCCCTGGCCAGTGAGGAGGAAATCCCCCCTTCCTCCCAAAAGTGGGGAAATGAGTGGCCTCTCAATGGGCTTCCTCTTTAGAGAGAAACAGCAATCCTTGTCAGATGTGAGTGATGTGCTATTGATCTTTGAGTCAAAGCTCTTATCAAAAACATGAACACAAAACACCTCATAGGGGAAAAACTGATATGACCAATATGAGGAATAGCTGATTTTCTGAGAGATCCTTATATTAGTTCATTGATTTAACCACAAAAATCCCTCGCTTATCTTGTCATTGTGAAACCATTATTCTACTGCTCTCCAGCCTATGTTGACTGTCACTCATTCATTCAGTTTTAGACCTTTGTTCTCTCTTTTGCAAACCTGGACTGAATAGGACAGACAAGTAGTGTCAAGACAAGTAGGAGGTCTGCTGTCAGAGCAGTGTGCTGGGTGGTGTGGTGTGTGTGTGGTGGCTGAGGAGGAGAGCGGTCAGAGGAAGATGGAGGAGCCTGGGGTCTCTCCTCTTCACACCTGGTCAGGGCCAACATGTGGTTTCACTTGGCTCCCCAGGAAACATCCCTCCAGTCGAGCAGGAGAAGGGGAGAGAGGAGGGGAGAGACATATATTAGAGTCAGCGAGCAGTGGGGGAAAGACTGGTGTACGCAGGACAAATGATTTCTCTTCCCCAAAAGGTGACTTAGTCATGCTAGAATCCGCCCTTCTCCCTGCCGTCAAGGCTCAGAGGTTCGCAGAGGCAGAGAGTAATTGCAGTTGGGTCAGAATCTAGTTGTCACTGTTGACCCTTTGCCAATGATGAAGTATATTCAGTAAGTTATAGCTCTGTGTGTGTGTGTGTGTGTGTGTGTGAGAGAGTGTGTGTGTGTGTTGTGCACGGGGCGTGGGTATTAAAGCTTATTACAGCAGCTCTAAGCAGATGTGAGTTGTCTTCAAACCAAATGCCCTTATATAAATACCTTTCAAACTTATACCTTTCAAACTGACACTAAAGTTAACTAGCACTTGTGTATTGATTTGAAAATTACAGAGGGTGCAGCAGCAGCAGCCCAGTGCTCATCATAACCATCATCTTCATTCATGTAAACTGTGTCTCCTGTGTGACGCAGCCCCAGACTGCCACCTACCTGCAAAACAGCAGAGCTTCATTTGTCTCATCCCATAACTCCTCTAGTGGTCTTTACTAGAATCATTTACTCAATAGAAAGCAGTGAGTCTATTTCTTCAGTTACTTTGCTCACTATGGTTCTTTGCATGCTGCTGCATTAGAGTGTGTGTGTGTGTGTTTGTGTGTGTGTGTGTTTGCGTGTGCATGTGCGTGTGTGTTAAATTCTGTCATGTCTAGCAGCATAGTCATTGCATCCCTGTGGTAGCAACACTGTGACAACAATCACAAACAACCATTTTATCTCTCTTGCTGTCCTCTGTATACCAACATGCATAAATATGCAGGAGGATATCTAATCAAATAAATCCATTCATTAAGAGAGCTGGTGGTATTTCTGCTTTTGCATTAATTACATAGTCATTACCATATCAATTAGAGAAATCAGAGATCATGTAATTAAGGTTTAACCAAGAGCACCTGCTGCCTCTGAGCTGTGCTGTGGCTCTCTCCCTCTGTGTGTGTGTGTGTGTGTGTGTATGTATGTATGTGTGTGTGTGTGTGTGTGTGTGTGTGTGTGTGTGTTCCAGTCCTAATCTAATCTCTGGCCTTTGACAGGACTCCCCCTCATCAATCCTGAGCTGTCGGAATTCAGCTTTTTTTTTTGTTGTTTTTGTTTATGGGGGGTGCAGGGGTGGGAGGCTGTGTTTGTAGGGGGGCGTAGTGGGAAATGTTGTCATGGCGATCCAATTGATTGGCAGGGACGCCTGATTAGAAAGGAAGAAAAGGAGACAGGTGGAAGGAGGCGGGCTGTACATCTAAAGGAACAGATTGGGGACAAAGTGAGGACTCTCCGGGTGTCAGGAGGGGAGTCACTGTCTGTTTGGGCTCCAGTTACACTTTGTAAAAAATAACCAGTAATTACTCTAACAGGCCACAGAGGGTATACTGGTTCCAGGGTTTGACACAATATCACCAGATGTTCTTGTATTTGGGTTAAATGTAATTGGTTGGAGTAGAGTTTGAGGGATATTTCTGACATTTGCCGCAGTGGTAGATTTGTGCTAACAAGTATCCAGCATTTATTCTAGTACTAATGGGATATTTGTCCAAGGTGGGACATGGCAGCTCTGACCACATAGCGAGAAGGTATGGAAGGGTGTTTTGGGTGTGGGTTGGCCACCTGTGGGGAAAAGATGGATGGAGTGGAGGGGAGGATGGAATAATTCTTGTAATGAAGGGGTAAGAGGAAGCTATGTAAGAGGAATCTATGAAAGAAAAATACACAGAGGAAAAGAGACAGGGGACGAGAGGAGATGAGGAATGGCAGAAGGGAGGAGGTGGGGAAGGGAATGGGACTCTGGGGGACGCGTCTCAACCTTACAGGACCTCCGAGTGGCACCGGCCTCCGGCCTCCTCCCCACTCCTTTTCCTGTTCCATTTCCTTTCTTCTCTTAATTCTCCCTCTTTTGCTAAGTCTCCCTTCACTCTTTCCATCTGATATCTTAGCTTTTTTCCTCACCCGGTCTGACTCTGACCTCACCTACATGCACACAGCAGGGTTGGGGTCAGGTCACTTCAATTCAGTGCATTCAAAATGTAAAGAAAATCTGCAATTCAATAAGTTCATTCAAGATAGGATGTATGAACCTATTAAAGAAAAAAATACAACTGTGGATTTCAGAAATTCCACCACCTCAATTGATTAGATTGAAAGTGAATTAGCACCAACCCTGCCACATACACACACAACTGTCAATCTGACACCTGTAACGATCTTGCGCCCTTATTGGACGTACTCCCAGGGCTTTGGCATCGTCTCCCCTCCTCCCTGTGTGCCAACTGAGGTAGTAAATCATTTATCTCTACCTCACACAAACCCTGTCCTCTTTTCAACCCCCACACAAAATTCCTCCATCCTCAAATCATTCTCACGCCCCTTGCAGTTCAGTCAGGGAGGTTTAGCTGTAGTGCCTGTGCCAAACACTGGATGTTTGCAATATTAATGTTAAACTTCACAGCATGCAGTAATTGCAGCACTCTACAAGCCCAATAACATGACCGCTACTGTCCTAATTGCGTCAAATTTTGCGTCAAATTGCATTTAAATCTTTGATTTATAATTTAACAATTTCAACAATAACTGAAACTGTTGGCAGTATCACTGGTTATCTGGCCTTTAAGGCAATGGTTCTCAACCTTTTTGGCTCGCAACCCCCTTCTGCAAGTGTAAACACATGGGACGGTCAATTTTGACACTAAATTAGGTTTTTTATTTTCGCATCTCAGGCTACTTTACTTGATTAGTTATTGGAAGAAGCCTAGATGTTCCATAATATTGATTACTTCACAGGAAAAAGGCATATATCAATATAAAAGACACGATAATAAACTTATATTAGAAATGAATTTTTTTCACATTCCATCGATCATCTTGTGGCCAACCGCAGAAGCCTTTCACGAGCCCCTGGGGTCCTGAGGCTAAGACCCACAACATTTTTTGCTCTTTTGCTCTGACGCCGGTACCAGACCACTGACAAAAAAGACAAAAGACGATGGGGAAAGACAATTGTGCATTAAACAATGCTACACATTGATCACACTGCATTTGTTGGTGTAACTTGGGGAGAAGAAGCATGCTTATCAGTCAACTGTCAATTAGAGAGTGTCTGACTATCTACACAGCTTTGTAGTGTTCAAATCCATGTGCACCATGAGACCACTAGATGGCAGGAGTGAACTAGATAAATGTCTCTCAGCAGGTATCGGAGGTTTATTTGTCCTCACATATCTTCCCCTTGCTTGTTATTTCACTCAGTTGTCCTTCATCTTCATCTTCTCGGTGTTCATTCATTGGCCAGGTAGTGTAGAAAAGGCTCTGATCAGTGAACCAGAAAAGAAGTAAGATGTTTTATACCATACACAGTTGCTTCTCTGAACTTTTTTCCTCTTTGTAGTACTGGTCTCCAGGGGTTATTAATCGCTTACTGGAGTTTGTTGATAAAAGAGCATGAGAGACTAAACAATGCCACTATTCTCCCATCTAACTACTTTGGGGAAGCCGAGCTTTGGCTTTTTTCTCTGTGACAATTCCTCTGCATTTCTTATTATTGTTCTTCACACTTAACAGATGGCAGCTTCTTTTATTCATTGTCAGAGACTTACCTAAACACTACAAAAACAAGGGATTTTTCTGAGTTATTTTTGTTGCTTTGATCGAGAAATTGTCCAAATATGATCAGATTCCATCATTGTTCTCTATTGAAATGGCCCTCAGTAAGAAAGATGAAGGCAATTATGCAATTTTTATATTCACAAGGCAACCCCTCTTTCAATAGCCAATTGAAAACAAAGTAGTTTTAGCCTACACACTACTGTGCTACAGTTTGACAGAGCCACCATACACAACAATAGTGATTGTCAATCTGCCTAAGGCCATTGTCATTCCCACTTGGTGCGACTGGATGATATTCACTGCTGACTCTGTGGTTATGAAAATACTCTGACCTGCTGCTCACACCAGTGGGCTAGTGATGGTGTAGTGTCAGTAATATGCTATGGCGTATTCACACTGGGCTCTGGTCTACATACTTCCCTAGAGTACAGTGCCAGATCAGATGAGCCCTTTAGATGAGGTGGCAGGGTGCCTGGGCCACGGGAGAGAGTGGACATGAAGCCTGCCCTTGGTTTGTTACCTGCCATATGGCATTCCCAATCAGTACTGTCTCTTCTGGTACAGTGCCAGCATAGAGAGAGAGCGAGAGAGAAAGTCTCACTAAAGGAGTCTCTCAGATTCTCTGAACTCAGCTGCTTTATCCTCTGTCATGTTACACTAGCCAAATGTCAACAGGGGAAGGATGGTGGCTAAATGTTCATCAGACTCTAAATGGAAAGACGTGGACCAGCTTGTCACCTAAAGAGATTACATTTACATTTTGAACTGTAGTAAAATAAAATAGTAAAATAGTAAAATATTCCAGTTAAAGCTGAGGTAGGCAAAAGCTCGGCAGACTGAACTTGACATTGCAAATTGTTGTGACAGATTACCCTGCTTTGTTTGGTGCTTCGCTTGAATACCGTGCCTTAAATACAGAGGTCCGTGTTCATCCTCACAGAGCATTAGTTATAGCCTACTCATTTGAGCACATGTATTATTTCTGTGCAGTGTGTTGCCTTCTTAGAGCAGCTCTAAGCTGTGCTGTCCTGTGGTGGTGCTGCGAGTTGGCTGTGTGGTGCAGTGCAGTGTTGAGCCGTGCTGTGAGTGTACACTCACTGACAACACTACAAGTGCCCACAGGGGGCGCTATGAACCATGGAGCAATCAGAGAGATGGATTACTTCTGACTCTGCCACACTTGTTGTCTCCATACCGGCAGTCCTGTTGTCTTTGTGCTGTAAGACATTTTCACTGATGGTGGCTGTTAGTCTGTCGATTTAAATTGTACCATTACATCTGTTTGTTTAGGCTCACAAACGAACAAATCACAAAAGTGGGTTATTACCAAGACCTTGTTGATGTTTGATGGTAGACCCAAGTATTGAATGTCCCTGTCCCTCTTTGTTGCAGTACCCATATGTAACAATAGAGGGAGCTATCTGACCTCTATTCCTCGCTGCTCAATGTTCCATGCCTTTCCAATTGATCTTCTGTGACGACCAACCATAATCTGCTTCACGTGGTTAAAAGGGAAGGCAGTATTATGATCCTTTGATCCACTTGAAATCACCAAATGGTTTGCAGTGTTCATCCATACTGTAGTAGCACAAATACAGCAGGGGTTTTAGTCCATTCCATCATCTCATTTTGGCTGCCTGATAGTGACTAACACTGCTTCTAAAATAACTCTGCTATAAGCCACAGTTGATGGTGCAGAGGATGACACAGGCCTGCACCACAGCATACTGTATCTCACTGTAGGCTGGTGGACCTCTGCCAGCTCAACCACTAGAGACTTCCTCTATTAGAAATGTGGAGCTGGATTCCACATGAGCAGCATGGTGAAACCAGCAGGCCAGTCCGCTGTATCTGTACATGAGATAAGGAAAGGCTGCTGCTGATGTGTGAAACTAATTGATGCAAAGCAAAGAGATGTGTTATCATGGCGCCTGTCATTAGGCCCTTCTCTGATTTAATGAAGTGTTTATTTGAGAAATATTCTCCAGACCCGTACACCCATGTGATCTGTCTCTGATGAAGAGCATGACTAAATTAGACCAGGAAATGAGAATATTCCCCCAAGACGTTCTCTCTCCTGTCACCTGTGGAGTAAATTAGTGTAAAAATGACATTTACTTCCAAGAGTCATTAGTGAGTGAATTCTTTCAGTCCGATGCAGCACCCATGTCTTTCTCGCTTGTAAACACACACTTAAGAAGTCATCCAGAATGTGGCATTTGAAGACGAGGCTTGCTAGTCAGCTGCATTCAGCAAGCCGTTTCTGCAGCAGCCCATCCTGTTTCCGTTTCAAGCTGAGCCATATCACTGCATTTGGCTACACTTGAGCAGTTAGATGACTGACAGTATGTGTCACACTGTGTTGTAACTATCCTGAAGGTCTGGATTTGACGGTGAGATTACATATGATACCATGTGTTGAATAGGCTGTCTCTCCTGTCTCTTTCACTGTGGGGAGTTTGTGTATGCGTGTGTGTGTGTATGTTTGTGTGTGTGAGGCCCTGTTGTGTCCCGGCCACTGTTTTAAGAGGAGCAGTGGAGCGGCTAATGTGCTGGCGGGTGCTGGCCGTCATACTGAAGAGAGCCTGGGCAGTAGCTGTGTGTTTCTTTCTCCCCCCAGGTCCACACAACCTGTCACTCTCTGCCCCGGGCAGGACCACCTCAGGGACGATCGACTGACTGGGTGCCCAGTAAAATGTTGGCCCTGCTAGATGATTACACACATAGACCACACATACACATACGCTGAATGTACAAAATATTAGGGGCAGCTTCTTGATATTGAGTTGCAGCCCCTTTTGCACAATCCACATCTCAATTGTCTCCAAGCCGAAAAATCCTTCTACAACTTCTCTATATTTACATCTCCTCCTTTGTGATTGATATAGATTAAATAATAGAAGGGAAAACAATAAGCAACAATGGCTTTTACCTGGATTCACCTCATCAGTGTACTGCATGAAAAGAGTAAGTGTTCGTAATATTTTGCTTTCATTCGGTGTATAATAATAACAATAATCTGATACTTTATCGATTCCTGTAGGGAAATTCTCTCACATTGCCCCTCCAGGGAGCTCAGAGTGCAGCGTCCACTACAGGACAGCAAATAGGGATTCAGTGTCTTGCCCAAGGACACTTCAACAGGGTGGATACTTGCTGATGTCGGGGCTTGAACCTCGGTTTTCTGGTTAAAGGGTCTCTCTGACCACTAGGCCACCCTGCCGCCTGAATGTGTTTCTTCAGGGAGACAGTATGTTTGTCAGTATGTAATGGGTGTGGTAAGCCCTCTGTTCCATAGGGTTGCTCCCGGTTCAGCCTCAGATGATCCAGCTGCTTTAAGTGGTCCCACTGGCTGAGTTAAAATTCCACCATAAAACTGCTCCTCCATTAGCTCAGCAAGAGTATAGCATAACAAGGCCATGCACTCTACTTGGCTAAGCAAAAACCACCTTGTTACCAGTGCAGTCAGTCCCGGTGGTGATTCATTTAGGCATACCCTCCCAGGAGTTTAATATTGTGATGGATCTCTTGCCACAGAGCTGTCAGTCCGTCAGTATTTGTGTTTGTTTGTGTCATCGTAGCTATATGAGCAAATGATTTGTATAGTAGCACTGCAGACAGAAGGCAATGCCACCAGTCCTATTCATTAGTATGCTGCAGTATGGAGAGCTGCTATCAGATCAGGGGAAGCCTTGGCAGGAGAGCAGAGGAAAAAGACAGACAGAGAGATAGAGAGAGAGACATAAAGATATAAGGGATATAGAGAGAGAGCAGAAAAGGAATGTAGTGTATGGGGAATATGCAAAGAATGTAATAACGGGCAAAAGATGGTAACAATCTCAATTTTGCTGAATGTCATTTATGATATTGAATGAATACAAAAGCAGCCAACCCTGAGGATTCTCTAATTTAATTCTGTGAGGAACACATTTTATTCAAATTGGGCTCAATATCATGTGGCACTCAGTTTTAAATGATAACTGTCAAAGCAGACCTGCACATGAAGAATAGGAAAAGGAATGAAAGATTGAGACTATGGGATAGGGAGGAGGAGTGATAGCCTTACATCAGAAATTCTCAAAAGCAGTCATCTAAAATAACTAGTGGAAGAGAGTAAAAATGAGCAGAAAATAAAATCCTGGGTGCAAAATAATCCAGTAACAGCCATTCACCGGCCGCCCCTCTTTCCTTCTGTCTCTCTCTTCCATGAAAAAGTACAAAGAATAGTGGCAAAATGACCACAGGTGTGTATATATGTGTGTGTGTGTGTGTGTGTATATATGTGCATGCAGGCATGTGTACATGCTTGCCCGTGGCCAGTCTCTGTGTGTTTGTGTGTACAGTAATAGTGTGAACTGTATGTGGGATGTATAGTGAGCCAGGGAGAGAGAGATGTTAAAGGATCTTTTTTGCCTGCGTCAGCAGCATTGCAGGGGGAGGAGAGAGGGGAGGGGGGGAAGTACTGAGGAGAGCGAGGGAGGGAAGGAGGGAGGGAGAGAGAGAGAGCTAAACAAGCATAGCAATACCAGTGAACAGGTGCCGTCTCCATCAGTACCTCACTGTGCCCCCCCCCACACACACACACACTACATAAGCAGTAGACACACTCAGATGCAGAAAACCATAAGCGCAGCCTCTCTCCCTGCTGTCCTCATGGTACCCTCTGTCTTTCTGTCTTTTATTGTATGCAAGGGTAAAACTGAGCCCAGAGGAGGAGGGGAAAAACAGGAATACAGAGAAAGAAACCAAGGAACCAAAGCTGTTGGTAGGTGTGCTGTTGGTGCTATTACTGTAGAGTCTGTATCCCACTGTATTACCATAGACAGTCAGGGAGTGATATGGACTAGCGTTTTATTTATTTAGCTTCACACACTGCACCAACAACCTTGCACGGGTACCAATCCTGTCTGCTGCAGCGCCTGAAGAGTAGAGAGGGGGAGAGGGAGGAGGGAGCAGAGAATGAGGGAGGGAGAGGGGGAGCAGGAGTGTAAATGAGTAAGAGGCAGTGTTTTTTTCCCATGCATGTTTTGTATTTTTTATTTCCTCTGCTGTCTTGGTGTCTGTGAGTGATAGCGTGAATGGCTGTGGTGATGACGGCTTCCCTGTAGCAGAGGTATGGCCAGCCCAGCGTTCCTCCACAGATGGACACACAGCAGGACTATTAGATACTGAGAAATTAAATACAGGAAAGGGAAACAAAATCAATGCAATGTGAGGAGGGAGAGCTGACTTTGATTTCGAGCTGTTCAGGCTTTTCCTCAACTGACTGTCAGTTCATCCCTTTTTAATCTTTCTTCGAGAGGGGGGGTTGGAGCAATTTCACAGAATATCAAAGCAGGGAGGGAAGAGAGATGTAAACATTAAAGAGAAGAGAGAAGGGAAGGAAAAGAGGAGAGGGAAATTGTGGATAACCTGTTTCTTGACCGTTGTTATTTACCCTTGTTCTCTTGCTCAGAGAGAGAGAGAGAGAGAGAGAGAGAGAGACAGGAAAGGCAGCAGAAAGAATTGGACAGGGGGAAGTGTACGTGAGCGATTGAGAGAGGGAGAGCAAGAGTGTGAGAGCATTAGAGAGAGTGAGAGAGAGAGAGAGGGAGAGAGAGAGAGAGGGAGAGAGAGAGAGCGAGAGAGAGCGAGCGCTGCAGTAGCATCCCACAGCAGACGGCTGAGGACTGCCGGTGTGTGTGTGACTGCACTGCTGAAGAGGAGGAGGAGGAGGAGGCAGAAGGGTGAGCACGCTCTCAGACTCTGCAGGGCCGTAGAGGAACGCACAGCAGTGGCAGCGCTAGTGTTGGCCCGCGTCAGGCAGGACTCCCAGCACTGTCGCCCCGCAGACCACCACCTTAGGATCTGGCCACCGCCACGCCGACACCGACCAGACCCCCGGCAGCGCCATGGCACAAGCGGCCAAACATCTCCGCAAGAACAAGGATTTAGAAGCCCTTGCAGAGCAGGAGCGCAAAGAGAAGGAGGAGGAGAAGGCCAAGAAGAGGAGCCGCTCGCGGGATAAAAAGCGCAAGGTACCGGGACTATTTGCAGGGGGGGGGGGGGGGGGGAGGGGTGGTGGTGTTAGGGTGGAGAGGGAGGGGGGGGCTGGAGAGGGGGGCAGGAAGGAGAGACGCCCCCCCTTCTTTCTCTTGTCATGCTAAGCTCTGGTCAGGGGTGCTGGGGCACACATGGAAACCCAGTGATGAGCGTGTTTCTACTGTGTGTGCGCACAGTCTCCCTGGCACACATGTACTGTGCATATGCAGACATGGGGAAACGGTACAACACACTGCATGCTTTCCTTACTCCTCTCGACCGCTTTTACCTGCTTTATTGACTGTCCTGTCTGAGCTGCCTGATGAGGCAGTGTAGTACTCTACCTCTCGCCGTCTCTCCGTCCCTCTTTACATCTCTGTCTCCTTCCCTCTCTCACTCTCTCGTTCTGTCGCTCCTCTCTCTGTCTCTCTCTCTCTCTCTTTGTCTTCACACTGCGGTATGGTGTCAATGAGCAACATTTCACTACTACACTAATCATCCACGAGTACGGAGAGATTGCCTGCTTCCACAACAGTCCTCTCTCTTTCTCTTCTCCTCTGTGCTTTTCCTCTAAGTGGCATTGTAATGACTGCAGAGGAATACCTGCAGGCTTGTGTCGGGCTGAGGAGTCCCAGGCAGCTCTGGAACGACTGGCGGGGCTTGTGGCAAACGATAAATCTCTGCTCCGCCAATCACTGACTGCAGGGACATCAACCTGCCGTACAGAGTCCACTTTATTCCTCTAGTGACTCGTCGTGTTTCAACTCCAACTCATTAATGAAAATGAGTCATCCGCAGTTTGTGTTTGTGTTGTGTATCGGTGGCGAGTCAGTCAAGCGAGCGCGAGTCCAGCTGCCCCGTGAGCCTGCGCTGTGCCAGGCTGGCTGTAAACCGATCTGATGCTGATGCAGTAGAGACAGTGTTATGGAGAGACACAGTACCGCTGTTCCTCACCTCCAAGGAGGGGAGGCAGGGCTGGGAGGCTGGGATGGGGCTTGATTGTTTTTGTTGTGCCTGTAGAAAGTAGGGGTGGGGTGGGGGGGTATAGAAAAGTTGTTTGAGCAAGATCAAGGGAAGAAAAGGAAGGGTGAGGGGAGGTGGGGGGTGCTAAGAGGAGGATATGAGTCAGATATACCTGGGGCAGGTGTCTGAATAGGGGTTGGCTCATACCAACTTTGGCTTACTTCGCTGGAGAGTCAGACCCAGTCCTTTCATCACAGACACACACATGCCGCAGCTCTGTCTGCGATGATGATATGAGCCAGTGACTCCCGAGGTTGAAGTCACCATGCAAAAAGCTCCTCAGTATTCCTCACCTCTACCCCCCCGCTCAGAGACACATCAACCGACCTTTTGCGCTTGCTAAAAGGACGACAATGTAAAGGTCAATGCACAGATGATAGGGTGTGTGTGTGTGTAAGTGTTTTATGCATGTGTGTGTGAGTGTGTCTGACAAGATGGGATCCAGGAAGGGATCGCCTGCAGCTCTAACAGTATGGACGAGGCGTGGGGGAGGGATGGAAGTTCTGGCAGCGGTACTAATGCAGCCCAACTTTGATTGAAAGTGTATGGTTTCAGAGGATCCCATATCACTTACGTAACCATGCAGCTTAAGTCTTTCAAATAAGCTTCCTGACTTCCCTCCAGCTCCCCCTCCCAGCCTCTCTCCTTTTTTGTAACACCAGCTTACAGCCATTCTTGGTTTCTGGAGCAGATGTTAACACTGGGGGAATTCTCTCTTCCGCTCTCTCTCTCTCTCTCTCTCTCTTTCTCTGTCTGTCCCATTCTCTCTTTCTTTTCCTGTAAGTTTCCTTGTCTTGTTAATTCTGTGCCTTTTAATCTTTCTCACTTTTCAAGAACACAATACAATATCCAACGCCCTCTTTGTTTTCTCTCTCATGCCTACAGCTTTGTAGTCATACCACACAGTCTATAATTCATAGGTTGATTGATTGTCTGATTGTTACATGCATGGTGGTTAACAAACCAGTGTTAGATTTGGCTGTAGCCGGTTTTGCTTCTTTGTTTGCCACTCGATACGTGTTTTTTTGTAGTTGTTCCGTCAGCTGTCTTGTGTATCGACCTGCTCCTCGGGAGTGTCCCTATCTTCACAGTGCAAGCAAGGTCAACACTTTCTCTGTGACAGACCCACCTCTTTTATTTAACCATCCTACACAGTTCGTTCACACACACACACACACACACACACACACACACACACACACACACACACACACACACACACACACACACAAATGAACCTCAAACAAATATCACAACAACAGCTTTTACTGGTGCATCATTTTGCAAACCAGGGCTTTCTTATGTAAGTTTCAGTTTCCTTCACCACTGAAGGAATTTGAATGATTTATCCAGCACAATAAATGTGTCGTACATTTCTTTACTTATCGTTACCTGTCTCATACAATTAATTGTTCCAACATATAATGGGTTAGTTATTGTGGTTCTGATATGTTTTACTGTCTATTAGTGCATTTTAACATCCCTGTAGTTTTTATGTATGTGTTGTTGTTTTAATCTCTTTAATCAACTGTTTGCGGCTGGCATATGTGGTGTTTTACATGATCATTTACATACCTATGGGTATATGAATATGTGTTCACTAATGAATATCCAGAGTGATAAAGCTAAACAATTAGTCGTCAAAGGGTGAAAGTGCCATTTTAATTGGCCTCATGGTGTAGTGGTATATTACAGCACAGGTCAATTGCTGAGCAGTGGATAATGTTGTCCTCATATTACTTTTATTGATGAGTTTGCTCCTCTTGAAAAATGAGCATTGTCAGGATGTGAACAAAGCCCTATTGTCCCAGTCAGCACCTATTTTCACCTTATTCTGTACGTGTGTTTGTGTCCACATTTAAAGCTCCTTTGAGTTGAATTGGCGTCAATAGCCCTGAAGTATGAAATAGTGCTTTGCCGTGCTCGTCATTTGTCTCATGATAAAAGCACAATTTTCTTTGAGCCTATTTGCTTCTTTCAAGAGTCAGATTATTCCAAGGTCATGGAACGAGTACCTGGCATTAATCTACTTTATTGAAGATACTTTAACATTCAGGGCCACAACAATGATTTTACTTAATCTGCTGTCTTGTTACTGTTGTTTTGGCTCTTGTACTCCTCACATATTGGCTGCTTTCTTTTTGGTAGTATGAGAATTAAATGTTATTCGACTGTTGCACTTTTTTAATTGCTCTGCATAAAATCATCTTCCTGAAATGTAAATGTAGATAATCTATAGATTATCATAGGACTTTGTGACAACAGAACAATACTGATAGATTTAAATAATAGAATCAAGATCCTCATCTTCATTTTTAGGGAACAATGTCATGTTTTGTGCAAAGCTGTCCTTTCAAAGAAAATGTAGCAAGTTGTTTAAAAGTTACATTTAAATATGTAATTGCTTAATATTAAACAAAAAACTAAATAGGTCTAGGTTGGTAGGAAAAGCCATAAAATTATTTTAGTTGTATTCTTTATGACCATTTAGAGATCAGTTTGCTCTAAGTACCAATAGTTTTAGTGCTATGTGATCATTATATGGTAAGCCCTGAAGGCTTTACACAGAAACCAATAGTGTCATTCAGGATGTATGTTCAGCACAGTATTTGTGTGTACAATAATATGGATTTGTCTCTTGTGTTATTTTCTGTTTGCTCATTTGGTTGGAGCATGTGTTAGTTTTGTGTTTCAGTGAATGCTGTATCTGTGAGCAATGTAAACATGGGAATCTGTGTGTAAATCTCTTTAAATTGGCCAATTCTAATTTCTGAAAGGTTATTTACCCAAAACGGTATTCAGTTGTATGTTATTGTTGGGATTTTAGACAACCCATTCAAACTTTGAGAATCTGAAGAAATCCCTCCAAAAACTACAAACAAAAACTTTAATCCAAGACATCATCTAGATCATCTAAATCTGGAGCTTCTCCTCTGTCAACACATGTAGCACTGTGGCATGCTCTGACACTGCCTAATCCAGAGAAGTGAATACTCCCAAAAAATGTTTTTTTTAAAAACACATACTGTGTGGCTTCTGTCTAGACAAGCCTATAGTGTCTGTGGCTTGTAAGGCGGTGCAGCGCAGAGAAAAGAGAGAGTCATGGTGGCTGAAGACTTGGCCATTAGTGGTCCTGGTACTCAGAGCCATCAATAGAACAAGTTTGGTCAGGATGCACTATGGCTACTTTGTTGTTTTTGTGCATTGTCTGGCTGCAAATATGTAACAAAGCCCTCCAGACACCTCCAAGGTAAGATAGCCAATGTTTTAAAAATCAGCTGGCATAGAATCTCAAATTAGTAAAAAACGAACGTGGAGCAGGGTTGTGGAGCTAATATGGCTGCCGCTGAAAACTGCAATGGCCAAACGACTATCTACAGCTCTGGAAGTGCTATCTCAGTCTTGATACAGAGCGGAGGGGGGGCTGCAGTGGATCAGCATTCCGGCCGCGGCCCGCTCTCCGTCCCTCTACGTCTGTCTGCTTCTCCCTATGCCCTCCAGAGTCATTTACTCTCCGAGCCCGAACGGGAAGCAGAGCCTTCCCTGAGGTTAATGTGTCGATGTCTGAGAGTGATTGGTAGTATTGCATGTGTTTATGTGTATGTATGAGCATGTGCATGTTTGCGTATATGTGTGCAGGTTTGGTGCAGTGGATTAGAGGTGCTGCAGCAGTGACTAAGCCCATTAGAGCCAACCTTAGCACCTGCCTGCTGCTCACTGCCTGCCTGCCTGCCTGCTTACCTACCCCTGCACCCTCATTGGTTGATGAGGTGGAAGCGATCAATTTCAAATTATCCATGCTTCAGGGAGTGATCCATTAGTGATCCATTTCATTATCGGCTGCTGCAACATGAAAATATTCAGTTAAGGTTATTAAGTGCATGCATCTGGGTGGGAG
This sequence comes from Centroberyx affinis, assembly GCF_046629955.1. Classification (NCBI taxonomy): domain Eukaryota; kingdom Metazoa; phylum Chordata; class Actinopteri; order Beryciformes; family Berycidae; genus Centroberyx; species Centroberyx affinis. Next base: position 448,947 of record NW_027279619.1, read on the forward strand.
GGCAGGTTGGGTCACAAAGCCCAGGACAGGCCTCTCTCTCTCTCTCTCTCTCTCTCTCTCTCTCTCACTCACACCTTTGGATTGATGACATTTTTGCACAAAGAGGACATTTTGGCCGGCCCTCTCGTCCTTGTCTAGGGTTAGGTCTTGGGTTTAAGTGTGTGTGTATGCGTATTTGTGTGTGTGTCAGCATGAGCATCATCATGCCACCAGACACTTTCCTGAAGCCAGCTAAACCAGCCAGCAGTCTATTGATTTCACCTTTTCTTTGCTCAAGCTCTGCTCATATATGTGTTTTTTAATGAATCCCTCATCATGCATTTGCATGTATGCGTGTGTGTGTGGCTGCGGCCCAGGTGGCCCTGTGGAACCCCTCAGACGGATGACTCAGCAGGCCTGGCCAAGGCACTTACTCATGTTGATGGAGCCTGGGAATGATTCTCAGTCAGTCCACCTCCTGGCGCTAAGTGCTGCTGGGGCAGGGTGGCTGGGAGCTGCAGCCTACTCTCCTTTAATTAAAGCGGGAATGGAAGGCGCACGTGAGGCCGATAGCCCCCCCACCCCCACCCCATCACCCACCTCCTCACCCCACCCCAACGCCCCACCCCTCCCCTCCTCCTCTTCCCTCGCCATGACGATAGCGGGCTTTGATTTATGAGCTAGTAGGGACTGAGTGATTTCCAAGCGGATACCCCACCACTCCCATTCAAGTTCTTTTGATTAAGGAGAAAGACTCCCCTGTTCTTAAAAAACTCTCTCCGTTCCTTGCTACGATTAAAATAAACAAGAGCAAAAGAACCGCATCCAGCAGGCGCTCCCTCTCTGCAAGGGGTGTAGGCTTCCCCAGGAGACCAATCTAAAGGCTGAGGACCTTCTTCATTGTTTATCAGTGATTTAGATGGCTAGGCATGTTTTCAGTTTGATCGTTGCTGCATTACTTTACTGATTTACTCTTTCCTCTTAAGGCTGAAGCCATATCCTACAAGCATCAGTACCTGCTTATTTTGTGTTACTATAATCTGTGTAATAAAAGAATTGATGGATGCATGATTTTGCTAATCCTTATAAGCCTCAGAGACACAAACCATTCATTGATGCGCTTCCCGGCTAATGATTGTAAATGAAGCCGAATTGACACGTAGGACTGCAGTGCTTGCAGCGGAGCATTTGTCTCTAACACAGGTTTGTGTAAACCTCCAAACAAAAAAAAAATATTAACGGTAGCAGCATAGCATCTGTCTGTGCTCTGCTTCCCACTGCACAGTAAAATCTATTCATTTGCGGCACTCATTTTCCTCTAGTGAGACAGCACGTGAAATGATGTGTCATATGGAGAGGGGCTTCCTTAGATTTTCCCTCTAGTGCCTCCCTCCCTCCCTCCCTCCCTTCATCTTCCTCTCTATCTCCCTCCTCGGCCGATTGCGCTAATCTCTCCTCCCAATTGTTATTCTGATAGTGCAGCTGTTACGTAACTCCCCGAAACAAGAATTGAGAGATCAGGGTTATTGAAATGGATCCTCATCATGCTCAAAAAAAAGAAAGAGAGGGAGAGAGTGACTCAGTGAGAGAGAAAGAGAAGGAAAAACAATGAGGCAATATCTTCTTAGCGGAATCTGATAGGTCAATGCTGGACAGCTCATTGTAAAAAAGGAAAGCTTTTGGTGTCTGTTACCCAACTTGAGCTGTGCCTCTTTAAGCTCCTTCTGGCTGGGATAGGGACTTAGTGGGGTTTGATGTCCAGGTGCTGCCTTCATATCCTCACATTGCTCTGCATCTCTTAGAGTGATATGAACGGTAGCTAGAACCTCTGCAGTGTGCAGCCTACCATCCACTGTATCGATCTGCGCTGCTCTGCTCAGTAGAGAAAGGTTTTACTTGTCCTGTGTTCTGCGTTTGGGCATGTAACTTGTAGGTGTTTGGTATTAGATATAATGTTTTGGAATGGTTTTCTCTCTGCTTTTTCCATTTTTCTGTCCCTGTCTATCATTTTTTTCCCTGTCATCCCTTTTCATTCATGCTACATCGCACAAAATGAGATGAATGAATGAGTTTGAGCGATGACTGTGTATTCGTGTATCCGACTCCGTTTGCAGAGGCCTTTGCTCTGTTTATCCTAGCTGGCAAAAGTGGACATTCCACTTCAGTGCACCTTAGAAACTTGAGATTAGTAGAGCATGTCTGCAGCCAGAGTATAAGGTCTTCTGTGAGTGTGTGTGTGTGTGTGTGTGTGTGTGTGTTTAAGGCAAGCCTGTGTATGACCGCTTTTGTATGTGTGTGGGCAGCACCTTATGTGTTAGCGATTGTGTGTGAGTGTTTGCTGTGTGGAAGAGCTCTCAGACTGAAGGAATGTAGCCTGGGGTTAGAGCCATACAAGTGGGATGGCGAGTGAGAAAGTAAAGGAGTGAGACAGTAGAGGAGCACGGGTGACCCCAGGGTGACTCTGCACCCTATTCGCTGTAATGGACGACAGGTGTCTCATTTACCTGATTGATTATGATGATTCCTTTGCTCTGTCTACCAGGGGAAAAAGAATAACATTTCAAACCTTCCTATTCAAAATTCAAACCCCAGCAGTAGGTCATTACAGAAGCATGGCCTCCCGGCTGTTCTGGTTCTCTGAGTGGGGGCAGTATAGGCAACTGTCAGCCTTTTAAAAGATTGATGTTAGTTAGTTTGAGTTAATGTGCTGAGGATGTCTCCCTGTGATTGGGCAGGAGAAGATTGAGTCCATGATTAGAGTCTGAATTTCCTGACTGAATTAAACCTGTATGGTCCAAAGTGGGGCGTTGAAATGCATATGTTAGAGCAGCTTAGTGCAGCCTTTAACTCAGTGCAAGCAAATTAAGGATTTAGATTTGGGGCGTCATGACTGCAACGGTCGCCAATACCTTTTAGGGTGATGATGGCACTGCAAGACCAGGGCTTTGGCCTTGGTTGGAGCCTCGGAGCATCTCTCTGTGCCCTAGATGGTCTCCATTACTGTCTGATGACAAACCTTACTTAGTGGAGTGCAGATTTTGTGAGTCATTTAATCCTCATGTCAAGTGTCATCACAGTTTTGTGGTGTCATGGACTTGTTATTAGAGGCTTAGCCATTTGTAAACCCCTTCATCTGAACCCCCGGGGGAGAGGTGGTGTCAATCTGATTGATCCTCCTCTCCACTCATCCCATCCTGTACGCAGAGTGATGCTCTGCTCTCCAGAGGGATGGCCAGTAAAGCTGTCATGATAGAGCATACGTCAGGCCTTCATTCATTTATCAATTCTTATGTTAAAGGTGCTACATGTAGCATTTTCATCAATATATCATTGTCAAATTAATGGTTATATCTTGGTACCGTAAGGAAATGAGACCATGATTGAGATGGTTGGTAGCCTGTATCTTATGTGGGGCTTCAACTAACGATTATTTTGATAATAATCTGTAATAATCGGTAATAAACTAATCTGGTGACTATTTTGTCAATCAGTCGATTAATCTAACAATCATTTTCATAGTTCCATTAGTCATATCAAAAGAAACATGATCCAAGCAGCTCATTCAAAAATTCAAA